>NC_141076.1:38168947-38768947 GCF_041138505.1 Cibotium barometz
ATATTATAGATAATATATATTTACATATATGTGTGAGCGTGTGTGTGCATGCGTGCATCACAAAGAGTGTGTGTGTTTGTGTGTGTATGTGTTTGTGTGTGTATGTGTTTGTGTGTGTATGTGTATGAGAGAGAGAGAGAGAGAGAGAGAGAGTTTCTATATAGTGGGAGAGTGTGTGTGAGAAGAGAGAGAGTGTGGATTGGAGTTATATCTCTTGATGGTATGGGATATCAAGGTAAAAGTATGATGTACTTCATTATATTTCATGTATGCATCCCTTGGACGACTCGGGGGTGGTGGGGTGGATGAGTTTATGCCTGATTTATGCATATTTATGCAAAACAATTATCTAGAGAGATCTTAGGATTTTAACAATGGTATCAGAGCAATCTCTAGTTAATTGTTGTTATTTTTTTTTCTTATTGTAATTTTTATATTTTTAAGATAAATTTTAATAATTACTAAATAAAAATATTATTTTATTAATTTATATTGATGATTTGCACATGGATCGTTGATATGGCAATTGGAATGCGTGTTTCTTCTATTCAATGGACGAATCAACGTTGCGGGGGAATTTCGTGAGTTTAATGCTATTTTTTTCTATTTTTTATGGTTTAAAATAAGCATTAATGGAAATTTTTACCAAAATATTACATATTTTATGACAGATATTTTTGATAGAATGAATTTCTTGAATTTCTATAAATTTTAGAAATTTTTCTTAATTATTTAGAAAATTTTACAGCATTTTTATGGTTTAAAATGTATTTTTCATGCATTTTTTCAGATTTTCTACGGATATTCTTTCGATTTTCTGCCAAATTTCTGCTAAAGTGCAGAGTGGGGTAGTCAATTGATGCATGGAATGCTCTCCCGTGTGCGTGGGATCCTCTTCGCCTCTCAATTTTGAATTTTCCTTCTATTTTCCTCTCGCCCGTGTGAACGCCTCTTAATAGGCACAAGTTGATTAATTTTTAATCATAGTTATCTTTTAATTATGATTAATCAAATATTAACCTCTCTGTTAATAGAGAAAGAGGGAGTGGAGAAGATTGGAGAAGGTGATGAGTGGAGGAGAGGAGAGAGGAGAGGACTCCTCCCTCTCCATCTCTCTCACATCGCGACACGAAAATCGTTTTTTTATAAGCTTAAAGCTTAAGCTAAAAAGACTTTTATTAAAGCTTTTTAATATTTTTAAAAATAATTTTTTTTAATTAAAAAAAGCTTTTGAAAACTTTTCAAAAAGCTTGGAAAAAGCTAGAAAAAAAAAGAGAAAATATGAATTTTGAGAATAATTTCTGTGAAAATTTTTGAAATTATTTTCTTGAAACCCTTTGGCTTTTCGCATTCCCATGAAACCTTTTGGCTTTCCGAATTCCGAAAAATCTTTTGACCTTTCGGATTCCGAAAACTTTTGACCTTTCATATTCTGATTTTTTTTTTGGTCTTTTCATTTTCCCAAAACTGTTGGCTTTCCATATTCCGAGAAAACCATTGGGATTCCGAAATTCTTTGACCGTTCGTATTCTTATACGTTCGGGGAAAATTAAAAATTTTAAATTTTTTTAAAAAATTAGTGAAAAATTAGACAAAGGATTTTTTAAATTTCTGAAAAATGTTGGGTTGGTGTTTGGCATGTGGTGTATCCATTCGGACGCCCGTGACCATTCAAATTCCTTTAAAAATATACTTTTGACCCAAAAATTTAGAAAATCCATTAAAATTATAAATTTTCATTAGATTTGAGAATTGTCGGGCGGAATTGGAAATTTCGTGAACGATGGGATTCTCATGAAAAATAAGGAATGTTTTAGAAGTTATTTTTAGAAATCTTAGAAATTGGTATTTTTAAAATATCAATGGTACTTTGGCAAATCTAATTGCTAAAAAATTTCTGGAAAAATATAAGTTTGGAATGCCATAAGATAGGTTTGGTGGAATTCAAAATTATCGTATTTTGAGGCCCTATAAAATTAGGAAAATTTTGGAAAAAATCGTGATAATTTTTTGTCTTGAGAATTTAATATTTTTAAGGGTTATTTAATGTTGAAGTACGTTTTCTCGTGCTGACATTAGATAGATGCAGGTTATTCGCATATTATTAATACAATTGTACCTCGTATTAATAGGTATTTCTGTTTAGATTAACTTTAAACGATATTTTCATGATTTTTTACCATTGTTTAGCCATTCTTTTCGGACATGTTTCTTACTTTCTTCAATGACGACTAGAATTTGCGTTCAAAGTGTATTTCACCTTTGACACTTGTACATGATAATTTATTTTGCACTTGTTTAAGTGTGGTCTATGCTTAATTTCTTAAGCCTAAGATAAATTCTATCATGGGATAGTTGATCTGTTTGTTTTGGTGGATGTTTTCCAACTTTTATTTGGACTCATTAGGTTCTACCTAGATCACTTGTATCTAGGGGTTTTTTATTGAGTGTTACACACATGTGTTTCACTTGCTGACTTTGGAGTTTTGTTTGAACAACACCCATTCATATACTCCGGATTGATGAGTTGGCTACCAATTTTAAATGCTTCTTTTGGCATGATTAATGATCATTAGATGGCATGCATTGATTTTTATGATCAACTATGGTTTTCATGGATTTGAGGAGCTTCTATGCTTTTATCCATGGTTTTATTAGGATCTTTTGATCTTTTGGATAATTTCATGTGCTTTGAAGGTAGCATTTGCCTTCATTTTTTGCACATAATTTTAGACTATGCTCCTTGTACTTTTGTACATATTCTAACTTGAATACCTAGTTGCTTATGTATCTAGGTGAGTTGTTTTTCTACCCCAACTTTATTATGTTATTGGGTAGTTATCATTAGAAAGGTGCCAATAATTCAAAATTCTTTTCTAATGATGTACTCGGAAAGAGTTATTCGTTGATGTAGTCTCAGCTCGACAGGTTTTAGTATGTGAAAGCCTCGGATAAGGCCATCTTATTCCTTTTATATAGGATTTTATTCATATTTCCTAGACGGCATACTAGGGAGTTTCAAATTGTTAAGATATGTATGGGTGGTATCATGGTAGTATGGGACGCTAGGGATCCCTCACATATATTATCTTATGGGATAATTTGGGCTCAAGATTGTTGCTTTGCTTACATCACTTAGCATGTTGACCTCAATATTCAAAGACAATCTCATTTTCTGAATTCATTTAAAGTTGTTGTGTGAGCATTCTCTAGATAAACTTATCTTATCTATAGCCTGCATGTATTGATGAGTGTAATCTTGTCGGCATTTTCACTTGTTAAAATCTCTTTCTTTAGAGTTCAACGAGTTTATCTTGTTGTATTCGGAGTAAGAAAATTTGGATTTTTCCTTTGTTGGCATTTCTTTCTCTAGTTCCATACTTTAGGTAATTTATACAGTCAACCTGATGGTTTACGGATGGACATATGTGACTCATCAAGACGTTGATGACTCTCTATGTTGATATGGGTAACTCAGGACGCCGATAATTCCATGAGCAGATGTGGGGTACATCGGACCGCTGATGGATACCTGGTTCCTGCTGTTATAATACCATGTTTTCTTACTTTATTCCAAATGGTTTACAACGAGGCAATTACTTTCAGTATGAATTTCTCTGATCATTCGCAGTCTGATGGGCAAATAGAGCGTTGTAGAGGATATGCTTCATGCATATGTCTCTGAAAAAGCATCAAATTGGGAAAAATATCTTCCAATGATGGAATTTGCCTATAACAATTTTAAACATATGGCTATTGGTTTTAGTCCATGATTCATGCTTATGTATGGGTATCAACCTAGGGCACCTATTAATGTCGGTCGTCTTAAGGACATCGAGGGATTTCTTGCGTGATATGCAAGAAATGGTGACCGAAGCTCGGGATTCTATCAGAAGCACTAAGGATAGGGCATAGTTCTATGCTGATAAAGGATGCTTAACTTGGTCTTTTGAACCAGGAGCATTGGTTTATTTAAAAGTTCCTAAAGATTCTCAGACTTTGTAAAAAGGAAAATGCTCGAATTTGTCTCCTAGATATTGTGGTTCATTTCGATTTATACATCGGATTGGCACGGTTGCGTATGAACCTAAATTACCTCCATATGTTAGAGTTCATCCAGTCTTTCATATCAGTAGATTGAAAGGAAAACTGGGAGGTGAGGATAACACAGTTACTCTTCAAGAACTCGTTGAAGTCGAAGAATTATCCTATATTCCACATGAACCTGATAAGGTACTTGAATTGAGGGAAAGGAAACTTTCTAGTTGACTAATCCCTGAGGTTAAAATTAGGTGGAAAGATAGGGAATTAGAGGATTCGACTTGGGAGTCCATTGAGATTGTTCAATGTAGTTCTCCTTCTTTTCATTGCAAGAGTGCAATGTTTTGAGAGAGGGGAAGTATGTTATATGCACATTATGTGTGCATATACTAGGAGGCTAACCCACATTAGGCTTGTGAGCATGGGAGCATGGGAACAAGCTCTAGTGGAGCATGGGTTAGGACTGACCTTAAGGGTTGAGGTTAGGGTCAGGCATCCAAGGGTCACACATGGAAAATGGAGAGTCAAGAGTCACTTGAGGGCCCTCCTATATGATAGGGGCATGGGGCACACTCAAGGGATGGTCTCTTGAGGCTAAGGCTATGTTATCTTGAGGCTAGGTTATGATATGATGTTCTCTTGTATAGAGGATTATATCTACTCACCTACCATTTCACACTATAGCTACATGCTACTGGATTGGAGTTCTACCTCTTGATGGTATGGGACATCAAGGTAAAGGTATGATGTACTTCATTATATTTCATGTGTGCATCCCTTGGGCTCGGGGGTGGTCGGGTGGATGAGTTTATGCTGCCTGATTTATGCATGTTTATGCATAACAATTATCTAGAGAGATCTTAGGGTTTTAATAGAAGTCTATGTGTGATAGTGTGGGGGGTGGGGGGGAGGGGAAAGAGTGTGTTTGCATTAGTGCATGTGCAGGTGTGTACATGTGTGTGTGTGTGTGTGTGTGTGTGTGTGTGTGTGTGAGAGAGAGAGAGAGAGAGAGAGAGAGAGAGCGTGTATATGTGTGTGAGAGAGAGAGGGTGTGCATGTGCATGTGTGTGCACAAACCTCACCACGCATCCCCACCATTAAAATTTAATTAATTAAACTTGTGTGTGTGTGTGTGTGTGTGTGTGAGAGAGAGAGAGAGAGAGAGAGAGAGAGAGAGAGTTTCTACGTGTGAGAGAGTGTGTGTGTGTGAAGAGAGAGAGAGTGTGTTTGTGCGTGAGAGAGAGAGAGAGAGTTTGTGTGGGAGAGGAGAGAGTGTGTATTTGCATTAGTGCATGTGTGGGTGTTTACATGTGTGTATGTGTGTGTGTGAGAGAGAGAGAGAGAGAGAGAGTGCATGCGTGTGCGTACATCTGCATCTATGTTTGTGTGCTTTAGAGAGAGAGATGGGGCAAGGCCTGGAGAGAGAGAGAGAGAGAGAGAGAGAGAGAGAGAGAGAGAGAGAGAGAGGGAGAGGGTCAAAGAGGGAGAGGGTGAAAAGACAGAGAAAGAGAGCGAGAGATAGAGAATAAAAAGTAGCTTTAAATAAAATATAAATTAAATTAAAAATATATATGTATATGTGTGTATACATGTATGTGTGTTTTTCTTTACATTTATACATACATACATATAGATATATATGTGTGTGTGTATATACAGATGTGTGTGTGTGTGTGTGTGTGTACACACACATATATATATATATATATATACACACATACACACACACACATATATATAGAAAAATATATGTGTGTGCGTGTGTCTGTGTATATAATATATCTATCTATATATTTAAAAGTGAGCACACCTTACCACCCATCTCCATACATTAAAATTTAATCAAAATTAATTAAAATTATGTATGTGTGTGTATTTATATTTTTAAATTCACCTATATATGTATGTATAAGTATATGTGTCTATGTATAGCTATATGTATCTAAAACATAATATTGTATATACTAATATTTACATGTGTGTGTGTGTGTGTGTGTGTGTGTGTGAGAGAGAGAGAGAGAGAGAGAGAGAGCTTCTATGTGTGGGAGAGTGAGAAGAGAGAGGGAGTGTGTGCATGCATGCGTGCGTGCGTGCGTGTGTGTGTAAGAGAGAGAGAGAGAGAGAGAGAGAGAGAGAGAGAGAGAGCTTCTATGTGTGGGAGAGTGAGAAGAGAGAGGGAGTGTGTGCATGCATGCGTGCGTGCGTGCGTGTGTGTGTAAGAGAGAGAGAGAGAGAGATGGCTATAGAGAGAGAACCAGTTCTTTTCTGGAACCTTGGTTTTGCCACAGCAACACACGGGTCCAATACTAGTAATAACAAACGAAGAGAGAGAGAGAGAGAGAGAGAGAGAGAGAGAGAGAGAGAGAGAGAGAGAGAGAGAGTTTTTCTCTTTTAATTTGTTTAGTAATTAAAAAATAAATTAGTTAGTGGGGGGAGAGAGAGGGACTGAGAGAGAGAGAGTTTTTCTTTTTTAATTTGTTTAGTTATTAAATAAAATAGTTAGTGGGGGGAGAGAGAGGGACTTTTTTTTAAAATTTTAAAATTTTTAATAATAAAAAACAAATTATGCTAGTAGAGAGAGAGAGAGAGAGAGAGAGAGAGAGATTTTTATTTTTTAAATTTTATTTAATAATAAAAATAGAAAAATTCAATTGAGATAGAGAGAGCTTTTTTTTCATTTTAGTTTGTTTAACAATAATAAAAATCGAGAATGTTAATGGAGAGAGATTTTTTAGATTTGTTAAATAGAAAAATATTGCCACATTTGAGTTTGTTTTTGTTTTTGTTTTCTTAATAATAAAAGTAGAAAATGTTAGTGTATAGAGAGAGAGAGAGAGAGAGAGAGAGAGAGAGAGAGAGAGAGAGAGAGAGATAGCTTTTTTTAAAGCTAAGCATTTTGGTTTCTCCATCGCCATCCGCCGACCCGAGTGAGCGGGGAGGAGAAGCGCAAGACGGAATACGTGGACATGCTCCAAAAGCTCTCTGCCAGTGTTAGGGCTCCTCACTTTGGGTTTTTTGAATGCCACGTACACCCTTTGAAGGTTACATGGATTTGGGATGTGGGTGTATTTTGCTTTTTCTTTGACAACAAAAGGGCAAAGGCAGCGAGATGGAGGTAACATGGGAGGATCAAGAGAACGTCAACACATTCTGCCAGTTGAACAATCAGTTCCACGAGCTCGAAGATAACACCAAATTATGGTAGCCACATGTCGTGATCACAACAGGTCTCTCATCCTTCTGATCTTGGGCGATTGTAAGAGTGTAATTTGTGTTATCTTAACACAACGCTAATTGGGTGTTCTACCCAGCACTACTTTTTATAATCATTGAGTAATTATTATTCTAATTCGGTAATCATGCCAAGTATATTAAGATAATCAAGGAAAAAAAAAAGATTACATTATATTATTCGGGTTTTTTTAGCTAAGTAATTTAAGGTCATTTGAGCTATCAAAATAGTCCTTGGGGCGTTCAAACGCAGTACTTCTTTTTTGAGTATTAAAGTCGGGTTTACTATTTTTTTCAATATTAAAGTCGGGTTTTTCTTTTTCTTTTTAACACTAGTTTGGTACCAAAAAAGGACACTTAAGTGTCCTTTTTTGGATGATGCAAATAAAATGCTACTTGTGCTA
The DNA here is from genome assembly GCF_041138505.1 of Cibotium barometz. Taxonomy (NCBI): domain Eukaryota; kingdom Viridiplantae; phylum Streptophyta; class Polypodiopsida; order Cyatheales; family Cibotiaceae; genus Cibotium; species Cibotium barometz. The sequence goes on from NC_141076.1 coordinate 38,176,624, forward strand.
GGAAAGACATATTCAAAATCCCGCTTGAGGAGTTTGAATATGTGACCTAGTGTGTCTTTAAAAAATGTAACCTTGCAATTTGGATGCTGGCATGATAAGGAATTACACCCATAAATAGGACTTACATGAGACTGCAACTCAGGTTTGAGAAAACCGCCTTATAAGCTTAGAGAAAAAAATCACTAAGCCCCGTGAAAAATTCCAAGTAATTATTTCATATTTGTGTCAAAGATTTTGCCAAGTTTCACATGAAATATAATTCAATTGAGAGTGTCTAAAATAGTAGGAAGTTGTGTGTGTTTGATACACCACTTTTTAGCATCCATTTGTATCCAAACCAATACATGGTTTTAATGTGTTTGCAAGTTTTTTAAGGTGATACAATGCTTACTCTATCCATTGAGATCTTAAAGTTATATGTAAAAGCCCCTTAGTAAGCTACAAATATTAAATGTTTCAAAATGTCAAAACTGCACACAACAAAAATTCTGGATTTAGATTCTTGAGCCATACGCATTACATTCCTTTAAAAAACTTGTAACATTTTGTCTGTATAGAATAATTCTGCTAAGGTACATTGTACAAACATAATTTGGGCACCTAAAACCTTTGTTTCATGGTTGTTGAGAGAGAATTTAGAAATTTTAAAAAATGTAGCACGATTGAAAAACTAAGATAGCGCTCAAGTAGCAAGATTTACTTAAGCTTGGGACCCCAAAAGATATGTATTAACTTGGTTTTGAACTATATAATTATTTCTGATTGCCAATTTGCACTAACATAACCCTAGTTTTATGGAAGTACCTTTGGAAGGCCAAAATTTTCCTCTTTTTGAGCATCTTGGTAATTATGAGATTTTTGTTATAGTTCACAAGTAGCTTAGGAACTAGGACCTAAAGGAGATTGTATTGTTTGAAACCCCAAGTTCTACCAATTGACTTTTACAAACATGAAAAACATGATTTATTCAAGAAGTTATAGGCATTTTATGGGATTTTTGACAAAATAGCTTCAAATTTCAATGAAAATTTCAAGTTAGAGTTTTTTGTCAAATTTCTAATATAGCTTGTGTTTTGACATCATGAAAAATCCCCTTTATTTTTTGACTTTTAACCGACCTATGGTTGAAACAAGGTGTAGAAATGTTGTTTCTAGATTCCCCCCCAAAAAATTCCAAAGTTTTGGTGAGAAACAGGACACTAAAGTGTCATGACACTTTAGTGTCCAATTACAAAACTAGTGTTAAAAGCTGTTTGGTTATTGAAAATATATAAAAAATATTTGAGGCTTTTGTTTTTGTATTTGTTTTTTGTTTTTTGACCATTGGTGTGGATGCGGTGACACAGATTATTTGTGGATGATACACCCATCAAGATTTTGTTTTTTTCCAAACCTAATGTAATGTGTGTGTGTTTTCTTCCTATGTATACACATGTGCACATTTTTTCCTGTGTGGTAGACAAGTAGGCCCAAACTCGCATATTTGTACTCATTTTACTAGCTGATAACATGTGCACATTTTTTCCTGTGGTAGACAAGTAGGCCCAAACTCGCATATTTGTACTCATTTTACTAGCTGATAACATGTGTACTTTTACCCCTTTGTAGATGAGTCTACCCAGTCAATGTAGTGCTTGATTTGCACTACTTGCATAATGTGCCCAATAGGAGGAGGTAAAGGAAAAGTGAACTGTTTTTAATGCTTATACAATTTGAGGGATTTCATCTAGGCATGTGGGAGGTAGAGGAGCAACAAATTCCTAATGCGATTGTCTGTCAAGGGTTGTTGGGCAATGTCGTGGGTGGACATGCATATCAAATGAATGAGGCTTGCAACAGTAGCACAAGTGCTCGATGGGCTACAAATGAAGGCCGGCCTCCATGGGATGCATTCCTCACAGTCGTGTCCTCATCTCCTCAGGTGGTCCAAATTTCTTCTTTGTTATGCGACATCATGCTAGCCATGTTGATGCTCAAGCTCACGTCGAGGGCAGAGGTTGGGATGCTATTTAGCGGGATGCCGTGTATTATTTCTTTGCAAAGGTTTGCCACAAGCAGATTCGTGGCACAATGGTAACGGGTGATAGGCACGTAGTAGGGAGAGAGAGAGAGAGAGAGAGAGAAGGAAGATTATTGTGTTATGTAAGTGCAAGGGAGAGGGGAGAGAGAAGCAACTGAGTGTTTGTGTGTGAGAACTCACAAAGACCATGTAGTTACAAAAGCACAGTAAGTTGATAAACTTTTAGCAATGCGTTAATCTACACTAATTGGAAGATATGCACAAGACGATGTCTGATGTGTGGAATGATGGGATGATGAGGGGTGCCATGTAATAGTGTGGTAGATAGATATTCTTCAAGGTTGTGTTGGGGGTGTGTGGGTCAAGAGCTGGGTTATTTTCTTTCAGTAAAAGAAAGAAAGAGAGAGAGAGAGAGAGAGAGAGAGAGAGAGAGAGAGAGAGAGAGAGATTACCTCCAAACATCCCCAATATACGAGAGAGAAAGAGAGACACCCAAATCTAACCTATAACCTGCATAAACAAAAGTGTGCCCATCTTTTACCCGTAGAAACGGGTGAGCAATCAAGAGAGAGAGAGAGAGAGAGAGAGAGAGAGAGAGAGAGAGATTACCAATATGCAAGAGAGAAAGAGAGACACCCAAATCTAGCCTATAACCTGCATAAACAAAAGTGTGCCCATCTTTTACCCGTAGAAATGCGTGAGCAATCAAGTTAATATAATGAGAGTTGAGCCTGGTCACTGTTCACAAAAGTGTTGGCCGGGAGCAAGTGGTGCCACCTTGCCTAAGGACTATATACCACACATCATTTAAGATGTGAGGAAGTGGGATCAACGATGGAGGTGGCTTGGTGCAAATCGAGGCATTGTGGACCATTGGATATGGCGGCAGTAAACCAGGGCAACAGTAATTTTTTAGACGGCCAGCAACCAGTAAATCGGGAGGGGGAAATGTTTTTTACATTGGGGCGTGCGCATGATTGTGTGGGTTTGGCCCCTCGCGCCCGGGTTTACACCGATGCTCGTGTTTACCTTCGTACCCTGGTTTACCTCTTTTTCTGGCCGGTCATCGGGGATCCGATGGCCCTCATCACTCGAACGCCCTGGGCCGTCGATCCCATTGGATAGGCACATCGCAAACCAGCCTTAGGGTCTGGTCGCGTGGAGAGCAGCTCCCTGCTGTTTGCAGGTCACCACCGCCAGTCATCAGCAGCAGTCAAATCACTATTACAATGCCGAGAAAGGCGTGAAATCCATGAAATGACTGTGATTGGACGTGTAAAGAGCTGAAGACTTCTCTAAGAGAGGGAGGCGATTGGGAGGGTGCTGAAATCACAGGGCGGCTACTCTAATTAGAAGTCCTATCTTTTCACGAGAACGTCTACTAGTCACTAGTGGGATGATCGGTTCTAAGGGCTCAATCGTTCGTTGGTTAGAGTGCCCAGGCGTGCTTGCATTTACATTTTGTTAAAGTTTAGATGAGATTAAACCAACGGAAGTTGGCCTAGCGGTTAAGGGGTCCTCTATGGCCGGGCCTTGCCTCGTCTTTATCTAACACGGGCTGAGGCCATGGGATCAACGGACTGCAAAGCGGGTTGAATGGAGGCCGTCCGATTTAAAATTTAATCTCGGGACGTTTTGAGGGTGGCCGATCGAATGATGGTCGGGGAGTGTGGGGCGGGCAGTGTGGTGACATCCAAGCTGGAGCAGCGCCATATCTGAAGCCTCGTCTGTGCGCCCGCCAACCACGCCAAGGCACAGTCTCCTGCGACGGACGAACGCCAGCAGCTCGCCGCCTGTATAACCATGTCTGTGCGCCCTTGAAGCTGAGGTACTCGTCTTTATCTAACAGCAGGCATCTGCGTTTTCTGTGCACAAAGGGATCTGCGTTTTCTAATCACGTTTTTGAATATATGCTTGGCCTTAAGTACCCTTGTATCCCTATGATTAGGAATCTGCGTTTTATGTGAACAAAGCAGCAGGGTTTAGGGGGCAGGCATCTGCGTTTTCTGTGCAAGCTGAGGTACTTATCTTTATCAAAGGGATACATGATTAGGAATCTGCGTTTTATCCACATCCTAATCACGTTTTTGAATATTTGCTTGGCCTTAAGTACCCTTGTATAACTATGATAGGGAATCTGCGTTTTATGTGAACAAAGCAGCAGGCATCTGCGTTTTCTGTGCACCATGGCCGACTATATAAAAAGGACTGCCCCCAACCGCGCTTAGCTAGTAGACCTTCCCTGCTGAAGCCCACGATGCTGTAGTAATCCAGAGAATGGGAAATTACAGAGGCGGCAATTTGTGTAAACTTCAAGGGATTGGAACACACATAATGGGCCTCCGTAACAGTATACACACACACACACACACACACGGGAGGATACCTTGCAGGTATTTCGGGATTCATATGTGAAAAGAGGGGGGATTCGAGAATTGAAAGTGGGAACCCCTCTTCATTAACCATCTGCGTAACAGTTTAGGTGTAAGCGTATTATTTATTGTTTGGATGCGAGTTCATGGAAGCACTGTAGTTCCGTAGCTGGAAATGTAAGTCCCTCTTCTTCAGAGTGTTAATGGCTTGTTATATGTAGGGTCTCCAGGTTAGCTGTGTTCAGCCATCCACACATGTACCCATGCAGCTAGAGTGGGTTGCCTGTCTGTGCATGTATGTGTGTTTGTGTCAGGACATTCAGTGTTGACTGTATTGATAGTGCTACATGGTGAGGCTGGAAGGAAGCTCAGCATAGTTGGCATAGTATGTTTTATGTTCTCTTATGGTAACCAATTGCTGTTGGACATTATGTTTATGTTGCTTCTGAGGTGTGTATGAGTGTATGATTGTCCTTTGGAAATCTGTTTATTAACTTGTTTATTCATGCCATCTATGTCAACTGGACATGAGAGCATGTGTTCTTAGAAAATTTCCCACTATGGATATCTAATGCTCACTTTTGTGACATGGGCATGTAAAAATGTGACATGCGCAAATGCGGATGCTATAGCAGAACAGTGGATGCTAGATATATCTATTCCTAATCAAAACGTGGATCAATATATTGTTGTGTACTAGTTTGATCATAAAAATACTTTTAGCTTTTCAGTGTAGGTCTTCGCCATAGCCATGTGTCTTGAACATTTTAAGGAAATTGAATCCATAGCTTGAGGCCTAATGTATTGAAGCTTTTGTGTCAATATAGTTTGCATACACAAGCCAAGGAAGAACTTGCACGAACAAATACGATCGATAACTCTTCTTCGAGCCATGGAGGTAGGGATCTTCATGTATACACGATACACATAAGCGTGTGTGTTTGCCACGAGAGAGAGAGAGAGAGAGAGAGAGAGAGAGAGAGAGGTGATGTTTAAGGGATAATCCGCAGGCTAGCATACTCTCTTTGAATTTATGAAGAGATACGCATAGCCTTGCATATGTGAAATGTTAGGACATATGCACGCGTAACTAAGGATTTTCTCTCAAAGTTGGTAGATTTTATGTGTTGTAGATAGATTTAGGGTTTAGGGTTTGTTTGATGTTAGAAGCTTGATGTATTTTAGGAACATGCTCTATTCAAATTGGTACAAGACGAGGATGGCAAATGGTGGCGACATTGCCTTGCCTCTCAAGTATGCATAGATAAAAGTCAACGTTTCGAGAAAAGGGTGGATATGAAACGCCACCTTGAAACAAAACATGCGTGTACTAATATAGTACTCCCGCCTCTTCCAATGGGTCGCCCAAAAGCGCAAGAGAGACCGACTAAATCAAAGTCGGATAGATCGCGTGTCCAAAGTGAGGCGCGGTTTTACAACGAGGAGCTAAAAGCAAAAAATGCTAGAAAGGCGCACGAGAAGAGCAAAATAAAAGAGGGAGAATGGAGATGGAACCTCTTAAAGGAGAAGACAGGGTCTAAAGAGGAATGGGTACATAACTATGTCAAAATCAGGATGGCGACATGGGACTCAAGGAATGAATCACGCAGAAAGTTGGTGCAAGAGCGTGTTACAGAAGGATACGAGAAATGGGTAGGCTATCATTGCATTTAGTTATACATGGTTATAAACTACATACCTACATTCTAATACACCTAGTTTTTATGATAGAGACGCAATTGTACTACAAAAACAGATGTCCCTGATGTAGAAGAAACAGATGTCCCCGATGTAGAAGAAGAAACCAAAGAGGAGCCAGATACACCTGTAAGTTATTATGTGTGCTACCTTTTCTTGCTCTCTCTCTCTCTCTCTCTCCCTCTCTCTCTCTTTTCTTAGTATAGGACTTATAACCTTGTTTTCATAAAATAATAGCAAATGGAGACTAGTCCAGTCGAAGATCCACCTTTAGCTCCTCGTAAATTACGAGTGAAAAGAAAGCGGACATTAGATATGTCTCTACCATCCGGATCTCGTCATTCAAAAGAAGACATCATACATGAGTGTCAGCAGGTACCTAAAAACCTTTAGTTTTCTATGTTGTAATGCAAAGACTTTTAGAAATCTTATATAGACATTTTGGTAGCCCAAGTTTCCCAATGCAAAAGAAGATGCTCATGTAGACATCAAAGTTTGTTCTGGGAGTTTCGACTGCAAAAGTCCCAGTCCCGATGCTTTTGCAGAGAGGTTAGCTCTCTTTATTATTCAATGTTTGAATGTTCTCTTGTTTGAGCTTAGAATCTTATTTTCTTAAAATGGTTATTTAGTGGAGGAGTAGTCTTTCACATGAAGTCTACCCGCTTTAAATTGGCGGTCGATCTTCATGCGTCAATTGTGCAAGACACAATTAATGTTGAGGCGTCTACAAATACAATGAATGTTTTTGCCTTGTGAGTATCTCTTACACAGACCTTATGATTTTTTCTAAATAATCATCAATTTTTGTGTATAATAGTGCATTGTATCTTATATAGATGGATGGAAAATACATTGTCGGTCAATGTGCTAGAGCAAACGTGGTTTGTGGATAGCCTATGGCGAGCGTTCCTTGGCCGAAAACAAAAAAACGAGAATACAATGGCTAATTTTTTGGGTACGCCCGATCTTGGGCGTAAAGTCTTCACATTCTTTCCTGTCATTGATAGGTAAAGTAATATATTTTGTGCTCAAAGTATATATCATTTAGGCACAAAGTATCTAGGTGGAAAGCTTTGTTTTTCTAACGCTATGAAAAATTTAGGGCACATTGGACTTTGCTTGTTCTCTACAATCCTCATTGTATGCGATTGCCTAGCCTACCAAGGAGGCGTTCTTGTATTTTAAGTTTTGACTCCCTTGGTATGCGCTCGTCACAAAAGTATCACGACCATCTATACAGGTATGTTATGATATTTCAAGCATTTATAAGTTGTACCTATTACACAGATCTCTAAAAAGTGGCATTTTTTTAGGACACTTGTCCATTTTGGTAGTTTCTGTAGTGATCCAATCGTTAAAATGGAGCTTTTGAATCCAACAGAAGAAATAGGATGCGAGTCTTATGAGGTAGATATCTCTTAGAAGCAATTATCTATAATAACTAGCTATAATTAGGAACTCATATGGTTGTTTGGATGCAGATTCCACAACAGCCAAATGCGTATGACTGCGGATTTTATGTGATGGCAGTCATGTGGTTTCTAATCAAAGGAGGATTGGATGATTGTCGACCCAAAACTTGGGTGGGTTTAAATAATCATTTATATTATGAAGGGTGTTAGCTTGTGAGTAATTAAAGACTAACATTCTTTTTTTCAGCTTTCAAAAGGATGGTTTAAGCATGAAGATGTGGACAGACTAAAGAAGAACCTTTTTGAGTGGATCCAGAGTGCTGTAGAGAGAGTGCCGATGTCGAATTCTCCCTAAGGATGGACATATTTTACACTTTTATTACGGCTTTATAGTTTATGGTTATGGTCTTTTTAGTGGTTTTCCATGGTTTTGTTGGATTATTATCATAGTATTGTTATGTCAATGACGATTCGGGATACGGTTGATGGTCTCAAGTATGGTTATGGTTATGTGATCATATATGGTAATGGTTATGGTTAATGATCTCAAATATAGTTATGGTCTTGTTGGTTATGTTGTAAGTCTCAAATATGGTTATGTTCATGATCTCAAATATGGTTATGTTGTTGGTCTTAAGTATGGTTATGGTTATGTGATCAAATATGGTTATGGTTATGGTTAATGGTCTCAAATATGGCTATGGTTATGGTCTTGTTGGTTATGTTGTAAGTCTCAAATATGGTTATGGTCTTGTTGGTTATAGTTTTGGTCATGAGATCTTGTTGGTTATGGTCTCAAATATGGTTATGTTCATGATCTCAAATATGGTTATGTTGTTGGTCTTAAGTATGGTTATGGTTATGTGATCAAATATGGTTATGGTTATGGTTAATGGTCTCAAATATGGCTATGGTTATGGTCTTGTTGGTTATGTTGTAAGTCTCAAATATGGCTATGGTTATGGTCTTGTTGGTTATGTTGTAAGTCTCAAATATGGTTATGGTCTTGTTGGTTATAGTTTTGGTCATGAGATCTTGTTGGTTATGGTCTCAAATATGGTTATGTTGTTGGTCTCAAGTATGGTTATTGTTATGATCAAATATGGTTATGGTTATGGTTAATGGTCTCAAATATGGTTATGGTTATGGATACTTTGCTTGCATAGGTCTTGTTTAATTATGATTATGGTCTCAAATATGGTTATGGTCTCAAATATGGTTATGTTGTTGGTCTCAAGTATGGTTATGGTTATGATCAAATATGGTTATGGTTATGGATACTTTGCTTGCATAGGTCTTGTTTAATTATGATTATGGGCTCTCTACAACTATGATTACGATCCCCCTATGACTATGGTTTTGTTTACTTATGATTATGGTCTCTTTAGGACTATGATTATGGTCTAGTGAGGATTATGGTCTTTCTGGTTAGGGTAATAAGTGTGCACATGGTTTTGATTCTCCACCCATGCCTTCTTTGCATGAAACCAACAAAGTAGCACATGACATGCAATTTGTCTTGGAATCCCATTATCATCGAGAATCCAAGAGTGAGGATCTTCATTTACAGCTTGGGTTATAGCCTCAAGTTCTTGTTGGCATTTATCAATAACCAAAGCACTAGGCCTTACACTACCCATCCTTTGCATAATTATTTTTAGTGTCATCTCTAGAGCAATGACCTCATGATGAGACCCTGGATCACATGAACACCTCATAAACCATATTGGCATGCCAACACCAAGTTGATTTGGTATTACTGCAGCAAATAAAGGCAATCCATAAATGTTGGTTTTGAAAGTACTATCAATTGCCCATGCATTATTGTGAGAAAATCGAATAGCCATTTGTAACATCCAATCATCTTGAATGATAAGTATGAAAGGCCTTTCTTTGATCTTCTCTGCATGGGGATTATATGGTTGACAGTAAACCACCTACACATTTAGAAACGAAGCGAACTTGATGATAGTTTCGGTATCAATGACTATATTGGATTTAAATATAATAATACTTTCGGTATCAATGACTATATTGGATTTAAATATAATAATAGTTAGTGGTACCTTATTTTGTTGCTGTAGAGCCAAAGCCTCCATGAACATTGATGTCCAATCATCAGTTGACACATTAGCTGCAATGTATTCAATTTAGAGAATATCCAAAAACATTATGACAAAGGTTGTAAACTGTAGGGAGAAGATAGTACCTTGGTGACGGACTTGATATGACAACATGGCAATTTCTTGAGGAATCATGAAAAACCTATAGATTTTGCAATCCAAAAGAGAAGCCTTTTCCATATGGAGTCGCTGTTTAGATAATGATATTTGAGAAACATGTCTAGAGCTTCCCACATCAAACAAATCTTAAATGCAGCACTCAATCACTGATGGATGAACTGGAAGGTGATATAAATCACTTCTTGTGCCCGGTGTGTGACCGTTATGTGATGGATATACAAATAAATGAACATCTTCCATCCCTTCTATATACTCCACTTGCACTTTGAATGTGCAACCACATTTCTTGGATGTTCGCAGGCGCTTTTGCTTTCCACTTCTTCTTGGCTTGCCTCCTCTATGACAAATGTAGTCTACCATGGTCTTAGAAGAACCATATGTCTTTGTTGATCTCACCATTATTAATCTAGCATTGTACTCAATCATTATACTCTTTAACTGCTCCTGTACCTTAAATTTAGTAGTGCTTATTACTTTTGAAAGATCCTGAGATTGTGGAACGGTATTACATTTAGGGCGTTTACATCCGCATGCATTGATAAACTCTTTAATGTAGGATTGGGGAATTCCATGCTTTTGAATACCAATGTACCATGTTGACTTGATTTTGTCTATTGTATCACTGAGACTGCGGTGAGCACTATCACTTTCACTTTGATGTGCTCCAACAACAATACTCTCCCAATCCTCAATACATGAGATCCTCAGATTAGGCGTGTCTTTTAGACAAAGACAATGACTATTGTCTTCCTTAGTTCTAAGGACCAACGCATCTTTCAATCTTCGCCACTTTTTCAAATCAAGCAATGGACTACAAACCTTGAGATCTTCTAATGATAGGGAAACATCATGCTGTAATGCTCTTATCATTAATTCATACGTACTTCTATTAAAATATAAATAAGTTTGAGATACATGTGCAAGTGGATCGACCCAATTTTTTTGATAAGAGTCATGCCCATGGTGGGTGTCATTATGAGGACCCTCATCATTTGACACACTCTCATGTTCGTTTAGGGTGTCATTTAACCCAAGCTCTTCATCACTAAAATCCTCACTAGATTCATTTGAAGTGTTGTCATCACTACTCTCCTCTTCAAATACATAATCCATTGTTGCATTTATGTAAACAGAACAACGAATGCTATTTAGTGAAGTACCTTATGAGTATGTAGATATACCACCATAATGGGCCTCTTAGCTTCTTGTAAGAACCCTACAACAAACATGAAGAAGAATGAAGGAGAAAAAAAGAAAAGCGCAATAGGAAACTTTTTCCTGTAAAAATTAATCTCGGGATCCCGAGATTATGGGATCCCGAGATTAGTTTGGTAGTTCGTGGCATTTACTCCATAGGTCTTGGCATTAAATTCCACCAAATATTCTTTAAGAGAATGAAATCTTTTCTGAATGCTCAGCCTTTAATGATTGTGTGTACCCTTTCGCCGCCTTTTCAACCCGATATTCAAAACTTAAAAATTAATCTCGGGATCCCGAGATTAATTTTTATCCCGAGATTAATTTTTCCAGGATCAACGGACGAAATCAAGCGACGGGGTTGTCTTTTGGTGGGCGCCCTTGATCCCATGCCTTAGACCCCGTGTAACATAAAGCTGAGGCGGGCCTTGCCCTGGTTTCAATCGCCCATGGTAAAGGAAATCTGAGTGTGTTTTTGGCGGGCCACTTATCGGGCTCTAGCTACGGCTTAAAAAAAGTCTACACGATATTATCCGAATCTCACTGGTAAATAATTCAACGATCTCAAGTAATGATTTCATCAGCCCCTGCCAGCATAGAAATTTTGAATTTTGCAGCTAAAGGCACCTTTTCGGCACACTTGGGTCACTCCGGCACAACTTGCGGAGCAGTAAGCCCGCCGCTTAGCCCGGCATAAAAAGTGGCCAAGAAAAGCAGAAAAAAGCCTCATGCGTCAGAGTGTCGATTTTAGCACTGCCGGCAACATGGGGAATTTGTAGTTTACAGCAGATGGGACACAATCGGCACAACTTTGACATACCGGCTAAGCGGTGCGCACACACCGGATTGCAGCAGATTGAAGAAAAAGCAGGGTGTGCCAAGATGACGATTTTACATCAGCAGGGTGACATAGAAATGCTGCAAGATTTGGCTGCAGGAGGAATTTTGGACAAAAACTAGCATAATGGGTAAGCAGTATGGGAAAATATAAACATGCCGGGCAAGAGAGCAGCACAAAAAAAGCAAAAATAAGGGGTCATGACGATTTTAGCAAAAAATGCTCCCGTGTTTGCAACTACAGCTTTTTTATGTGGATAAACCTGTGCTCTAAGCCTCATAGTTCATCAATGCAACCAACTGGCAACAGGAGTGTAGAGGAGCAAGAAAGACACAACCTACCGACCTCGAGAAGCCGGTTCTTCGCACACAGGTCGTTTTTCTTCCTTCTACATGAAAACAACATAACTTTTGCTCCAAAACGCCGATTTCAAAAGTTTTTTTTATTGGTTTCGAGGGCACGAACCACACTACAAAATTTATGAGGGACTGACTTTTATATAAGCCATATGGACTGACTTTTACATAGCCTATGGCTTATATAAAAGTCAGGTTTTCAATTTGGACTAGAAGACCTCCGTTTTGTGCCCGGAATGCAGGGTGGTATAGTTTGGTGAAAACAGGGAAGCACTTTCTTTGTTTGTGGTGTGATTGTGAATTGTTTTACATAGTGTGTAAGAGAGTGCAGAAGGCATTGCTTCGCTATCATCAAATCAAGAAGAAGCTCCTAAAGGCTATCCAATTTATAAGCTGTATGCATAACAATATAAAACTAAATGCTATGTGGATGAAGTAGCACCAAATGCAGCAGCACAACAAACCTCCTTAGAGGTCCTACACAAGTGGATGGACTGCATGAGCAGCAACAAACACGTCAACTTGAGCTATTGTACATAATAATAAGATTGGCAAGTCAAGGGAACTTTTTCTCCTTGGCTATATCCTGCGTCACTTACCACAATTCATTTTTTTTTTCATGTAAATATCACCCCAAATAACAATCTTCTCATTGCAATGCAAATGGGAGCACAAAAGTTTCCATCAATTCTTCAACTACAAGCGACGCACTGTCAATTCTTCAGTTATAAATTTTCCAATATTCAAGTTAACGGGTGCACACAATTCTCTACACTACAGCGCCCGAGGACGATCACCAATTTAGGAAGGGGGGAATGTTCCGGGAATGCCGCAACAAGAGTCAGGAATGCCAAAACAGGAGCTGTGATTGCACTAAAATAGGAAACTTACTATTTTTAGCCTCAAACAGAGTCAGATTGGAGCAATGTTGGGCTCATTGTAAAGGTTATGGCATTAACTCTGTTTTGAGTATCTAACCTCATTAAACAGATATTCCAGCAGAAAGTATGAGAATCCTTTGGGTGCAATGTGTTAGTCTTGTGGGAATGGGAAATATTTATATGTTATTTTTGTTAGGATTCTCATAGCTCAAATGAAAGCCAAAATACATTGTAATAATCTTTTGAGATTTTTCTCTATTTTTTTGATGGGCTCACTCGAGTTCCAAGTTGTATCATTTACGAGACTGTAGTTTTTTTGGTTTTTGGCTGGTCAATGTAATGTGAACCCTAGAGTGCTGAGTTCTATAAAGCTCAAGAATGCTAAGAGATGACATTAGCTTGTGTGGGCATTCTATTGAGAAACCTTGTGAGAGCACTCTTGAGCTCCAAACTTCCATAGCTTGTGTGAGAATTCCATGAGAGCTAAGCAAGTGTACTCTAGAGCTCCGAGCCCTTCTCCTTGCTTCTCCATCTACACCATTGTACTCTATGTGCACAAGCTATTCCATGCTTGATGCTTACTAGCAGTGGAAGTGTCTTTCACTCTCTCTTTTCTTAAATATCTTAATTAATTAAGTGCATAGTTGAATTAGCTTAAGCTTCCATGTTTATGTGTGTGTGTGTGGCTTGCTTGCACGTGTAAATCAATGAAACCCTAAGCTCTCTTCTCCAAGTGTTGTGTGCTTTAGCTTTGAATCATTTGTAGGTTTGAGCATTATTGTTTAGTGTTGGATTAGGTTAGTAACTTGCTGATTTGCTTGCCCATTTGATTTGATTTGGCTTGCATGCTTAGTGTTGATTGTATTTCTGAAACCCTTGCCGGCAATAGAGTAGTTGATGTGTGGGGAATCACTCTTTACTTTCTTGCTTGGTTGGAGTGGATTTGTGTATGCTTAGAAAGATCGAGCATAGTTGTGAATCTGGAGTAGCTTGTACTCATAGATTACAATGCGGAGATGGAGAAGCAAGGAGAAGGCTCGGAGCTCTAGAGTGCACAATGCTAAGCTCTAAATAGATTGCTCTCACAAGCTATGGAACGTTGGAGCTCTAGAATGCTCTTGCAAGGCTAGCTCAATAGAATGCCCACACAAGCTAACCTAATCAGGTAGCATTCTTGAGCTTTATAGAATTTTACTCTCTAGGGTTCACATTACAATGACCAGCCAAAAAGCTAAAAACTATGGGCTCGTAAATGATACAACTTGGAACTCCAATGAGCCCACAAAAATTACATTAAATGCCACTTAATATTTACAAAGATATTTGGCATTAAAATAAACTACAAGTGTCAAGAATCCTAAGAAAATTAAGGGAAAAATGTTCCTAACTACTCCCAGAAGAGTCTTCATCTGTGTCGCCCTCAGTGTTGGCACCTATTCCGACATTCTGGGAACATTCCCACCTTCTGCACTCAATCCCATCCTTGGGATTGTTTCCTTTGGATGTATTTGTCTTTTCTTCGTCCTGAGAGGGATTTTGTAAGCTCTTCTTGCCGTTGGCGTTGTACTCGAGTTTGATGAGGTTGAGCTGCCATGACATGTTTCAATTCAGCTTCTTTAAGGCCCACCCACCTTTGTTGGATTGGCAGAGACTTTGGGGTAGGCCAGTGAATTCGGATGTATGGGCCTCTTCCCGAGTGGCCATGTAGTGCGATGGCAGGAATTGGAGACGAACAAAATATCCTAAACCTGTTCTCCTGTAGGTCCAATATTGAAATCAAAAGCTAGACCAACTGCACCATCATCATATTGCTGCCAATCAGTCCGCTAACGCTTGATGTCATCCAAGTATGTGAGACATGTGATGAACATTGTAGTGTGTCCATTATGGACGTCTTGTAAATAATACAAGCTTAAATAAATTGTGAACTTCCAAATCTGTTTGCACTATTAAACTCGTCCGGGTTGTGTTTAAACTCGTCTCGGTGTGGGTTGTGTGCACAATTGCGGCATTCCGGAATAATTTTTATGAAACATGGCTAGTGGTATTTGCCCTAGATGCAGGTCTTCTATGGAAAGTGGCAATCATGTGTTTTGGGACTGTCCTGCCTTAAGGAGCACCTGGTGCAAAATGACTAGGTGGATACAGAAGGGTTTGAATATGCAATTTTTTTGGGAGGACTGGCTACTTGGGAAGTGGGTAATAAGTGACGAGCTTAGTGGATTGGTTTTTAACATTGTCAGAACTTGCACTTTATGGGAAATCTGGACTAGCAGAAATGAAATTGTTTTTTTGAAGACTACATGTACATGATTGCAGGATATTGAGTTGATGTATAAATGTATATACATGTGTTGGTATGTGTGTAATTTAAATAAAACTAGGTCTTTGGAGTTAGATTTGCTGATTTAGAATCTTTAGAGGAATATACCTTGAATATGTCCCTATTATCTTGACAGAGCTTCATGCATACTAGGGGTCTCTCCCTAATGTGGATTTGTTGGATGCAAGTGAGGTGCTAGATCGAGAAGAAAAGGCCCCCTAGATTTGGCCCCAAAACGTAGAGGTGGTACCACAAGGAAAAACAATTGGATCATACTTTTGTGGCTTTTATTGAGAACCCTGTTGGCACTAGACCTACTATCAAGGTGTGGTCAAAGCATGGAGGATTGTTGAAAAAACAATCTCCCCAGGGCTGCACTACTGAGGCCATGATGGAGGCTTGCTTATTATTGGGATATCAGATCTCATGGGATCAGTCTAGCTTTTTATGTGAAGATGAAAGATGGGAATTTCTTTGTAAAATTTTGAATGAGATAAAAAAAGAGTAGATAGTTGTGGTTGTGGAGGTGATATATGACAGAGTTTGATAGTCGGGTTTTGGGGGTGATGTATGATGTATGACTAATTTTGAATCGTTAATATAAATACTCTATTGATCCCAAAAAAATGCCTTTAGCATTTAATCAAATTAAATCAATTAGATGGACTATGGTCTAAAAGCCACCAAGGCAGAAGGTGGATGGATAAGAAGTCAGATGGTGCTGGATAAGAAGTCACATGGAGCCATGTGCTGAGAAATGAGTACCCATGTGGGGGGTAAGGTTGCAGGGATAACAAGCATGTGAATAATGATTGCACATGTTGCAAAAGGAGCATGGTGAGTTGGAAAATTTGAATTTTCACCCACATGGACTCCCATGTGCTTGCTGCCACCTCACCTGCCTATAAAAAGGCCATTTTGGCTCATATTTTAGCTAACCTAGCCTTACAAAGCTCTTACAACTTGAAGAGAAGGCCATCCTAAGCTTGAAACTCTACACAATCAACCACTTAAGCTCACACAAGAAGAAGCCTTGCCTAGGTAATGCAAAATTTTTAAGTTATAAGTTAATTTTATGCACATAAATCATCATTTTATGAATAAAATTGATATATTTATCTTATGATCTTAAATCATACTCTCTAAATATTAGAACATTATCATCTTCTCAAATTCTCAAAATGCTTAATTATTATCTAGTTAGAAATTGATGAATATTGATTTTTGTATCATAAATTGGGGTTATTATTTAACATATAGAAAGAAGGTTTATAATCTTAAAATTGGATGTATTAGAAGCTATATTTTACAGAAAATTCTGTAACCATAAATTAAGTGACTTATTTTAGCTAGAAAGGCCATTTAAGATATTTTTGCCTAGAAAAATAGAGATAATTAGCTATGTACTATCTTAAATTAAGAGGGATTGAAAAACCCTCCATATACATAAGAAATAAGTAGAAAAGTTATTCATCTAGTAATTGGAGTCATATTATTTTAATTAATGCAAGAATAGTGTAATTTTTAGCATATATTAAGGGGAAAAATAGCTATATAGCTTAGAAAATTATAAGGACTTGGATTTAAGTTTTTTATTACTGCAATTTCATGGGAAATATATAGGAACCTCAATTGGTTAATTATCCTAATCAATTTTTAATATTTTAGGGTAATTTTACGTCTAATTTGCATCAAATATCTATTTAAATTCATGAGAAAATTATGAACAGAGTCTCTCTGTAAAATTCCTACAACATGGGATTTTTTCAAAATTTTACGGCTATTTGTTCTATGAATTTAGTAATTTCCCATAATTTCCTAGTAAAAAAAGCTATTTATTGCTCATAAACAAAAAAGGGAAAATCAGAAAAATGCAAACGTTGAAAACTTGTAGTCTGCTTGCTTATTGCTCTCACATGCTTTCTCTTACACCTCTCTCCAAAAAAATCCAACACAAATGTGCACACAGAACTCACGAAATCGAGACCAACCTGGCAACCATTATTAGCCCCAAAATTAGCGCAAAAATCGTTGGAAAGTTTGAACATAAAAAATCAAAGCGTGCATATTGCAAGATTTAAGTGCCCCCATGAAATTGTGCCTCGCCCATTTATGGGCATAAAATTTTCTAAACATTTCGACAGCAAGGAAAACGAAAGTGCGACCAATCGTGAGTGAGAGCGCGGGGTGGGGTTAGCCATGGCACAAGCCAAACTATGGCACAGTACCTGTAACCAGATAATGCCTCCGTGCAACACGGGATGCCCACGGGACAGTAAACTTTCCTCTTCGCAGATCTCCAAGAATGCTCCACCTAATCCTGTAAATGAACACACAAATCAAAAGAACATAATCCCATTAGTGTCCAAACATGCATCTTATACATATAATTATGCAATTTTTCTATGTGTATGGGCATGAAAATTAGTGCAAATTAGTGAGTGGTTAATGCAAATTAGTGAATGTGGGAGCTATGCTCAGCCATCGGGAGCTTGGCTCGAGCGATTCAAGGGGGTTTTCTACACCTAATGCATCCTAGATCTACTCTATCTACCTAAATGAATCCGGATCCCACACCGTGATTCACGAGCCCTTGGATTCACACACCCAAGCCTCACCTAATCCAATTAATTTTGCAACTAATTGGAGCTAATTAAATACTTTTCTACTCTTCAATGAACTCCTCTAGCTTAGGCAATCGATCCTCTACAGTGGCACCATTGTTAAGGGGGGCGTCTTGCACATAGGGAAGATGCTACACCTCGAACCAAATGTCATCCAAGGATCGCATAACCCGACTAGGGCATGGCGGCATCTCACGAGTGAGGGAACTCAATGGATAGAAGAATAAAGAACCGGACTCTATGAGGTAAGCTATAGAGGGAAAATGCCATGGATTGGTAAGCCCACCCTAATTCTCCTCAATCTACTACTCTCAACCACTCATACATGAAGACAATGCGGGCATAGACAAGCTTCTCTCAACCACACACATACTTTTTTTGGTAATACCTCAACCACACACATACAGTCCCATCAACAAGCATACACTCTTGGATTAGATGAGATTAGCACACACTAATCAAGCCTTAAGCGATCTATGCACACATACCTCTAATCTTATCAACAATCATGTATACTCAGGCATGGAATGACATACACATGCATAGGAAACAAACAAGCACTCCCAAGCATTCGTCAATGCAAGAAACGCACACACATAATAAACATGCAATAGGAGAGCCGATAGAGACAAGAAGCAAGCCCTTACATTAGAAATGAAAGCTCTCTTCATAGCCATGTAAAGCTCAAGGGACTCCATTATCTTCTTCACTAAGCACTCCAAAGAATGTACTCGAAGAATGAGGTTCACACTTTACAAGGTGTCTTTAATACCTCTATGGTTTATTGGCCTTGCCCATTCACAACTAGGCACCCATTGCTCTAAAATACACACCTAGGCATAAACTAAGAGCTCACTTGTCACCGTAGCAGTGTGACTTACACCTTGGAAATCTCACTAAGCCCTCTTACCACTTACAATAGCACGGAAATACAAACGGGACATATTTACATTGTCAATTTTGGCCCAAAAAATAATATGACACCCATTTGGACGTGTCGTAACCACCATTCCGTGACTTTGTAGCTTTGTTATGCTCTCCTGTCGTATTCCATCTTTCTCTCCTGTCGTATTTCATCTTTCTTAAAAATGATACTCCACACTCTTGTTCCATGATTCCCGGAATAGAAGGGCCTCTAAACACATTGTCAATATGGGCTTGATGGCTAAGATAATACGTTATGTGAAAGAGTTAATTAATGTGGAAGAACCTTTGGTTGACCCAAAGTGGAAGGTAGCCATGTAGTAAAAAAATGATAGCATCATCAAAAACAACACTTGGGAGATTGTTGAATCGGTCGCCCAAAAAGAAGGTAATCGACATCAAATGGGTATGGAAGGCCAAATACAAGGCTGATGGCTCACTTGAAAAGTACAAGGCTAGATTAGTTACACAGGTACTTTCTCAGGTAGAGGGTTTTGATGTTAATGAAACCTTTGCCCCAACAACTCGGATGACTATTTCACACAGTAATTGCTTTGGCTGCTGCTCTGCTAAGAAGTGGCTAGTATTTCAAATGGATGTGCAATCAGGTCACTTAGCCACCAGGTTTTGAGTTGCTTAATTCAGAAGCTAAGGTTTGTAAGCTGAAAAAAGCTTTGTCTGGGGCTGAAACAAGCGCCAAGAGCATGGTACCAGTGCATAGACAGTTTCTTCAAACAAATTGGTTTTTCTAGAAGTGCTTCTAATGCTAAGATTTATGTTCTCAGAAAGGATGGCAAGTATGTGATAGTTATCCTATATGTGGAGGACTTGATTGTTATAGGTGATCATGAAGAACTCATCCAACAAACACAAGAGATGTGAAGTTCTGAGTTTGAGATGATAGACTTAGGGATTCTACATTATTATCTAGGGATTGAGGTTTGGCAAGGGTTAAATAGGATCTTCATCTCTCAGCAAAAGCATGGTTCTAAGATCTTGAAAGCTTTAGGGATGACAAACTATAAGCTAGTAAGTACGCCTATAGAGGTAAACTCAAAACTTTATGCAGAAGATTCTTCACCCTTGGTTGACATCAAGTTGTATAGAAAGCTGGTAGAGAGTTTGATTTTCTTGTGAAATTCTAGGCTAAACACTTGCTATACAGTAAGGTGCGCTAAGTAGGTTCTCCAAGAAGCCTAGGGAAAATCATTGGAATGCAAGAATTCATGTACTTTGGTACATTAAAGGTACACTAAAGTATGGCATTATGTATGGTACAAGTGATTTTTTAGTGGGATATTGTGACTCGGATTGGTGGGCTGGAGATTTGGCTCCAAAAATTTAGTGTCTAGATATTACTTCTTGCTTGGATTAGGTGCATTCTCTTGGGTCACCAAAAAGAAGCAACCAACAATGGCACTATCTTCTACTGAAGCGTACTATCTTCTACTGAAGCTGAGTACAAAGCAGTGTGTTTTGCTTCATGTGAAGCAGTTTAGTTGAGGAGGATCTTAGCAGATATTGAATCTCCAATTAGGATGGAAAAAACTCTACAATGTGACAATCGGAGCTGCATGGCCATTGCCAAACAAGAACTCGGTGTTTCGTGCTCGCACATGAAGCACATAGAGACAATATCATTATGTGTGGGAGCTTATAGAGGATGAGATTGTGGAGCAGGAGTATTGTTCTACATAGCAAAACTACACAAACATCTTCACTAAGGCACTTGGAGAGGAAAAACTCACTCCACATCTTCAGTAGCTTGGCTTTGGGGGGCCAAGACTAGCGTAGTTCATCTTCGGGTGAACATTGAGAGGGGATGTTAGTATACACTCAATTCCCTCCTCTCATAATTGCCCTACTATTTTATTGTGTTGCACATCTTGTAAGGCCCCATTATGAGGAGAAACTAATCGTGCATGTGATTTTGGTAGGAACCCCAACTTAGACACTAGAAGAAATCTTGTTTGTGATCATTGATGGTTACGAGATGGCTTAGGTAGACTTGGCACACTGCCAAGTGGGATGTGGGTTAATATGGTATGCTAGGTAAGTTAAAGCACCTTGCTTTAGCTTGCAGGGCCTGCTTGGGAGCCTAAATGAGCCCAAATCATAAATCTGGCCTCGACAGTGACTGCCAAGGTTGTTGGATTTTTGTAATCTCCTAGTTACATGTAGGTGGTCGGTTAGTTGTAGTTTGAATACATGGGAAGTGCGTTGAGTCAGTGCAACATAGACACCCATGCTTTGAATGCGCCACCCACTCCACCTACAATGTTATAAAAGGAGGCCATTGTCATTAGTTGAGGCATACATACCCTCTACATGTAGTAATCCTGCATCTAGAGTCTGTCTAGATCGCCGTCTAAGCTCTACCTTGAGAGCGCATGGGTGGATGCCACCATCACATTGTACCTTACTACATGTTGGTATAATCAAAATTTTAAATCTCTCTATTATCTATTTACATCATTTGTACTCTCTTGCTACACTTTCCTCTTTGTTGTATATATTCTTATACTTTCTAGTACTACAAATGTGATCCACTGCCACACCAAAATTCAAAAGAATCTTTTCCAGACACATGCGATCCAAGAAGGGAAAATCTGAATTGGAAGAGGAGGAAGCAAGATAACATGCTAGGATAGCTAACAAATGGTAGGAACCAATCTATCTAGTCACAATTTGCCAACCCTATACTTTATAGGACACATGTGGTCTGCTGTTTCCAGAGCACTGGGTGGTGGGGGGTTATTTTTGCACACTAATATGGTAGGACACCTTACAAAAAGGCATAGGAGCTAGGGTTCTAATAAATTACAGATATGAGCACCTTAATAGTAGACATGCCCTTCTACTCAACAAGATAGGCGAAGACGTGACCCACATCAAAATTTAGCCTTCTAAGGGTCACTTTCTACTTTTTTTGACCGTTTTGTTCTCACTATCTTTGAGAAGCCCACTTTGTTGTTGCTGCTGGTACTCTATCTTTCATAGGAGCCCACTATACTGCTGTTGGTACTCTATCTTATTCATGCTCGCATGTGCACACTTGGCCTCCCACCTCCACTAGCCATATCAAGTTTGAATTTTTCAATCTGTAGAGTGCATTGCATGTGATGTAGGTGAGTCTAAAGTTATAGGAATAGGTACAAATTGCTAGCTTCCTATGTGTAGGCACTTGGTTGCCAAGATAGTCTAGTACTTCCAAGAATATTTCTTGCAATTCCCTATAGCAACCTTACACTACCAAAATTTTGATAGGCATATACGAGCTGGGTTCCCCTCTCCTAGAGTGTCAACACTCTATTGATATTTTCAAGAATATCTTTGAGAGCTAACATGGCTAACCAATGAGCTAGATATCATGTGCTTTATAGCACCTTCCATGTGGAAATTCTCAACATGCACCTAATACATGTATCTTGCACCTTGGAATTGACTCCAACCTCCAAGTTCTCACTAACTGATCTTAACCAACTGACTAACTTGGTAGAATGTTTAAATATTAATGTAGGAAATGAAGTCTATGGATATCTCCAAGTAGTTCCAACAAGGGCAGCAACTTGCAGGCACTATCAAGCACTCAAATCTTACCACCTAGAGTGGATGAATCTCCTAGTGACACTCTTACGTGTCAAGCGAGCTTGGATAAAATTTAAAATTTTCTAAAATCTTCCCCTTCTTTGATACCTGGAAGATCTTGAGTATTACCAATTGTGAAGAGAAGTGGTTGGAAGACTCCTGCCTCCTTGACACCAACAGCAGATGCTTTCAACTAGGAGGCATGAGAGGTTAGGTAGATAAGAAAGGGGCTAGGCAACTATCACCTTTTGAGCTAGTGCAACAAGAATATGTCCAAACGTGCTTCCTCAATGAAGCACTGATGCAACAAAATGATATGCATGCTCTGCAGTGTCACTTGGATACCCCTCACCATGTCCATATGTGGACTATGATATTAACTAAAGAATGTTGGAAGTACCACACCTGCAAGCCATGAGACCTCTAACATATTTAGAGCCTTGAAACTCGATGGGTTATTTTTGCGTCGGCCATGGGAATTTGATGTTTGGAGTGCTTTGGAAAGTGGTCTATTACTATAATGAAAAAGCATGGACCACCAAATCATTAGGTAGGATTTTACATTTGCCTTATATGTAGTTTTCATAAGGGAAGCCCTGGAATTTGCAAGAGAAAATAAAGAATACAAGGCAGATAACCCTACCAAGGAGAACAAGGCAAGATTTTTCAGAAAAGATGTTAAACCCACCACCTTTGATGATATCTGGCATCAAGAAGTAAGAAGATCCATGGAGGTTTCCATGCATCACTTTCAATTCACCTACCCAAATAGATATACTACACTATCTATTTGGGTAGCAACTTGGTTTGTGAAAGCCCATCCGAACATTGCAAAACCCATGGATTTCTCCCCATGGATTCTAAGGGAAATAGTAGAGGCAAAAGATTTAAAGACTAAGAGGGAGCCATATCTAGGGTGGTATCCTTCCTCTCACTAGTATAGCCTACTATGGAATTAGGGCCATTTATCAATTACTATAAGTATTAAGGTTTTAAGTTGAAATCCTAAATAGGTCGCATGCCAAAACCACAAGACTTTGAGCATTAATCGAGGTGAGTACAAAGCAGCCAATGATGGACAATCAGGATAAAGTGATGAAGAGGCTGAGAAAGTGGGGAAATGAATTAGGAAAAAGGCTCGACAAGAGCCTCAAGAACTAGCTACTAGACCATGAGTTTATTCAAGCGCCACCAAAGCTCATTCAAGGGTGTAGGCTTGGAGCTCTAGGTTAGATATTGATTGCATGTTTGTCAGAATCGCCCAGGAGGATGTGGATGTGCAGAAGCCCATTATAGAGCTATTGTAAGCCCGAGTGTTGGCAACTCCTAAGAAAGCAAGAGGAAAGGACAAGATCCTAGCATTAGGGAAAAAGGGAGCTCATTTTGGGGCCTTTTATGGTTTGGAAAAATAAGCTCTCAACCAATGAACAGAGGGCCAACGTAACGTTGGAAATTCACAAAAATAAAAGAAAATAGATAAAAGAAACAATATTTTATGTAGGTACAAGCGTGCTACATTAATGTGGAGATTGGTTTTTTATTCTCACAAGATCTTTGGACATGAAGATAGAATCTAGTCTGACATTTTCTCTGACAAGGGCCTTCCCGCTTCCACCTCCCTTTGAACTTTGAATTGTTGTGCTGCCTTTCCTTCGAAAGGTCTACCATTCTACACCACTACCTCATTGTGCAGTAACCTCTTCTTTTCCAAAATTGCTCCCTTGATCCAGTTTGGCTTAGAGTAAGATGTTTCTTGTCAACTATCTGTCTGCCTACTTTCTCTTTCTTGAAACTTCACTTTGTTATCTTGTTTACATTACTTTGCTGTGGTTACAGATTCACAAGGTATCCATGGTGAATAAAAACTATGGTCGTTCTTGTGGAAGACGCTCTGTGGATGATAATGCTATGAAGGCAGAATTATACCACACATCCTTACCCCGTCGACCTGCTTCTTCTATTTCTTCGGTAGAGAATTCAAGTACAGTCAAAACGGAAGGAACTTGGGAAAGGTTTACTGTTTCGAAAGGAGCATGGGTGCTCATGCAACCTAGTAAAAGAAAGAGACCCCAGACAAAAAATATTTTCTTGGCATCATGGAAGGGAAGAGTACGAGATTTTAAAATCACCAGAGGAAAGATATCGGTGAAAGAAGTTTTGATTCAGCATGTGTACATGCATAAAGAACTTGTCTTGCGAGACTATCCAAATGATCTTCCGCAACACAGGCCTAATTGTATATTTTTCTATTGTGGTTTTGTTCTTTATGAGGTGCATGGATTTTTAAGACAAAGCTTTCTTTCTTTGCTTATTGATATTCTTGTGTTATTTTATTTCAGATTTATACCCTTCATCGTATGAGACATGGCAAAACATCGATTGTATTCTAGGATTTATAGATGTTTTGCATGGATCGATAGGAGAACAACAATACGAAGGTCGATGTGCAACAGAGCTAGCTCAATCCGGTATATTTTTTACTGATCATTTTTATCAGTTGCTGGACAATGCAAACACACATGGTGTGTTAAGAAAACAAGACCTTCCAGCATGGAATTCAGTGGATTGGCCTCTCCCACATTTTAGTGTTACAGAGGCATATAGAGCCAAGCTTTTCAAAGAAGTACAGAAAGCTCTTAGGCCCAATATTGCCACAAGGATAATAAAAATTTCTTTGTGCATGCCTCTCACAGTTTTTGTAGACTTGTTTAATACCTTTCCAGTGAAGGTTTCAAAAACAATGTTCACAGTTAAAGCAACAAGTCTGGCATGCATGCCACAATTTTTGGATAAAGGTTGGGATAAGAAGACATGTAGTTCAGTGTTTTGTGAGGTTGTCCAACCTTCTATGCAACTGAAGTACATGGTTGCATCACAAAATTTCATTTTTTCTTTTTATTATAAGCGCAGTCGAATGCTAGGTACAAAACTAGTCCCTATGGATCAAGATGAAGATTCTTTTGGTGCAGAAAATAAACTTCTTGATATTGATGTTGTTGAGAATGGTGATGTGCTAGTCAATATCACATTAAGACAATGCTGCTCCCTAGCTCAATTGCGCAATGACATTCTATTTGAGACAGAAGGTTCTATTTCAAAGGACTTTTTATTTATCTACAACAATAAGAAGGTATACCATCTGACTTATCCTAGTCTCATTAAGCACTGCTATTAGTTTACTTTACCCTATTGTTTCATATTGCTTTTTTGCAGGTGCTCAAAAGAAGAGAGAGATCAATAAAATGCAAAGACATTGAAAATTTTAAAATTGAGATAACACAGACTCCATAAACAAAGGTATTATATTCAGAAATGTAAAATTCTGTACAGAAGTGTTTAATTACATATGTAGAACATATTCTTGACAACAATTTTCTATTTATCTACAGGTTGATCTAGAGGCTGCTCTACATGGTCCAAGCTCACCGTATCATCTTTATTTGGAGAATCTACTTTCTGTTGCTCCATCTTGTCGTGTACAGTCTCTTGGTGCTGCTCCATTGTCTCCTCTACTACCCTTGGAGCATCTGTTTGCTGTTGCTCCATCATTTCCTCAATAACATCAGCAGCAACACAGGTCCTTGTTCTTGTGGCTTCTCCTCATCAGCACTAGGTCCTTGTTCTTGTGGCACCACATCTGCATCATCTGTGTCATCAAGGTGTATGACACCTTCTCGGACTTTAGAGCTCTCACCTAACTCGACAGTAGCTGGTACAATAGGTTTGGGGAAGGCATACTTCAAAAACTTCCAAATTATATCAGCTCTGAAACTATACACATAGCTCGAGTTGAAGCTATCTTCTCTCATCTGCAATGAGATATGATGATTTAGAACACTTTGTACCAATATCAAATTTTTTGAAGCTAAATGAAAATTATTTTTTCTTACAAGCTCTGGCTGTCCTATCTCAAAATAGCTTGAAAGTATATATTTGGCACTAATCAGCACTCTCCAGCCACAGCTACTTGAATCATCTTGTTGTGGTGTCTGGATAGTTGGAAAGATATGTTAGAAACTGTTAATGTCTGAACAAAATAAAATTATTCAATAAGTTCAAAGGCATAGCATGAAATAGACATCAGTAGAGGGAGCAACTTTCTACCTCTAAATCTATTGGCTCTATTGAATCCAAAAGATTGACATTAGGAGGACACTGATCCAATGCATCTAGAAGTCTTCTAATACAACTGCAATACATATAATTCAGTTAGTGTGCATTAAATCCAAATAATGAAGTTTAAAGTTAAAAATAGCACACAAACCACTTACAATTTAACCTCTCTGTGTGTGTTTCTAAGAGAGTTGAATAGAAAGCATTGCTTCTGCTAGATGTCAATAGAAGCAAAGCTCCAGTGGTCACTGCATAAGGAAAAAAGCATTAAGAAATCAAAGGCTACAAGAGTACTCAATCTTGAAGGAAAATCCCAAAAGAAGCAGCCACACACATACTTGTTATGGTATGGAAGTAGCAAAATATCAACATGATCAAAATCACAGTGTCTGAACCAATTGGAAATATCCATGGGAGTTTCCTTTGGATCTCTTAACTTGAAGGAAATTGCAGGATCAATAATATAAACTGTATGCTGTACAGCATGGTTCAGCCAGCTTCTCATCATGCTACATTGGACAAAACAATAATTAAGGTAAGGTGTAAGGGAGGAGGTACAATAAGGATTGTTTTGCAAACAAATGTAAAATAAAAGACACTTACTAGAGCATTGCAAGAATGATAGTATCTGAGCAATACTCATTCTTATGAGCCAATGCTGCCAAGCATGCTCTTGTCAAGTCAAAATTATTCTCTGAAAAATCATCTTCAATATGGACAACTATGTTAGGGCCCAGCTCCTGCAACCTTCTCTGTATCTGTAGCTCCATCTGTACAGTCTCCACATTTATAGCAGACTTGGATTCCTCTATTTGCTGCTTCAGTGACTCCTCATAAGCAGCTTTTCCTCTGGTGCTCATTGAGTGGGTCACTTCAACAACCTTCACCTTGTCTGCCTTCAATTTCCTTGTAGGTGGAATTAATAATATGTCTCTCATTTTAATAACCTGCCATTCCATAGGATGGACCAGCTTGTCATACCTCCACCTCACTCTGGACAATGTGTTGAAGTCCTTGGCCATCAGAGTTACCCTGTGAGCATGGGCTGCTACAAGCATTGCATCTTCAAAGTACTTCTCCAGGTAATCCTCTGCCATTTCCTGTAAGGAAAGAATGGCAGTCCTGTTCCACCTGAAACCAAGGTGCCAGCTATCACAAATTTCTCTCACTAGCCTCTGAAAAGGTGCCTTGGGGATTGCAAAGCCTATAGCTTTTTGCTGTTTCCTGATCTCCTTTAGCACACCAGCAGAATGCTTTAACCTCTTGGACTTTTGCTGTAGCATGCTCATTGGCTTCCCCTTCCTGCCATGTGCAACTCTTCCTTTTGTAGGCACACTAGATACCTTGACATCAGCCCCAACTGCTGCTGCTGCAAGCCCTGGCCCCTTGCCAGACCTCCTTGCAGTTGCCTTGGTTCTTGCCATCACTCTGAAAAGGTCCATACAAAGCAATAGTAAAAGATTAGAAACATGGAGAACATACTATGATTAAAGAAGGTGATGACAACTTGGATGAAGCAAAATTGAACAATTTGCAACAAAAGGCGATTATGAAGATTTGAAATTTGTAACAGCTCAAAATCGCGTTTTTCTGCAAATGCTTGAAACAACATGCTTTTGCATTCATATGATGAATTCTCTATCTTTCCAACTATAAACAATATGTATTGTGTTTATAGAAGAACTATGCAGGCTTGAAATGGGTGGATGAAGAAGCATTTTAAAATTTGCAACAAAATGCGATTTGAACTATTTTGAGATTTCTAAAATCCTCTCCTCGCGTTTTGCTGCAAATTCTAGAGACAACATACTTCAGCATGCCTTTAGTCATTTCAGTGTGTATGCAGCTTGGTGCAACATGGATTGAGCCTATGGACATCAAGAAGTGATCAAACTCTCACTCAACAGGGCCAAATAAAAAGTCTTCCTGCTTCTACATGCAGTGGAGAAAATCTAAAAAATGCATATAATATTTATCATAATATGTAACCTACATCACATCAATCAATTCCTTACCCTAATATACTATTAAACAAGAAGAAGAGGAAAAAGATTTTCTTACTAACCTGGAAGCTATCTGCAAGTGTTCTGTGCTGATGATGAGTATCCTGTGCTGGGTATGAACCTCTGCTGCTGGTCTGGATGCTGATGGTGTGGAGTAGGGAGGTAGAGATGCAAGAGAACTGAGTTAGGAGAGTAGATTATTACAAAATACAAATAATGGAGTTATTAATACCACACGTGTGAGATATAGTCGTTTTTTAACACGTGTGGGTCCCACCAAATCT
This sequence comes from Cibotium barometz, assembly GCF_041138505.1. Taxonomy (NCBI): domain Eukaryota; kingdom Viridiplantae; phylum Streptophyta; class Polypodiopsida; order Cyatheales; family Cibotiaceae; genus Cibotium; species Cibotium barometz. The sequence goes on from NC_141076.1 coordinate 38,205,500, forward strand.
TTTGGGATTTGAAATTTGTGGGTCACTTTTTGCCTTGGAAATTGTGCCAATCATGATTTCATAATTAGATCCATTAACACTTTTCCCTCCCCGTATTCCATCCCTGCCAGCACCCTCCCATCATCCTCTTCTCTCCCACTTTGACCACTTTCTACCCAACACACTCCATCCACTCTGCAACCTGTCTGAAGACTACTACCATTACCAGATCTCCAGGTTACCAGTGCTACAGCTCAGTTTTGGAAGAGAGCAGGACAATCTCCAGGGCTATTCCATCAGTATGGAAGAGGAAAAGAAAGGTCAGAGATCTATACCATTTCCAATGTTTTCTGACATATATTTCTTCCATCTGTAGAATTCTTAAATCTCAGTGCCTAGAAATCTGGCAGATCACCCTAGGATTTGATTGGAGATGGATATGAGTAGGATTTAGAATTTTGCAACAAAATGCGATTAGAGAGGTTTATGTTTTCCAAATGCTCCAAATCGCGTTTTGCTGCAAATTCTGATATTTGTTCTAGTTTTTATTTTTTCTCCTTCTTTTAATCTCTTTTGCACTGGGGACTTCCTCCTTGCATCATTTACTGTCCTGAACATTGTGAGATATCCCTAGCATTTTGATTGGAAGTGGATGTCAGTAGAAATTCAAAATTTGCAACAAAATGCGAGGAGAGCACTTTACATTTTTCAAATGGATCTGCATCGCGTTTTGTTGCAAAGTCTTGTGTCTCTTTTGGTTTTTACTGTTTGCTCATTGTTTTGCTTTCTATGTCCATGGAGATGTCTTTCTTGATGATGAGAAATGTTTCTGCTTTGGAACAGTTGATCCTCAGGCCCCTCCTTTCAAGAGGAAGTTGGACTTCTCTGCTGCTATACTCAGACCACAGCAATCACCAGGTGATTCATGTGTGCTGATGAAGAGTTTTGTTTGGTGATATCCTATACATTATCTGGTTGCATAGGTGAGCATATAGAATTCATGTTATATAAATTTTGCTTCAGGCAAAAGCAAGAGACTAGAGCAGAAAGGTGAGTCTTCCCTTTCAAAACAAAGGGAACCAGAAGAGGACAAATCTCCAGATTTGCTCCTATTTGACTTTCTTCACAAGTGCAAGGCTCAAAGGAACTTCCACATATACCACAGTATTTTCAACAGGGAGTTCACTATGAGCTCTCTTTTGGACCATCACAGAGATTTCCTTTCAGACCATTGGGATACCTTCAAACAACTGACAGAGGCAGGAAGGATTGTGGAAGGTGAAAAGGTTTTTGTGCATTTAAATCATATTGTCTCCATTGACAAGCTGAGGTACCATGTGAATAGAAGGTTTGACAGCCTGCCTGAGGAATATAAATTCAGTTGTAACTTGCACACCAGAAAGTGTAGAGTGCTTGAGGAAAACATGGCATTCCTTATGTACATTGTCTTTCAACAGCAATCTCTAGAAGAGCAAGGGCAGGAGACTGAAGAAGAAGATATATCTGTAGCAGAGGTAAAAGAGGATATTCCTATGGCAACAGATATAGCAGAGCAGGAAGAAGATATCAACCTCGAGGATGAGGGGCTGCAAGTGGCTGCTCTTGACCTTGTTCAACTAAGGACTGAGACTCTTAGGGCAGCATAGTCAGTTGAAGACTTTGATGTTCAGAGCAGCAACTATGCAGTGCCCATGCTTCCAGGTGTCTTGATTGGTGGTAAAGATTATGTTTTCCTCCATGATATAGAGTGTATGTTCAATTTGAGGGAGGACTATGCCATTTCCCTTATTGCCCAGGCTTCAAGGCTTGACAAGGAGGTTGGCATAGAGGATGACCATTCACTGCTAGCTTTGGAAACAACCTTTGATCCTGCAGAGGCCCTTACTATTTGTTTCAAAGAGGCTGAAAGTTTCCAAGAGCCAGATGAAGCTGCCTTCCAGCTCACCCAGGAAGCTATGAATCTCTCATCACTTCATAAGGAAAAACTTAAAGAAGAGGCTGGACTGGAGGGGAGAGGAATAAATCTTTGGAAAGATGAACTTCTTGTTGCTGATGAAAATGAGAGGGTATGATATTATTACTTCAAATCAAATACTTTATGTTGTGTTTAAATGTTTTGTAGTTATGTATCATTGTCTCACTATAATCTTTTGATACATGGCAGCTACAAATTGAGGATGACACATTCCTCCAGAGATCAAGTGGAAGCAGGCCAGCTGGGTTTGGCAAAATGTCAAGCCTAGCTCATTATATTCATGATCTAGGTAGTGCTAAGATCTTGATTTACCATAGGCAGTTGAGCAACAATGGAGAAGCCATTGTTTACTTCTTTAAATGTTTGTCTAGGGTATTAGGTGGACATGATCTTCCATGGCAAAAGGAAAAGATCATTTTAATAGAGAGGTTGTCCGCCATAGATATATTTGGGGATTATGTGAATAAGCAGGCCTCTAGGGCCTCTTACTTTTTGTCTTACACTTCTTATGCATTAGCATGTGGTGTTAAGGAGCCCAAATGTCTAGAGGGCTATGGAAAACACAAGCTCATAAGGTTTCGAGAGCCACCCATAATTGCATCAGGCCACACAATCCAAGAAGAAGAACACGTGGAGATAGCTGAAGACAAGGATACCCCTCTCAGACAAGCAACAGAGGCAAGCATTGATAAACAGAAAGTCGACATCAAGCCAATAAGGAAGAAAAAGAGTCCAATCAAGTTCAAAAAGAGAGTTCCGACTCGCAAGCCTTGGGAGTAATAGGATTTAGTCATCAAATATAGCACAAACATTATGTTGAAGTTGAACTGATTTGTACAAAGTCTTTGATCCTCATCAGTTCCTTGTCCGTACGGACGATCAGTACCCTTTTGCATTTGTCCCATCATTGTACGACACTTCAGTACTCTTCCCACACTCAAAAGCTTCTAAAAGTGTTTGACACTCAGTATTTTATTGGTAAGGATCAACAGTATGTCTAGCATAATTAAGTAGTATTGATTGAATTTTTTGTGTGTTAATATATGGATGTATTGATGCTTGTTAATATAGATCACATGTTTCATAAAAGACTTACTTTTGATGGAGTCTCAAAACATATAGGCATTACACCAAGAGTCACTTGTTCCACAGAATAAAAATCTATTGATTGAGTTTGAAAACATGTGGACATAACACCAATAAGTTACAAACTGCTATTCATGTTTACTTGTCCATTTATGGTTTCTAAATATCTTCGAATCCCTCCACTGTCTATGTCTCTCTGCTGCCATTGAATTGTCCAAAGTTTGTCTTCGTCTTTGCTTTTGGGCTAGAATAAAAGCAATCTTGACTTTGGAGCTAGCAACTTTTCTTTTAGCATGCAGCCTTTGTAGAATGCCTCGGTAAAACCATTGGAAGACTTCCTTCAGACTATTTGCCTTTTGACTCCCTCCATAGTGTTGTGTGTGTCTGAAAAATGCATTACGTGCCATGTAGTGAGACTTCTCCATGCCTTGGGTAGACCAAATTGCTGGGCATCCATACTTTTTGACAAAATAGGGAAGGTGGTTGTAGATGATATGCTGTTTTCACAAAGACATAAGAATGCATAGTAAGTTATAAAAGAAAAGAGGATCACACTTAAGTAAAAGAAGAAGACATCACTTTACCATGTAGTGAGTTATATTGCAGGCTGTCCATGCGTCTTTCATTGACTTCCCAAAATGTTTTATTGCCTCTTCAAAGTTCTTGTAATCACTCTTTGTCCATGTTACATTGTCACAGAACATGAAGAGTTGATCAAGAGACCTCCACACCTCTGCCTTCACATTTCGTGCTTCCCCATCTGCCTCATGATCTTTCACGGCATTATGGACTTGCTTCCACAATCCATAACTAATCCTTGAAACTATTTTACCTTGCCTTACTTGCTTACTATTGTGTTTGGGTCGAGACAAGAATCTTCTTGCCTTAACACCACCAATAGAGGGCTTGATTGGTACCTCCTTGCCATTGCTAGACTTTTTAAAATCCTTTGTGATATGAACATCACCTCCATGCAGACCTATATCGGATAACACTTTTTCCAATGCATGAAGAGCATCCTTTCTATTTCTTTCGGGACGGAGTTTCCAAGCAAATCCAATATACAAAAATACCAATTTCTCAATAATTCGACATAGAGCATGCAATGTGCATATGTGAACATTACATAGTGGAATGTCAAGAATGGCCTTGAAGTCAGGGTCAACTTTATCTCTATTAGGTGCTCTCTTCCACCATTTAGAATCCATTACGTGCGCTGATTCTTTGCAGTAAAGACAAGGAGACTTTGAGTTACCTCCTTTACTAACGTTATACATGCACTTAAGTGTTTTAAGATCCCCCGCCATGTGCCACTCTACTTGAAAATCACCTTTTCCTGCAACATGGAGATTCTCTCCTTGCACCTGTCTTTTAATTATTCTTGGTATTTCCGTGTGGTGAAACACCCAATCTAGTGTTTCATGGTCTTCTGTCTTTACCTGTGATTATACAAAACAAAAGTCTTACTATAAAAGATTTGAAAACATTGACTAAAATCAAGTACGAAATAAAAAATGATCATACCTGGAATGAGCCCAACCACCATATGTGTTTCTCCGACTGCACACTAAAATACTTCGAACTCGCTTCATTCAATGATGTATCAAGTGCTCCATTCATCAATGTGATAGTAATCCTTTCCATTTTCTTTTCCTTTACAACCTCACACTCATCCAGTTTGATAACAAATTTCAAAATGCCTTTGCACTCTTCAAATGTTATTCCATAAAACTCGACCATTCTTCTTTGAAGTTGTTGTAGATCTACAAATATATTGTTCCAAGGGTCATACACAGTGGTTCCTTTAGCACCATGAAATATATCTTCAATATGGATATATGGTCCAATAAACTCATCTATACTTTCATTCAAATGACCTCTTATCTTCCACACTGTTGCTGGATTTGGCAGTAAAACTCGTTTAATCCTTTGATCTCTCAAAGTTGAGGATATCGCATGGAAAATCGAACTATATCCCTTCCTGCTAACTCCACTAACATCAAGAGCCTCTTGGATTGTAGTACCATCAACTTGATTATTGGATATAAAGTCCTCTACAACATTGCGTTTGATTGTTTTGTATTTTTTTTCTTCAATCAAACCTTTTGCTACACCACAAGAAAGCAATCCTTTCATTTGTTTAACTGGAAGAAGGTTGGGATCCATATTTTCTTTTGCAGGCTCCAATAATTTCCTATAGTAACAATATAGTAACAACACAATATGCCTATATTATTCAACACTTCCAATCCTGTTTTGCATTAATGGACAAAATACATATAGTCATTTGAGAGCATTTTTGAGTTTAAAAAATAAAAAATTGCAAACTAACCTTGCTTCCTGAATTCTTCGCTTGCATCCACCAGTCCCAGCCTTCAAATTTGCAATGTTTTTAATCTTCCTACTTCGTTGTCTGTCTCCAAGCATGGTTCTCTTCCTTCTTGATCTTGTTAACTCTTTTTTACTCTTTGAATGCTCCTCAATTTCATTCTGCAACTGCTGCTCCAATTTTGCACGAATAGCTATCTCTTGCATCCTGGCTCCCTTTTCTTGTAGGTACATTGTTTTATATGTTTCTGCAAATGCAGACTGTGCTGAAATATAACCAAGAAGTCCATTTTGTCCATCGCCCGCAAACCTCAATAGTGTGGTTGGATTGACAAATGGAGGTGTAGAGTTTTATACTAGACATTTTGGATATATACTTCCATCACACCATAAGTCAATATGTTGGAGCCCTTCTCTTCTCATATTTTCCCGTTGTTGAGCATTTAGCACCGTATCCTTTCGTCTTTTTTGTGCTGGAGCATATTGTTCTTCTAAGTCGATGTGAAGATGATATAATCGCTTCTTCTGAGATTGTACTTCACTAGTATCGGCCATTTTTGTGCTTCTGAGGTTGCAAAGTTGGCTTGTCAATCTCATAGTCTTTTTGTAACATGAATTGTGGAAGTGTGGCGGTATCCATACAATCATTAAGTTCAGTGATGGATTCTTTATGAGAGGCCTGCACACGTCGTCAAAAGAGATGCAAAATCTTCGAGAAACAAAAAAAATTAAGGAGATATTTAATGCAAAATCGTGTTAGTTAGACAAAAGATTATCTTCTTCTTTTCTGAACTGACAGTTCAGTGGTCCTTACTGACAGTTCTGAGCCACATTTCCATATTTTATTATTTTTGAGATCTTTTAGGAGAGAAATAAATCGAAAAATAGTGAATTTCTTACAGGGCCCCAAAATGAGCTCCGTTTTTCCCTAATGTGAAAAGGCCTTCCAAATCTACTTAACTTCAGGAGCAATTGGATAGTTTTGCTATAAAAATGGAAGACATGAAAGAAAAGCTAAGGACAAAAGGAGAACTTCCAATTGGAGTTGTTCCTATAGCTTATCCCATTCTTGTCCCCATGAAGAAGTCCCAAACATCGACTTAAATGTGCCACCAGAGAGCATGGAGCCTTGGTCTCTACCTCAAGCTATTGGTCATGTTGGAAATGGACATCGAGTCAATGGTTACTCCCTTGACAAGGATGAAGCATGTAATAAGTTGGAGAGCATGGAAAAAGGATTTGAAGGTATGGATGCTTGTGTTGAAGAAGGACTGAGGAAGCAAAATTAATTGTTGAATCATTTTTGAACACTGAAGAAGAGCTACCAACCCCACTGCAAATGAGCAAGGAGTTAATGGTTACACAATAGTGCATTAAACCCCTAGATTAATCACATAGAGTAAACATCTCCAAATAGATAGTGGATGGCATGCAAGAGCAACCAAAGTACATCATAAGGAAATCAAAGCTTCCCAAGATAGACAAAAGCACTCTGCAAACATAAAGAGGTATGAAAGGATATTCAAGAAAGGAGAATAGGTTTTCCTAATGATAATACTTAAATGGATTTTGCTATCTTTAGGGAAGTACAAGAAGTTACACCCCCGATATTATGGACCCTATGTGATTACAAGGAATATTAATGACCGAGCCTTTGAACTCTTATCCCCCCATATCTTAAAATCCACACTGTATTTCATGTAACCATCTTAAACCTTATGTAACCAACCCTTATCATGTCCTAGATGGCAAGAAACTTGTTATGAAATCCCAAGGTACCCTAGAATTCAAACTTGATAGAATTCGTAGTACTAGTAAGTAAAGAATAGAACTATTCATAAACATCTAGTTCAACCGCAAAGCTCCCCAATTAAATATGTCACTTAGGAAGATGAAAAAAGTTACATTGATATTTTCCTTAATTATTTTTTAGATGAGAAAATTGCAAGTCCTATAAAGAGGGAAGAATGTTAAACCCCCTATAACCCCCCTTCATTATTTAATAGAAAAAGAAAAAATGGAATATTGAGGGTGGCATGGGTAGTCAATGCTAAGATCCGCCCCCACACAAAACCCCCTCTTTTTTTTTTTTTTTTTGCATGCGTGGTTGTCCCCCCTCTCAAAGTCTTGCACTCCCACACCCTTTCCCATTTTCACACCCTCTTCTCCCCTCTCCCATGAAATATAACCCCCCCCTCCCCCCTCATAGATACAGACACACCCCCACCCCCCTCTCATCATCAACCTGGTTGTCTCTTATACATGCTCTTCTATCTCTCACAATACACACACACCCCCACTCACCCCCCTCTGAATTTCTCTCTTGGCTCTCTAGTTCTCTCTCTCTCCCTCTCAACTCTTGCAGCACACCCACTCTCTCTCTCTCTCTCTCTCTCTCTCTCTCTCTCATGTTTCTTGCTCTTTAGTCCTTCTCTCTTGTAGTAATACACACACACACACACACACACACACACACACACACACACACACACACACACACACACACACACATACTCCTCTCTCTTTGGCTTTCACTCATTCTCTTGCTCTTGGCACACACACACACACACACAAATTCCTCTCTCTTTCTTGTTTCTCTTTCATTCCTCTCTTTATTCCATATCATGTCACTAAGAAAGCAATGGAAAAACCAGTTTCGGTGTTGGGGACTCCACCCCCTCCATTAGGTATCACTCTAGTGGGAATCATAGGAACAAAAATAGCCTAACATTGATGTACATGTTGATTATGAGTATTATGTGGAGTGTGAGTACTCTTACAAGAACTCAATGGTAAATTTTCCTCCATCCTCATCACAAACTATAATTATGGATGCTAATACGCTATGGCCATTTCAAGCCTGAGGATACCCTAGATGCAAAAACCCTTTGCGCACAAAGAAACATAGACAAACTGCGAGAATCCCTTTTTGAATAAGCAATGGAATAAGCCTTGGACCTTACCACATGTAATGCTACTCTTGACTATGTTTTTTCTGGCATTACCTTGCTTGCCATAGCCTCCCTTCCTTTGCACGCCCTCCCTGTAAGCTCCCATTCTCTTCGTGCTGTGTATTACCTTTGTGCTCCCTCTAACCTTATATTGTTGCCCAAACTTAACTGTTGAAATATATGATGCCATGAGCACATGAGCAAAGAGATTGAGTGAGCGAGCATAAAAGCTAGGTTAAAAAAAGATATCAATGACATAATTAGTTATCTATGAGAGAAAAAAGTGAAATGACGTTTGGAAAAAGGAAAGCTTATTGTATACAAGAAACATAATGGAGTTATGAGTGCCCTTTACATAAGTGTTTATTGAGTTCATCGTGATTTTATTTAGTGCTTAGTTAGTCATTATTATTATGGTATGCTATGATCCACCACCCTAGGTTTATTAATTTAATGTGGTATAAAAGCACCCCAGGGAAGACTCTTAGAAGTTAGTAAGGATCAAGGTATAACCTTATGGTTTAATTTTTACCTTTCAATAAGTTCTAGGTTAGTATATTTGCTAAATTATTATCAAATATTATCTCTTAGATTTAGCATCTTTTCCTAGTTGATTACCTTTGCTTATCAACACTAAAGCTACTCTTAAGCTTTCCACATGGTCATATATAGGAGCGCACCTTGAAAAAGCAAGCGTGCTTGTTGCACGGATACAAGACCTCATCATCAACTATAAGCAGCTATTTAAGCTCATAAACAAGAGCTTTGGCTGCTTAAAACTCATAAACAAGAGCTTCCAACTACAAGCGGCTCATAAAGAAGAAAATAGAGGAAGGGCAGTCGATATATGTGTCTGATCGGATCGTAGATCATCCTTGCAAGAGCCTCGCAAGAGAAGGCTAACAGCAACGAAGCAACCGGTTCACCAAAGGTGCATAATGTTCGCCCAAATAAATAAAGAGGGTGCTGCCCTATTTATGTAAGAAACAGATACACTCTTACGAATCAATTCAATCAACTGTTTTCCGTCTTGTGACTCTTTGCTCGTGTCTCTCTCTTCTTCTATGCATTTTCTCTTGTGTGTGCAAGAAGATGACAAAGAAGCCCTCTGACACTCTTGAGGCCACAATCAAAGAACTCAGCATTTTGGTGGAACAAACTCTCATAAAATACAAAGAAGCTGCATTCTTTGTGTGCATGGATGACAAAGAAGCACTCTCAGATGAGATACGTGAAGAAGAAACCATCTCTCACGAGACATGCAACAAAGAAACCCTCTCCAATGAGGTTTGTACTGAAGAAGTCCTCACAAACGAGGTGAAGAATCAAGAAGCCCTCTCAAACTACGAGGCAAATGGTGCAAAAGCCCTCTCCAATGAGGCACATGATGAAGAAGCCTACTCCAACAAGCATGATGAAGCCCTCTCAAGCAAGTCACAATATGAAGAAAACCTCTCAATCAAGTCAAAAGATGAAGAGTCCCCACATGTGAAGGTATCATCAATTTTGCATGTTTCTTCAATCATATCTTTCAGTACAAAGATGCTTTTTCAAATTTCTCTAAAGACTCACCATGCAAGCTCAGATGCATACAAACAACTCAACTTGATTCCATTCTAGATTATCTTGACAGAAGTGTTCATGACTCTACACATGTTGATGACGGCACAATACTTCTTCTTAGACATGATTTTATGCTCACCTTTTCTCACATGTATGCATCTTGTTTAAATGCATTGGTGATAAATTTTATGCATGCATACAATTATCCACATCAACATGATTTCATGATGGCACCTATTTCAACTTCCAAATCTTATGTGTCTCCATTGCATTCAATCAAACCAAGCCATGCATCAAAGCTTCACTCATGCACCTCATCTCATTCAATTTTGCCAAATCGTCCTCTTCACAATCTCTTTTGGTCATCTACTATGTGGATGATATGAAGCTCGTGAGTAGCAATATGGCTCTTCTTGAAGAAGTGAAGGTCTCTTGGAATCAAGGCCTTGGTCATCTTTTTGCTCTCTTTTTGCATCTCGTGCAAGCAAAGAAAACCCCCCCAAAGAACGGGGGGAAGGTGAAGCAAAGTGTGAATCAACCTCAACATTCAATGCCTTAAGTGAAGATGAAGTTTTTCATGATTATCGTCTTCAGCATCAACATCCCATTTGACCTTGGGTGAGCATATCACATCATGATGTAATGACTTGATATGATAGTATATTTTTTCTTTTGTGCATGATTGCACTTGCAATTACAAAAAAGAAATGCACACTTACACCTTCAAATAGGCACACATGAAAAAATATACTATCATATCTTAAGGGGAGAAATATGGACTCTCCTTTTTCCCCCTTAAAGAGTGAATAAAAAAAGATTGGCCTGACCAATGAGAGAACTGGGATTCTAGATCTATGTAACATGGATCTTTTTGTCATATCTTTGCCCAAATCTCTTTAGACAATAAAATAATAGAGCCCATATCTTAAAAAAATAGAGAAATGTCAGATTTCATGTCATATTCCATATCTTGCATGTCAGATGTACCTTGTGGTCAGCACATTGAAGTTTGAAAATCGAATTTTATTTTTTTTATATGTTTTATGTTTAACTTTTCACTTTTCCTCCTTTTCCATTTCACTACCTTTTCATTTCTCCCTCTTTTTTTGGCGGAATTCAATTTCACCATATCTTCTATAACTCTGGTTCATTCTTCACGAAAATTTATAAGCATGTTGTTCTCCACGATAGCTCTCTCCTCCTAAAATTTCATTTTATTTGGACAAAATGTATGTGAGTTATGCTCATTTTCTGACATGAACTTTCTCTTCTTTACACCACAGATAACTATCTTGATGTGAAGTGGCATCAAATTATTGTGAGTAGTTATCATATGTTTAGGGCTTGTCTATGTTTTGTCTTGATGTGAGTAATGATCATAGGTTTAGGATTTGTTTATCTTTTGTCTTGATGTGTTGCTGTTTATTTTCTCACGAGCAAGTTGTGTAAATCAAAGCACTAAGTTGCTATTTATTTCTTATTGTTTTAATCTTTATTTGTTGCTTTCAATCTTCTTTGCACAGTATTGATTTGACGTGGCATAAAATACCACAGTAATGATCATAGGTTTAAGATTTGTTTATGTTTTCTCTTGATATGTTGTTGTTTATTTTCACAGGAACAACAAGATTGTGAGCAGTAAGTTGCTCTTTATTTCTTGTTGTTTTTATCTTTATTTGTTGCTTTCAATCTTCTTTGCACAGTATTAATTTGAAGTGGCATAAAATACCACACTAATGATCATAGGTTTAGGATTTGTTTATGTTTTCTCTTGATATGTTACTATTTATGTTCACAGGAGCAACAAGGTTGTGAGCAGTCTAGCTTTATTAATTTAGATATCTTCAAGAGGAGGAATATCAGTAATATTCACACAATGGAGGAGGAATATCAGTAATATTCACACAATGGAGGTGTTTAACAAGAGAGATGATAAAGGCAACTGGATCCTTGATCAGTACAATAAGTTGAATTAGATTTTAATGCGACCAAGTACTTGTGGTAATTTCAAGGTCAAAAAGCTTAAAGATGTCACAGACTCCAACAAGCAATGGAAAGGTAGAATCATAGAGTTCAAGAGATGCACAAATGGTATGAGTATAATAACACATGCTTTCATTCAACATGTTTATATGCACAAAGAGACTCACGTGCATCATGATAACTTCAGTGAAAGACATAAGCCTAACAGTAAGTTTATATCTCTGTGCTTTGCGTTCTTGTGCTTTGAGTCCATTGTTATTAGATAGAGTTTTAATACAAGCATGTTTATTGCTTGTAGCTTTATATCAGATTGCATTCGTTTCAAGTATAGGAGGTGACTCAGCTTAGACCAAGACATACGAGATGACATGCATTCAGTACTCATTGATGTGGTTATTCTTTGGGAGGGTCATGACCCTTTTAGCGTTAATGTAGGGAGTCATTAGCCCTTTAGTTTTCTGAGATAGGAAATCTAACTTATGTCCAATAATTTTCCTTGTAATTTCTATTTTAAGTTGGATAGTAGTAGGAAGGTTGGGAGTCGAAGTGAACATTGCAAAACATGCAACCAGTGTGTTGCTCCACACATCCTTCAGATTGTGGAGTCAATGTAATTCTTATTCTTCTAAGTGAATATAAGAAGTTGTTTCTCTAAAAGTGTTGTAAATTTAATTTTCTTCATTTTCATAAAGTGTTATGGTTTTTAAAGTCTACTGTGTTTCAAACCCTTTAATATATAAGAAAATAATGATAAGTATAAGTAAGTACAAACGTAAATATAAATATAAGTAAATATTTAAGTATAAATAATAATATAATTAATTATGTTAGAAATATAAATATTTTTTTTATGATTTGCTATATTTTAATGAAGTGTCATTAATTTTTAAGTCTATAGATATAAGTTTACAAATAAATATAACTTTAAGTATATTTTTAAGTGCAAATAATAATACAAATAACTATGTAAATAATATAATATAATAATAATGATAATATAAATGGTTTTGAATTTGGGATTTTCCAATGCGTACTTCACCATACCTTTTCTTAAGACCTTTGCAATTGCATCATCAACCTCTTCACTTGGGTTGAAAAACATATTCTTCATGTTTGCACATTGTGAATGTGATTATATTGCCCACTCCCTCTGGTCAACTCATGAAGTGGTTTGATGGACCTCACATGCTTACGTGCTTAAGGGTCAAACAACAGTCTTTGAAAGCATTGCTGTTATATTTTTGTTATCCTTCTCCAAATCCTACATTTTGTAATACCTCGATAACATGCACCGCATTTTCCATAACATGCATCGCATCTTGTAGACTCTAATTCTCTCTCCCCTTTTCACTTAGTAATTTTGTAAGCTCCTTAATCCTTGCATCCATGCCCATCATGGTTCACTGAACATATGTGTAAACACTATGAGGAAGCATTGCTAGCCTCGTAGTGTATCCCAATAACCCTGCATTACCTTCACACACATACTTAATGAAAGATGTAAGTCCACTAAATTGTGGAGGTGTTTGGGTAATTGGATCGGGTGGATAAATACACCCCTCAACCCAAAGATCGACATGTTTTCCCCCTGAATTCTTTCTTGTTGCATTATCTCTTGCAGTTTTCTACTTGCCGTTCTCTTTTCTAGCAGTGCATACTTAGCCTCCGATTGGAAATGAATGTCTCTCCTCTTGTTTTGGCTTGCATCCTAAAATTAGCATTAGGACAAAACACAGATATTAACCAAAAATTAGCTCTGAACAAAATACAACTATTAACAAAAAAGTAGCTTTTATACATTTGTACAACTTAAAAATATAACCAGAAATAACATTATTGAATATAACTTTAACCAGATATAACTTCAATAACTTAAAACTAAATCATAACTTGTAATCAAAATAACACACTTATTTCACCCAAATAACACAACAATAACATCATAAATAAGAAATAATATTATTGAACATAACATAAAGACTTCAATATATCCTAAAACTAAATCATAAACTATTAATCAACAATTAAATTTCACACACTTCTTTCACTAAAAAATCACTAATAAACAATCTAAATAACACATAAATAGCATCCTTAAACTCAACTATGATCTGCTATTTTACACATGACTAAATCACATTTATAACAATAAGATGGTCAATATAGAAAAGAAAACAAAATAACTCAGACAATATTAAATCATAACAAAAAATCCAAATAGCATAGAAATAACATCATTAAACTCAACTATTATCTTCTATTTCACACATGACTAAATCACATTTCAAATAACATGATTAACATTGATAGAAAAGAAAACATAATAACTGAGACAAAATTAAACCATAACAAAACAACATAATAGATACCAGTAATGATCATACCTCCATTGCTCTCTTGTTCTTGATTCTTTTACAAAAATTGATGAACAAAAAGATGATTGAAGGGGAAGACGAATATGTGATTCCAACTAAATGGCACCCAATAATCAACCTACCCTTCAAGTTCTCTGCTATCTAAACTCATGATTGAGAATATCTAAACTCATTAATGTGGTTTAGGAGGGAAAGAAAGCTCTTGACCATAGCAACTAAAGAAAACAAACACAGATTTGAATTTTCTATGTACAAAGGAGGGAAAGTGAAAAACCTAAAGCAATATCTCATCAAAGCAAACTAAAATTGCCCTAAACTAAAAACCCTACTTTTCTTATTCTAAAAAATCTAGAGGTCTCTAAATGAAGAAAATATTCATAAACCCTTGTATACTTAATGAAATTCTTGGCAAATAGTAGGATTTTTGTCATCATGGAGAGAGATCCAAGATTAGCTCTAAGCCTCCTTGCATATTCGAGAGGGATGCATCTTAGAGGGCACCTTGTTAGGTCGTGGCATCTTCTACCTCCATATGACCATAGAGGAGGGCATGGCAACCTTGTTAGCCAACTCCCTAGTGGTGGTCAAAGACTGCATCATCCATGTGATACCCCAGTAGGCTTAATTCTCAGTCTTAGACTTTGACACCGTGTAGCCCCAGCACCTAGTGACACTCCTATTCCCAAGTTTGAGGATGGAGCTCAAGCATCTAGTGGTGTGGGACATATGTGTCTCTTTTAGCACCCCCTCTTATGGAGCCATCACATAGAGATAACAACACGTGCCCCTGCCCCTTGCACTCAAGTATCCTTGTCACTGAATGGCAGGAGATTTAGAAGATTCCCTCCATGAGGGATCTATGGCTACAAATACGCGTCGTGTTTGTGGTAATTTTGGATTGTTGATTTGCCATCGGAAGTGAACTAGGGAAAGCGATCTTGTGGGTGAACTAGGAGTGAACTGGGAGTGACCTAGGAGGGAGGGGGAGGGGATGGGACTTTTTTTATATAAAAAAAGTGCAAAAGCGGATGTGAACTTACAACTTGCATTTTGGAAGTGAAACATCTAACCGCTATGCTATACTCTCTAACAATGAAATCCTTCTTGATTTTGGTAAAAAACTAATCTTTCAATCCCTTTGTTCACCCCTAGTTCATTCACAAGTTTATTCCTCTAGTTCACTTTTAGTTCACTCCAAGCTAACTTTTATATCGGACAGTGCAAAATCGTATCGGACGGTGCAAAATCGTTAAGTATCGTGACGCCTAATTGTAGCCATAGATCCCTCTTGGAGGACCCCATGCCATTTAGTCAGGTATCCCTGGGGCTGCTTAGGTACAAGTGGAGGATCCTGCCTCACTTTCTAAACACATTACTATTACTTTTGGAAAGAGGCCATGGGATAGACATCCGAATCAATGCCTTTATTCTCATAAGTTTGGGTTGGGTGTGTCCGCACTTAGTGCCCACTAATGTGGATCATGGGGACCAGGCCCACAGACGAGAGGGGAGGGATGAGCAACCAGAGCCAGACCCTCACCCCTTGGCACCTCCATTACACCCACCAAATGAGAGAGAGTGGACCAGAGTCTAGTACAGGTGGAGGAGGAAGGTTACAGCCCCAACTTCTTTGACATCTTCTTCTAGGGGAGGTATGTGGAACTCTAGGAGAGAAGGGCTGACAAATCATGCTTCCTCTAGTTCAAGCCCACCCCCCCGCCCCCCTCTGATGCTACAGGAGTGGGTTGGAGGGCACGTCAGGAGGAAGATGTACATGCGACACTTGTGGAGGAGCATACAGGTGCAACCTTTGGAGCGGAGGGAGGAACTCATGGTCGGTTGCTTGTGGGATTATGGGGCTTCTTATGGAAGAGGCTTCGTGTTCTGCGACCTTGGTTATGCAGGTTTCTGTTCTTTGGCAAGAGGCTCGTGCAGTGTTCACAAAAAAACGTGGGTTTAGTGTAACGTGATTTAACTTGAAAAAAATATAATTAGAAGGTTTTGATGAATTGTAATTTTTAGAGGTATATAATTATTTGACTTTTATTTAAAATTTTGAACATTTAAAAAATGTTAAATATTAAGCTTCAAAGAGATTTAAATTGTTAATATAACTCTTACAGTTTCTGAATCGATACTAATTATATTTTTTAATAATAATTAATAATTAGTAATTGATAAATTAGTAATAATTAGTAATTACTAACTTAGGAATTAGTTAATAGTAAATTAGTAATTGTTAAGTTTCAACAAGTCATAAAATTAATGTATTTATTATTAATAGTTAATATCAAGTTTTAAAGGTATGCCTTTGTTAATGTATTTACTTAATGTCAAGTTGGAGTCTAATGTCAACGTATTCATGGTGCCCATTGCCCAACGATCATCCACCGCCAGCGTACATACTACAGTCTCTACTTGATTTTGCTTGCATTAGTTTTATTGACTTTTATTGTTCGGACAACGAATATTTTAATTTTCTTCCTTTGAAAATTAGAAATTAGAATCCTTGGAGTCTCGACCTTTAGTCTTTTTAATGGAGTCCCTATGCATTTGACTCCTCACTCCATAGTCTCGAGTCAGATCGACTCTCCATTCCTTCTACTCCGTTGGGAAGAAGCATGTTGCATGCTTAGGTTACAATAGCTTACAGCTTACTGACTCCCACTCAAGTATATGCTCAGAGTTTTGATGTTTCATTCACGATTCTTGTGCTCCAAGCCTCCATGGCCACCAGCAACTACTCACAGCAGTACACTTGATGCCTGACGGAGCCTCTACGTTTCAACTTTCCCATATCCTCATATGCATTGATCTCTCTCTCTCTCTCTCTCTCTCTCTCTCTCTCTCTCTCTCTCTCTCTCTCTCTGCGTACTCTACATCATGGTTTTTTCACCACTTTTGGTTGCCCATTATGTTTATGTATTTAAGAGTTACCCTTCTCATGCTGCTGCCCCGGAGAGCCAGAGGGAGAGGGAGAGAGTGTGTGTCATGTGTGTTTGATCTTCCTTGACAAGGTGAGGTTTATGGCAGATTCTATAAAAAAGGAAACAATTTGTAGGCTAAAGCAAAGCCATGTGTTTGGCATCTATGTGGACGAGTCTACGGACATTTCAGATGATGCAGAGCACTTGATAGTTTATGGTAGCTGTCTGTATTGTCATGAACCATATGTATCTTTTCTGTGTTTGTTGGAGGTTGAAGATAAAACAGCCAAAGGATTGTATGCTTTCTTTAAACTCTTTCTTTAAACTGCATGAAATAGATGTGTCAAAATTTGTTAGCTTTGGGTCAGACGAGGCATCTGTCATAGTTGGTAAAGATAATGGCCTTATAACACTTTTAAAGAAATCAAGTCCTTATCTCACGTCTATCCATTATTGTGTGGCACATCGAACCCATTTATGTGTAGAAGATGCAACAAAGCATAGTGATTATGCTCGTAAAATTGATGCAACTTTGAATGATGTTGGCTCATTCTTTAAAAAAAAGTCCCACTCGTGAAGATGTAGATTTGCATGTAAGCAGGTTTGAGCAATACTGGAAAGTAGCTAGACCTCAGGATATGGAAGAGGTGGAGTTGAGGGAAATCAGGCAGGGATGCTTTCATGAACACCTTCAAAGATAGAGCCACGGAGTGGGTGTCAAGATACCAAGACAACCATTTCGAGGCGTATAAAGAGGTCATGATTGCTTTTCTTAGGAGATTCCGCAAGATAAAGCTTGCAACTCAACTCTGTGATATCAAATGAGAGAACTCTGACAAGAAGACATGGATGTGGAATCATATGCAACAAAACTGCTAAGCTTGAGGTAGAGAGTGAAGGAGCAAACCTGATCCTTGATACAAATAGTTGCAAATTGGTTTGTCCAAGGGTTTAAGCCGAACATGCATGTAGCGGTCAGCACAAAGCAGGCCGAAATTAAAGAGGAGTTTGAGGAACTAGTTGAACTAGCCAAAATGGCATAAAAAAGAAGCCAAGAAAGAAGGCAGATGAGGAAGCCCAAGAAAAGTGTCACAATTTAGGAGGATGATTCAAGCAATACCCCAGTGGTAATGAAAAAAATAAAGGACAAAAAGAAGAAATCCGCGAAGGCAAAAATGAGCCTCAGAGAACTTGCACTGCAGGTGAAGCCGATGCAAGAAATGAAAAAGAGCAAAAGCTCAAAATTATGCAAAAATGTGTTCTGCTCTCAATGCAAATAGGAAGGCCCACCTCAAGGAGGAATACACTATGCCACCAACGTGTACCATCTCTAATATGTATAATCATAGTTCATGGAACTGTAGGCACAACATGAAGAATAGAGCTCCCATGGTGAACAACATGGAAGGAGTGGAAAGAAAACCCCTAGGAATGGGAAGATATGGGAGCAGAGCCCGCAAGCCAAGGACATGTTGGCGGATCTACCACCTTCACATGCTACTATTGCCAACAACCTGGGCACACCAAGGCAGAATGTGCCATGAAGAACAAGCATGATGAGGAAAGACAGGTGGAATTGATGCAACTGAAAGAAAATCTGCTAAGCACGAACATGATAGAGCCGGATGACTTGCTCACTGAGGTTCAAGACATCCTAGCAGTCCTAAGGGCTAAAGCTAATGAATTTGGTGTAGTGATAACTCTGGTGGATAATTGTGACTCACCCAAAGCCCACAAGAAGGCATCTATGGACTGGGAACCAGCAAGAGAAGGTGAGGATTCAAATCACCAGGAGGATAACTCATTTGAAGTCATCATAGATATACCAGAGGCAAGCAAAAATCTTCAAAATATGCAAGCAGAGACCAACAATGAAAGAAGCTTGGAAGAAAGCAAGAAGTATGTTGATTGGTTGCAAACCAATGTGGTATCAATGTTACAAGTCCTATTGAGACAAGTGTTGGATTTATGTCCAAGATTCAAGGCTAAAATCTTGATAGCAGCCATTCAAGGACTGAGTAAAGAATTGAAAAACTCTAAAGAAGAAGCAACTCCAGAATGCAGCTAAGGAATTCCTAGTTTGAGATGATGAAGTAGCCAAAGTAACAATTCAACTCAACAATGTACTCATCAATGATGCAGTATTGGATGGTGGATTCAGAGTAAATGTTATTGTAGAAGAAACTGCAATAGGATTGGGTCTCAAATGGGAACCCATTCCATTCAACATAAGAATGGAAGATAATAGAATGGTAGTTCCTAAGGGAATCATCAAGAATGTCCTCATGAAAGTCAAGAAAGTAGACTTCATGGTCAACATAGTGGTCATGACCACTAAAACCACATCGAGTCCTACTAGGTGTTATTGGGAGGGCCCTGGTTAAGACACGACAAAGTGAAGTAGGGCTGGGGTAGAAACAGAATCTCCATCAGAAAGGAAAAACGAAAAGTCCATGTCGATCTTTCCAGAGTAAGGGGATCAGTAAAACCTACCCAAAGGCCAGTTCATGCGAAAAAATTCAATATGTCAGAAGTTTGATGATGATGAAGAGGATAGAATACTCCGCAAACATCCTGACTTGGTACCCTTGTACATGTTACATGTAGATGAAGTGATGGGGCATAATACAGAAACAAAAGATGAGAAAGCGGAAGTAGCAGCCAAAGAAGTAGAGGAAAAAGAATCAAATTTCGCAAAACCAGAGGGCTCAAGGAGAACCAAACTGAGTAAAACCATGTAGGAGAAAGCTTTAGAAGAGGTTGAATCGGCTCGAAATCTAGATCAAGAGGAAGAAATGCAAGAAATCCACGATTAGGTGCAAAAGCAAAAAGAGAACTAGAAGGGAAATGCTACGAAAGTAAGCTCGGACATACTACAAGAGGTGAATTTGGGAAATGAAAAGAAGAAAAGCTAGTGAAGATTAGCCTAGAACTGGGAGAAGAATTCAAGCAAGAGCTAGTGTCCTTGCTAAAAGAATACCAAGATGTTTTTGCGAGGTCATACGAGGACATGGAGGGCATTGACCCCAAATTCTTTCAGCACAGCATCAATTTAAGGGAAGGAGTTGTACCAGTCAGACATCAGAGATACATAATGAACCCTAACTATGCCAAGAAAGTCAAAGAAGAAATCAACAGGCTACTAAGAGTAGGATTCATTGTGCTAGTGGAGAAAGCTACTTGGATATCCCCAATTGTGGTAGTGTCCACAAAGAACATGAAGATGAGGATCTTCCTGGATTACCATAAGCTAAATGCCGCAACTACCTTGGACCCCTTCCCACTTCCGTTCATCATGGACTCTTTGTTGGGATGATGAGGTTGCAGCAGGGAAGGAACTTTACTCATTTCTAGATGGATTTAGTGGAGCTAGAAGATCAGGAGAAAACAACCTTCATCACTGAATGGGGTGTCTTCATGGTGACTATCTCATGATGTTTTGCGTGAAGAATGCACCGACTACTTTTCAAAGAATGGTGCAAGAGATTTTCTATGATTACTTGACAGACTTCATGAAAGGATTTGTGGATGATTTCATTGTATCTGGGGATAAGGCAAAGCACATCTATCATTTGAGGCTGTGTCTGTAGAGATGCAGAGATACCAGGCTCAAGCTAAATCCAGCCAAGTGTGCTTTTGTAGTAAAATATGAAACTCTATTGGGACACATAGTGTCAGGGAGGGATTGGCCATAGATCTTTCTAAAGTCAAGGCCATATCCAAAATGACTGCTCTAGAGAACATCAAGCAAAATATGAAACTCTATTGGGACACATAGTGTCAGGGAGGGATTGGCCATAGATCTTACTAAAGTCAAGGCCATATCCAAAATGACTGCTCTAGAGAACATCAAGCAAATAGAGAGATTCCTTGGTAAGGTTAAGTGGCATGCTAGATTTTTGAAGCATTGAACACATGTGGCCAACCCATTGTATGCACTTACAAAGAAAGATGCCAAGTATGAGTGGAACCCGAAGTGTCAAAAAGCATTCCAATGGCTGAAAAAGCATGGTGTCATCTGCACCAGTGGTGACCACCCCAGACTGGAGTGAGATATTCCATGTAATTGTATACACCTCAAACAAAGCAGTGGGTAGTGCATTGATGTAGGAGAAGCAAGAGGGGACATGCAACCCATTCATTATGCTAGCAAGGCCCTCATAAAGGCGGAAAGGAACTACAACACAACAGAGCAGGAAGCTTTCTTTATGATTTATGCTGTGAACAAGTTTCAACACTACCTCTTGGGGAACAAATTTGTTTTCCATGTGGACCATCAGGTCCTGATTTATCTGGTGAACAAAGCTTTTCTGGTAGGAAAGATGGCAAGGTGGATGCTCCTACTACAAGAATTTGAGTTCACCATCTAGCACACACCTCTAAAAGAAACTGTAGTAGCAGGTTTTCTGTCCCAGACTGGATATTAGAGAACTAGCCCTAGATGGACTGGATGATCAACTCCTGGATACCAACCTCTTCGCAGTAGCAGTTGCATGAGTAGAGGATAATTGGTATTATGATATGATGTTGTTTGTAGAGGATGGAACATTGTTGACACGAAGAAGAGGATTTCCTTAAGGAGCAAAACTTTGTAGAGGATGGAACATTGTTGACACGAAGAAGAGAATTTCCTTAAGGAGCAAAACTTTCACCATGATTTTCGAATAGCTATACAAGAGAGGCATAGATCAGATCCATCACGAGCAACAAGCGGTCTTAAGAGAAGCACACTATGGCATTAGAGAAGGACACATGGATGGAGGAGTCACAGCCTAGAAAATTTTGTAAGCAGGCATGTGGTGGCCAATGGTCATGAGGGATGCCAACAGTGAAGTAAATCAATGTGATGTCTATCAACGGATGGGTCAACCTGGAGATTCTGATAGATTTTCCATCTCGCCCATTTTGCCACTGTTTCCATTTATGAAGTGGGGATTGGATTTTGTTGGACCAATCAAGCCACCCATGAAAGGCAGCAGTAGGTGTGAATATATAATTGTGGAAATTGATTACTTCACCAAGTGGCCGGAAGCTAAAGCTGTAAAGAAAAATTGATTACTTCACCAAGTGGCCGGAAGCTAAAGCTGTAAAGAGAAATTCCATAGAAGTAGTGAAGTTTCTCTTCAAGGACATCATTGCTAGGCATGGTCTGCTAGTGGAGATAGTCAATGACTAGGGCACACACTTCATGAACAAAGTAATAACATACGGAACAGGAACCCAAGGGTGGTGGAAAGGCAGCAAGCCCCCACTGTTAACCAAGTCACCACAAGAGACCATATGGAAGAGGAGGTGGAAGATTTGGGGGAGGTGGAAGGTTCGGTCCTAGGGGAGCTTATTTCTATTACAATGGCTTGAGACACATGCATAATGATTGCCCCATATTTCAATGCCATCAGTAGGAACCATAGGAAACAAGACCAGCAAGGGAGGCAAACACTACAGGAAGTGATACGGCTGTGAACATGGTAAAAATAGACCATGGGGCATGAAAGGAAAAGCCACTAGAAGCGACAGAAATGATAAGATCACAAGGACTTGCCAAGTTGCCAATAGGAAAGAATGCTGAACGGGAACAAAAGCATAAGTAAGAGTAGTGGGCGACCCAACAGATAGTCCGTTATGAGATAACCAAACTACTAAAAAGTGCACAAGGAATGGTGAAGACCATACAAGAAGGCCCATGCCTAGGAAATTCAGTGGGGAATCTGGACATGACAAACCTAAACAAAAAGGGAAAAGAGATTACAGTAGGAAAGAAGCTAGCTTGCGAAGAGAGGGTAGCTGGAGGACGTGCATTGAAGTGCCAATCAGGGACCAAGTATAGCCTGGAGTAGCAAAAGCATCTGGATAGAAGAAAGAGAAGGATATTTGAATGAAATCTGGATAGGAACACTGACAAAAGGAATTCAGGAAGAAGAAGGAGAAGGAAAAGAAAGCGAAAGAAGGATGTATGGAAGAAAAGGCAAGCCAGCTGATGAGAAAAACAACAAAGAATATGAACTGTGGGAGGATCTCAACAAGATGAAATTAAATATCACTCTAGATCAAATGTTGCATCTGGTTCCCAACTACAAACAAAAGCTGTTGTTGCAGGCCATAGTACCAAGTGAGAAACTGGACACATATGTCTTTGTAGGAACCGAAAAACCAAGAGGCAAAATGCAAAAATGTGGAAATTGTGTAGGACTATGATACCTCCATTCCGGAAGTGACCATAAAGATTAGGGGTGAGACGGTAACAAGAGTCAGTATGGACAGAGGATGAGGTGTAAACATAATATCAGCAGATAGCCTGGCCAAAAAGCTAGGGATCACTAACATGTAGCTTGTTCCATTCTAGATTTGCATGGCTGAGCAGAGAAGGGTTCGACCTGTTGGGATATAGGGGAAAACATATAGAGGTATCACGGTGTAACTTCATCAGTTGTTTTCATTGTTCTCAAGATGACTGAGATAGCAGAGGCACATATCCCATGCTCCTAGGAAGGCCTTGGCTCTAGAGTGGAAGAATAAAGAAAAATTGGGAGATGGACAAGATCACCATCACAAGAGGCAAAAATAAGGTATACATCTTGATAGCAGGAAGAGACAGGCCAAGCCCAAGAAACTGACCAATGCATGCGAAAGGCATGAACTACCTAGAAGGGGTGGAGGATGATGAACAAGAGAAGATCTTGAAGGAGAATCCAGATCTGCTTTCCCTGTTTGAAGTGGACATAGAAAGAATTGTGAAAGGTATGACCCAAAAGTCCTAGTGGCTCATCCAAAGGTGATAGTCAATAAGGAAAGTGAGTGTGAGGAGGAAGAGGATGCTCAAAATGATGTGGAAAAACTACAAGAAGAATAGGAAAAAGCCATGGTGGCTCTAAAACAGGAGGAAGGTGAGCTTAGGAAAAGAAATATTAGGGTACATGAAGACGAGCTTGAGGAGGTGAATCTGGGGGATGATCAGGAACCAAAAATAGTCAGGATTGGTGCTACATTGAATCAGGAATTCAGAGGGAGGCTCGTGGAACTACTCAATTCCTATAAGGATGTCTTTGCTTGGTGGAACTATTCTCACATGAAAGGAATTGACCCTAGTTTCTATCAGCAGAAAATTAACTTGAAGGAGGATGTAAACCCTATAAGACAAAGTAGATATAGGATGAATCCAAACTACGCCAAGTAGGTAAAGGAAGAAATTGACAAAATACTGAAAGTAGGGTTCATTTATGGTGTGGATCAGGCAGAATGGCTATAGCCGATAGTCATTGCTCCAAAAAAGAATGGGAAGCTTAGGGTGTGTATTGACTATCGCAAGTTGAATGCTTCCACTATATCCGACCCATTTCCACTGCTTTTCATTGATTCCTTGCTGGATGTAGTAGTAGGACATGAAATATATTTATTTCTGGACATATTTAGTGGTGGGTTTAATCAAGTATGAATGGCCCACGAGGATAAGGAAAAGACAGAATTTGTAATTGAATGGGAGGAATTTTCTTCCAATGTCATGACATCTGAGTTGAAAAATGCTCCTGCCACATTCCAGAGAATGGTTCAGGAAATATTCTATGAATACCCAACCACTTTCATGAGGGTGTTTGTAGATGATTTCAGCGTATTCAGAAAGAAGAAAGAACACATTACACACCTTAGAATGTGTCTGGAAAAGTGCAGGAGGTCTAGATTGAGCCTAAACCCAGCAAAATGTGCCTTTGCGATAACCAGTGGATCTCTTTTGGGCCACTGCAAAGGGATTGGTAGTGGATCCAGCCAAGGTTGCGATCATGGCGTGACGCTGCAACCTCCCAAGAATGCCAAAGAGCTTGCAAGATTTATGGGACTAATCAAGTGGCACAATAGGTCCATGAGGTTCCTAGCTAATGTGGTAGTGCTCTTATAGAGCCTCGGTGAAGGATGTAGAATATGTCTGGTTCGGATCCTGTCAAGACGCATTTTGGAATCTAAAGAGAATACTGTTAGCCGTGCCCATCCTGCAGTAGCACCTCAAATCCATGAAAACCATAGCTGATCATAAAAAGCAATTCATGCCATCTAATGGTCATTAATCATGCCAAAAGAAGCATTAAAATTGGTGGCCAACTCATCAATCCGGAGTATATGAACGTGGTGTTGTTCAAGCAAAACTACAAAGTAAGAAAGTGAAACACATCTGTGTAGCACTCATTAAATTCCCCTAGACACAAGTAATCTAGGCAGGAGCTGATGAGTCCATATAAAACTTAGAAACCATCCAATAAAATCCACCAAAAGATCAACTAACCATGACAAAATTTGTCTTAGGCTTAGGAAATTAAGCATAGACCAGACTTATACATTCCACCAAACCTATCTTATGGCATTCCAAACCTATATTTTTCCAGAAAAAATTAGCAATTAGATTTGCCAAAATACTATTGATATTTTAAAAATATAAATTTTTAGGATTTTTAAATATTATTTCTAGAATATTCCTAATTTCTCCTGAGAATCCCATTGTTCACAAAATTTCCAATTCCACCAGGCAATTCTCAAATCCAATAAAAATTTATAATTTTAATGGATTTTCTAAATTTTTGGGCAAAAAAATAGATTTCTAAAGGAATTTGAATGATCCACGGGTGCCCGAATGGACACACCACATGCCAGTCACCAATCCCAGATTTTCCAAAAAATTAAAATAACCTTTGTCTAATTTTTCACTAATTTCCAAGAATTTTTAGAAATTTATTTTACTTCGAATGTATTAGAATACGAATGGTCCAAAAATTTCGGAATCCTAATGGTCTTCTCGGAATACGGAAAGCCAACAGTTTTGGGAAAATGAAAAGACAAAAAAATTGGAATGTGAAAGGTCAAAAGTTTCTGAAATCCGAAATGTCAAAAGATCCCCGGAGTTGGGAAGGTCAATAGGTTTCCTGGAAATTGGAAAGCCAAAAGGCTCCAAAAGAAAAATCTTAAGAAAATTTTAGAGAAGATTTTTTTTTCCAAATCTCT
Source organism: Cibotium barometz (assembly GCF_041138505.1). NCBI lineage: Eukaryota > Viridiplantae > Streptophyta > Polypodiopsida > Cyatheales > Cibotiaceae > Cibotium > Cibotium barometz. The sequence goes on from NC_141076.1 coordinate 38,231,652, forward strand.
TATTTTCTTTTTTCCCAAGCTTTTTCAAAAAGCTTTGAAAAGCTTTTTTTAATAAAAAAACTTTTAAAAAAAATATCAAAAGCTTTAATAAAGGTATTTTTAAGCTTTAAATTCAAAGCTTAAAAATTTTTAAGCTTTAAATTCAAAGCTTATAAATTTTTTTTAATGGGGGGTGGCTTTTTTCTGCCTAGTGGCCTATAGCGAACACCCCCCCCGGGACTCGTGTTGCGACGAAAAGCGTGAGAGAGAGAGAGGAGAGCTTCTCTCCCCTCCCCTTCTTCTCCATTCTAACCTTCTATCTCTCTCCACCCTCTCCTTCTCTGTTAACAGAGAGGAGGATTAAGCTTTAATTAAATTTTTAATCATGTAATTAAAACTTAATTATGATTAACATTAATCAAAATATGCCTTTTAAGAGGTGGTCACACACGCGAGAGAAAAAAATAAGTTTTGAGAGGAGAAAAGAATCCCACGCACCACGGGAGAGCACTCAATGCATTAATTGGCTACCCCACATTGCATTTCAGTAGAAATTTGGTAGAAAATTGATAGCATCTCCGCAAAAAACTTGCCAAAATGCATTAAAATATATTTTTAACCATAAAAATGCGAGAAAAATAGCATTGAACTCACAAAATTCCCCCACAAACGTCGATTCATCCATTGAATAGAAGAAACACGCGTTCCAATCGCCATATCGACGATCCACATGCGTAATCAATAAAAGAAACGAACAAAATAATATTTTTATTTAGTAAATATTAAAATTTCTTTAAAAATGCTAAAAATTAGAATAATAAAGAAAAAACAACAACAATTAACTAGAGATTTCTCTCATACCACTCTTAAAACCCTAAGATCTCTCTAGATAATCATCATGCATAAACATAAATAAACCAGGCATAAACTCATCCACCCAATCACCCCCGAGCCTAAGGTGGTGCACACATAAATACAATGAAGTATCTCATACCTTAACCTTAATGTCCCATACCATCAAGAGATATGACTTCATTCCAGGTAGCACATAGCTCTAGTGTGAAATGGTAGGAGAGTAGATACCATGCTTTACACAAGAGAACATTCCTTAAGTGTGCCCCATGCCCCTATTATATAATAGGAAGGCCCTCAAGTGACTCTTGACTCTCCATTTCCAATGTGTGACCCTTGGATTCCTGACCCTAACCTTAACCCTTAAGGTTAGCCTTAACCCATGCTCCACTAGAGCTTGTTCCCATGCTCCCATGCTCACAAGCCTAATGTGGGTTAGCCTCCTAGTATATGCACATATAATGTGCACATAACAGAAAGGCTCACAAACTATAGAAGGCATACATTAAGGCGTGTGTCTCTCTTTGTGAGGGCACTTATTTATACCCAAGCATGGCTTGATGCCCAAGCTTGATGCCTTGAGACCCAATTTTATGTCTTAGCTTTCAAGCTAGATGCCTTGAGGCCCAAGCCAGATGCCTTGGAGTTCAAGTCGAGTATTATTTGTAAAGAGAAACTTTGAAGGCGCACTACCTTCGTGTGCACATGGGTGTAGTCCAAAAAGTGTACCTTTCGGAGTGAAGTATATGCTATTGACATGCGTGGTAGATAGAACTATTGTGATTTGTAGCATACTCTATCGACGACAAGCCCAATCCATGGCATTTTTATATTTTGTTCTTGACAAAAAGGTGCAACCACTCACCCAAGCCACATGGGCTATGTTATATCAATTTTGGCACAATGTGCATATAATGATTCTACTGACCCTTCATGAGTCATGTCAGCAACACAATTATTAGTACCTTTGACATGTTCACATTTGAACTTCCAACTTATCTCCTTGGCTCCATTCATCATGCACCTCTTCAAATGATTTAAGCTCCCTTGTACCCACACTGTGCGTAAATGCTTTCTGGAAAGATGGTAGGACTGGGTTTGGAGACCTCTACCTGTGTTTTCTCTAGGGGGATGGGCCTTGCCATCATGATATCCTTCAGTTCTTGTTAAGGTTCCTAGGTGGTACTCTCCTGTTGTATCTGCATAGGCATTGTGTTGAGTGTGCTAAGATGGCTTCCTCATGCTTCTCCTCGAGCTTTTGTGAAAGGATGGACTTTCCGATTTTGAAAAAGTCTTCCTTGAGTTCTCTCTTCTCTTCTATCTTTCCCCTCTTCTTTTCACCAAATTCAAAGGCCCTCTTTCTTCCCGACGGTGTCTATCCTAAGCTCCCCTCTTCCTAGGGCTTTGCAGGCAGCTCCATCCTTGTCTTTCTCGTCCTTCTTCTTTCCTGCTTCCTCCCTATCACTTTTTTCTTGCCCGGTTCCCACCTAAGCTTTGAACAATGCTATTACGTAGGTTCCGATCTTCATCTTAGTATTTGTGCAGTTGACCTTTCCAATCTTTTCCTTTATGTTGTTGTATAAAACTTCTACCTAGGCACCTTTGTCCTTGATTCTACAGCTTTAACCAGGCCATACACCTTTCTTAACATATAGTATGGTTTGTGGGTGATATTGATCATCTCTACCACAAAGTGCATACACTTTTACTTGTCCTCATCAGGCGTCTCGGTGATTTTTAACTCCTTTTCTCTTCCTCCAATGTACCAAACTCCTTCATGACGTCAACTCCTTCATGAGGTCATCCTCATCTACTTCCTTGACCTCGCCCTCACCTTCCATCGGGTGAATACCTTTGCCACGTAGAGGGGATTGAAGGTTTGCTTCTCTCTCCATGGGAGTGTGATTGTGTTGGTTTTCTGTAGCTCCTCTAGCTGCTCTGCCACTTTGTAGTTCTGTTGGATCTCCTCCCATGGTAGTTCTGCAAACTATTTGAGGCCCATCCTTTCTCGCCATTTTGCATGCTTGTCCACCTCCCTGTATACCATGGACGACACTGGTTTGAAACCCAACACCATCTCTTCTTCTTCAGGAACACTATGATGGCTTGGGAGAAGGAAAGGAATAAAGCAAGATTTAGCAAAAAGAGAGTTGAGAGGAGGAAAAGGTTCAAGAGCGTGGAGTGGCTTTTCAAAGGCAGATTTGGAAATTAGGCATTTGATGGAGAGGCATTCAGTCGTTGCCATGAGGTGCACCCTTAATTGAGTCATCTTCCCATGATTGTCCCAGATCTATGAGATCCCTGTCCCTACCACGCAACGAATTCAGGGGTGCTAGCAGCGGAAGTAGCACTTCTTATGCGGGGCAAGGTCCCTCACTTGGGGCCTCCCCACAGATGTCTGGACAAGAGACTAATCCCTCGGTTCTTCCAAAACCGAACCTGAAAAAACTTCCCTCGCCCGGAAAGCACGGGCGATTTCTCCAGGATAATTTTTACTCTAACGTAGTCAAAAGCCTTAATTTACTTAAATGATCTGACCGACCTCATAAGTCCCATAGTCAGATCAAGGAAAAGATTGCACTTAGATCATAGAGACCAATGCTTTTTTCCTCATTGAGAGGCACAGCCATTGATTCTTTTCCATAGAACAATTTTTATTCAGGATTTACTTCATCTATCTTACCATAACAGAATTGAGTCTCATTTTTGGGATCCATCAGTCGAGCCTAACCCCATCCAGTCCCATGGGTTAGCCAACCGCCCAACCACTGTAGTGATGAGATCCAATCAAGAATTTGGTTAGGTTTTGTCTCGGGTACCAGGGAAAAGAGTTCCCAGGCTCCCTAGTCGGATATTCATGCAAACGTAAAATTAGTTACCCCACTTATACACCCAATATGAAATTGCCTTTTTCACAGAATCATATGTCTTTAAAACAATCATTTAATGAAACCATAGTGTCACTAATCATAATCCTCCAAAATATCCGGTTGAATCCTAATTTCTAATTTTTCCTTCATCGGTGTACCTATCGCATCATTGGCAATCAAAATGCTCACCACTTGTCCACTCAGGGAGGGCCTTTTGGATAGTTCCTAGCTCATAGTAACCGGCAATATATTCACATATTAAAATGGAATCTCCGTTTGAAGATTAGCAAGATCAACCAATGGATCCATATAAAAGAGCCATGGACTCATCCGTTGAGGACCAGCAAGGTCAATCAACTAGATCCATACCCGAATTCAGAAAACAACTCTTACTCCTTGTTCCAATATCTTCCTCGATGCACACGTGGGTATCGTCGGCCACCCATAGCCCACCGTATGGTCAGCACCCTCTAGGATCCTTCGCAGGTGACCTACCGCTTCAATCATAGGCTGCTTCCGTGGTCCCTCATCCACTGTACTGGAAGCTCACCATTTTAATCGAACCGAGGCTGGTCAAGACCTCGACCGACCTTGCTACGCAAGACATCCTCCATTGACTCTCTGTCACATGAGCTGTTGCAACTTAACATATTAGGTCTCCACGACCTCGTTCACAAGATGGTCAAAATGCTTCCCTAGCATTCTTGAAATAAAACAGTCATTTTAAAAACAAGTCATAAATACAGTTTCTATCAACAAACTCTCGTTTTTCTATATTGTTCCACATCAATATGTTTCATATGTATTCCATTTCTCATCACATCATTTTCCATTTCATCACATCTTTTCTCATTTATCCGTAGTATCAGATATCTTTTCTCATTTATCCGTATCAGATATCTCATCCACTTGCATCCACCCATATCCACATCTCATCACACTCATCCATCACGTATCAGATATCTCATCCACTTGCATCCACTTGCATCTACCCATATCCACATCTCATCACACTCATCCATCACATTCACTCACATCACATCTCATTCATTTTACCTTACATCTCATTCATTCACATATATCCCGATTCACATCCCATCACACCACATTTATTCATATCCATCACATTCACATTCGTTCAAATCCATCACATTCATTCTCATCACCATTATATCACATCACGTCTATCCACATCATATCTCATTCATACACATCTGATTTCATTCATCCACATCATATCTCATTCATACACATCTGATTTCATTCATCCACATCCATCCAATCATTCACAAGTACAATTACCCATATCTATTCATACATTCATATTTATCACTTCACATCCACATATATTCATGTCACATCACATCTCTTTACATCACTTCACATTCTTTCACATACATATCCACATCACATTCTTTTACATACACATCCACATCCATTCTTTCACATACATCTACATCCATTCTTCATATACATCCACATCCATTCTTTCACTTACATCCCCATCCATTCTTCATCTATCTGATTCACATCACATCTCATCACATCTATTCTTCTCACATCTCATCACCTCTATTCACATCACATCCATCCATCCATTCACATCTATCTGATTCACTTCACATCTATTCACTTCACATCTCATCACCTCTATTCACATCACATCTATCCATTCACATCTATTTGATTCACATCACATCTATTTAGCTCACATCTCATCACCTCTATTCACATCACATCCATTAATCCATTCATTCACATCTACCTAATTCACATCACATCTATTCACATCTCATCACCTCTATTCACATTACATCCACCCATCCATTTATTCATATCTATCTAATTCTCATCACATCTATTCATAGAATTTAAACATAGAATTTAAGAGAATTTTAATTTTTGATATAACGATTCTTTACGCATCTATTTATGCATAAAAATCAACTTCAGTGGGAATAACACTTTTATAAAAATCCTTTTATGCATCTATCTATGCATAAATTCAAATTTAAGGAAAATAACACTTTTGAAATAAAAATAAATCCTTTATGCATCTTTCTATGCAGAAATCAATTTTAATGAGAATAACACTTTTGAAATAAAAATAAATCCTTTATGCATCTTTCTATGCATAAAATCAATTTTAATGAGAATAACACTTTTGAAATAAAAATAAATCCTTTATGCATCTTTCTATGCATAAAATCAATTTTAATGAGAATAACACTTTTATAATAAAATTTCCACTATGCATCTTTCTATGCATAGAAAGTAAAATCAATGAAAATAACACTTTTATAATAAAAATTTTCATTATGCATCTTTCTATGCATAGAAATTAGATTTTTATAATTAATTTCAGTGATATCCATGCATATTCATAGGTGAATATGTACATGGAGTAAATTAGAATATTTCTTTTAGAATGCACAAACGGTGGGAATTACTCTTTTGGAATAATATAAAAATAAACTTTCTTTTCCACAAAATTCTAGAAAATTTTGCCATAATCTCCTTTGTATGGCTGACCATTTCTCATTTTTCACATTCTATTTTCTATTTAAAGTAACCCCAATTTGAAGTAAAGGACTCTAATCTACACAATTTTCAATTTCCAAGAGAGTAAACAATAAGAAAAGTTTAATCAATTTTTTTGTTAATCATTCTAGGACAAAGAAAGGCTGAATTGTAAGGAACAGAAGGGGATGGCCTTTCCATCAAGGCATAGCATCAGAATTTAATTTATTCAACTATAAAAAACAAGAAGATTAAGAAAATAATAGATTTAAAATTTAAAAGTAAGAAGAATTTAGCATACATAGAGTTTGTAAGCTTTCCTTTGGCTTGAGGGATTGAGGGTTCTACTCTTGTTTGGATCAAGAGTGGCCACCAATTACTTTGGAGACGATTAAGCCAAAAATAATTGAATTATCAAGAAAATTCAATGTAATTTGGCTCTAGGTAGGAGTAGAGTAACAATGCATAAACACTATTAACCTTTTACAAAGGAAGACGCTTCTAGTATTTATCGGAAAAAGTGAGCCTCTTACCAAGCAAACTGATTCTAGAATTTTTCAGATCAGTTTGGTCAATTGTTGACCATTTTTGGGTCAGTTTAGCTTACTTTTTGGATCTAGTTGAAAACAGGAGAGAGGAGAGATGAAAATATCTCATTATTTATGAGTTTAAAACTCCTCCACACATGTGAAATAGGCGCTTCCTTCATGAGGGGAGATCCCCACACTGAGGTGTCAAAAATGCATCATTTCCTCTAAATATCTCTTGTTTTTAAACGAATAAACCTTGTCCTTAATCAACTCTTTATCTTATGTTAGCATTTACTCATTTTTGGGGGATCTATGTAAAAGTGCTTAGCGGAGGGATCATTCCATAGCTGTCCTTGGTAGATCAAGTGTTGAATATTATTCCAATATTCATTGATTCTTGTTCGATCACATTATTTCATTCTCTAGAACGGATTTCTATAGTGTTCCCTTTGTTATTTCTGCTACCTGCTGGTGTAGGGTGAGATGATTATTCTTCTTTTTGGAATGTTCCTCTTCCTATGAGTCATCTGATTGTCGTAGTATTTCTTCAAGGTATTTTTATTGTTGTTTTGAAGATCGATTGTTGTAGAGGAGTCCTTCTTCATTGTAGTTGGGTGTTTCCTAGTGGCAGTTATTGTTATTTCCACCATGCTTGCACTGAGGGTGGCCACACCAGTGCTTCCCTGTGCTGATGCTTCTTTTTCTTGTAATGTCCACCAATGCCTCCCTATTTTGGCACCTGACTTGCTCCACTTCTTCTTTTCAGAACTAGAAAATTGAGGCTAAGTCAAAGCATTGATTCTAACAAATTTTACTAGTTCTTCTCCGAAGTCAGAGGAGGATTCTTCTTCTGTAGACGACAGTGGAAGACTTGGTTCTTCTTCTGAGCTTGAGAAGTTTGTGAGGATATCTACGAAGATATCTTCAGCTAGTTTTGAATCTATTTGAACAAATTTCTACTCTACATTTTTTGCAAGGAGGGCCTTTACTTTGTTTTTACTTACCTTAGGGCAATCTTTGGCATAGCAAACTTTCTTGCCACAAAGAAAGCATGCATCCCCTATATTTACTAATTTCTTTTTGAAGACTCTTCTGAATGGTTTGCTTTTTAAAAACCTTTTGTGTCCTCAAGAGGCTTTGTGTTTTGCTTTGTTTGACTTCTTTTGTTGCAAGAGCAATTTTCCATTCCAAACTTGCATCATCAATAGTTTCTAGATTCATTCTAGGTATCGCAAAGCTTACCTTTCTCTTTCATTATAACTCTTCATTATCTTTGATGCCCTTTTATCTCTGCATATGTTTTATTTGAGTTCAACATAAAGCACACCCACGGGAATAAACATGCAGTGCAAACTTCTCATGACTAGAAACAAGAGAAGAACTGGAAGGGGTGGAAGACGATTTCCCAGATGCACACCTTTTCCTCATAGAGGAAGAAAGGCCCAGTTGTTGTTGGCATGATGAAATGCTACAATTCTTGTCTGATCTATCATTTCCAAAATACATGTCCAAAGATCAGAGGAAGATGATGACTCTCCGAAGTAAGTCATTCATGGTAGTGATTGGGTAGCTATACAAAATGGGCATCGACGAGATTCTTAGGAGGTGTGTCCCCGAGGCACGAACAATAGGCTTTATTAGCAGAGGCACATCAAGGTGTAAGTGGTGGCCATTTTTCCAGAGAAGTCAAGGATGAAAAATATTCCAAGCAGGTCTGTGGTGGCCAACAACATTAAAATATGCGTATAAGTTCTCAAAAGAATGTGACATGTGCCAGAGGATGGGAAACCAAGGGATGCAGACAGAATACCCCATAATCTAATACTGTCACTCGAGCCATTCCAAAAAATGAGGTCTGGACTTCGTGGTACCATTCAAACTAGCTGCTCGTAGTATTAAAGCTCAACCTAACCCCCCTTGCAACACATCCAACAAGAAATTACCTGGTGAACCGCAACTGTCATGAGGATCTTTCCAATGGCCGAGCTTGTAACCCTTTAGCTCTCCAAGCTCTACAGCTCCTTGAGAAGCAATTCTACCACGCCTCCTGTGAGCGTTGTCACACCGTTGTATTGCACTAAGAGTACTCGTCCCTCCTCTCACCCCTCCTCTCACCTTACTTCACTCACACACACTCACTAGCATGCATTAGGGAGAGATTAGCAAGAGTAAGACTCCATTGCACAATGGGAGAGTATGCTTTATTATGAGAGATATTCACTTATATACATAGCCATAAGTGTTCACACTCACTTAAACTGTGGCCAGTCGTGCACTTTAGGCTCATAAGAGTCCTAATGCTATTACAATGTCTACTCTCATAATATATCCATGAAGTACATCACTTAGGACTTCATCCCAAATTGCTACCACACAATCTTGAAGCGGGAATTGCCATAAATACTCCGTCACACCTTTACGGGCGCCCGTCCAAGTTGTAGCTTTGGCCACTATTGCTTCATATCTTGAATGTATGACCCTTTGGTGTATTTATCGTGACTCCTTGATGTAAGATAATGGCGGTAGATCTTGTTAACCTTAGAATTGGGTTAACATCTCCCTCTTCCTGATGGCGATTGTGTCCTCATGATTGCGTTGAAGACCTTTGTGTGGGGAGAATGGACAATCTTTGTAGATAGCTTTAATGTTGATTGACGCTCAATGGTCTTTGTCCCTCTCCGGAAGGATTAAGAAAAGCTAGTTAGTGAATGAAAAGGTTATTGGTTTATTGGGAATTCCTAACGGGGTGGGAGGTGGGGTTTTTGCGAATGATTGCATATTTGTGTGAGCATGTTCTTTTTTTTGTTTTTTTTTTTTGCTTTTTGCTCACTTTGTTTAGACAATCATACGCAAGGTTACATGTGATTTGTGTTAGTGGGGATACTAAGAGATGTTAATTATGGGAGAGAAGAGAATGAAGGATCTGGAGGAACATAGACTTAATCATCAGAATGAGATGGTGATTCTCAGTTTGACATTCATCATTCGAAGAAATTGACCTTTGATGATGCCCCTTTATGTGGCAGGATTCTTGTCAAATGTTGTTGAGTAGGACCTGTCCTTGCTTTCTTCTACCCAAGTGCTTTTTCTAATTTTATATATATTTAAGTGCTCTTATGAAACATATATATATGAAGTACAAGAATTGAGTCATATTGACTCTTATTGAACTGCTTTGTGTTGACGTAGCCACTTGTTAGTGAGGTTTGAAAGAATTACGTAGACTTGCGAGGCTAATATAGATATCTTCACTACGGATTGAAGATCACTGATTTGTAAAGATGGGTTTGTCATTTGGAGAGGTTTGTAATTTGAAGGAAAATTTTAGGCGATGGGTTATACCATTGACCAGGATTTTGCCCACCATGGCCCCCCCATCCAGAGAGGTACCTGAAAGTTATCGATGGTGAGGCTTTGGTGCAAATGTTCTCCAGTGCATGAGTATGGATATGTACTCATGGAGTAGCTGCCCCACATTAATTTAGCCAAAAGAATAGTAAGCCATAAGCTTAACAATATATAATGGCGATTGAAGATCGTCTGGAAGTGTTAATGCGTGAGATGGCTTAATCCATGATATGGCGTAAATCATGAAAGTGCAAGTTCTTAAGCCATGAAACAGAGGAACCTGAACTCATGAGATTGCAGGTTTTCTGGCCGTGAAAGGATATTCCATGAAATGGCCTAATCCCGTGAGATTGCAGGTTTTTTTTGGGCCGTGAACGGATATTCTGTGAAATGGCCTAATCCCGTGAAAGTTAATCCCGTGAAATGGTATTTTCGTGAAAATGGTATTCCGTGGTGAAGGGTAATTCCATGAGATGGAATTCCGTAAAGTGTATTTCCGTAAGATGGAATGTGAAATTGCAGGTTTTGACCTTGTGAAGTTGCAGGTTTTGACCTTGATGGTTTTTGATTTTAATTGATTTTATGGGTCAACTAGAGCATGACTTGTGAGCAACAGGTTCTTGTACACTTATTTTTCACATCCAGAGGGGTGACAAGAGCATTGTTATTTTATCCTTGATGTGTACATAAGTCTCCGTTTTATAGATGTGGGTATTGATTCTTGAATTTGTTGCTCAAATGTTATTAAGGCAGTAGGTAAGACTGCTAGTTGTTTGCTTGAACACATAAACTCTTGTGTAGGTGTTGAATGCACGAGAGTGCTTGAGTGATTTGCTTGTTGTTTCTTGGGTCTCCATTCTTGTCGAACTTTAGGTGAAGCTGTTGGGGTTGAAGTTGAAGTCGGTGGTGAGGCTTTCTTCACATTGTTTGATTTTGGCAACGAGATGATGGGATTACCATCATAGTATCCTTGTTGTTGAAGCACCTGCACAAGCACCCATCTTTGATGAACATTAAAAACAGGTGGTGGATGTGCTTGGTGTTGAGGCTTCCTTCTTTGTGTAAGATTAGGGGAGTTTGTGATGCGCTTAGGAATCCAAGCTTCATTAGTACTTTGGTAGTACCCTCGTGCTTGCAGTAATCTTTTTGGAACCCATACTTGTTGACTTGGTGGAGTTCTTTGAGGAACTTGCATAGGCTTTTGTGGATGGTGTTGTGGAGTACTTTTCTTTTTCTTTGGCGTCTGAGTGTTGCGTTGAGGAAGAGGCTTTGACTGTCGAGACACCCAAATTTGATCGGCACCTTTGTAGTAGTCTTGGACTACAAGTAGTTGCTTTTCCACGCACACCTTTGTAGTAGTCTTGGACTACAAGTAGTTGCTTTTCCACGCACATTTTGATGCCATTAAGATACCTTGATCTTGGCTGTCTTGGTGGAGCTTTCTTTTGGGTTGATGTGAAAGGTTTGGGACCCTCCTTGACTTTGGTTGGCGCAGAGGCTATAGGTTTGAGACTTATGGGAATTGTTGAAGATAATGAGGCTAGAGTCTCTTGTGGAGTGGCTATCGATGATGAGGCTTTCGAGCATGCAGTTGTCTCCTTCGGTAAGACTTGTCAATGAAGATGCATAAGCTCCGGGTCTTTTCCTTTGAGTTCCTTGTTAGAGATAGATGGTTGAGTTGTGGGAACTTCTTCAGGTATAGCTATTGATTGCGAGGTTTTGGCATCAAACTTCGTAGGTGAGAATGGGGTTGAAGGAGTAGTTGCTCTAACAACGGAGTCAGTTGTTGATGCAGATGGTAGGTCATTGTGTGGAGGGGCTTTTGTGGAAGAGGCTTGTAAGCTTTTGCATTTAGCATCATAGAAATCCATTAAAGTTGGATCCTCTACCTTGTAGTATGGTATTGCCAACTTTTTGTTATTGACCATCATGATGACTCTATCACTAGCAAAGCATAGTGGTGCTTGGGCAGCAATAGTCCATTTATGCCCAAAGATTAAATCTTCTTCCAACACATACTCAACCACAAAAAACTTGCAAGTAAGGGGGTTAGTTTCAATATACATTGTATGTTCAAAGTACCCCAAATATGGCATGTTCAAGTCTTGTGTGAAGGGAATTCTTTCAGGATGTGCCGCCCACGAGTGTTGGTTGACCTAACAAATCCCATAGCTCGAAGGTCATGAGATTGTGTTCTCATGTTGGATAAAGCTTAGATTGAGCTGTGGTGACTTTATTTGAAATTGCCAATCCAACCAAAATCCTAGGAATCTTTTCACTAAGATATGTTGGAAGTTCCGGCTTGTTCTCCCATAAAAGAAATTATACAATGTCTGTAGGTGTGTTCAAGGTGACCGTTTGCATGGATTCATTTATGGAATACAACGATTCACCTATCCAAGTTCCACCAAGAATGCCATCATACTCAAGGGAATTTAGGGTAACATGGAATGCAAATTCCATATCTCAATTGATTGTTTGAGTAGTGTAGCTAAAGTAACTTGGAACTTCAATGTTTTGTCCATTTGCTCCTCTTGTTTTTAGTATCATGGTCAAAGGTTTTACAATATATGTAGTATAGAAAAAGAGGTGCCTTCTTGTATGCATAATGGGGATTGGGATGCTCGTAGTGATTACACTCAACACAAGGCATTTTGTTCCTCACTTGTAAAGGCATTAACTTAAAGGATGTCTAGTTTTGAAGGAGTTTATCCTCTCTTAGAGATGTCGATTGAAAGGTTTTAAGCAAGGCTGCATAGAATTCGGGGAATTTGAATTCGGAGATCAATCTTTCTTTTGCCTTTGATTCACTTGGTTTAAATGAGGAACACCTTGTAGCATGATCATCTTCCAGCATGTTGTCATCTAAACGTATTGCTTCTTTACAACATTGATCGAATGTTTCCGGATTGGATACAATGATCAAGTTGTGTAAGTTGTTATTCTTCAAACCTATCATGAAACATCTCTTCAATTGAATATCGTTTAATTTTTCCCATGTCTCACATCGTGAGTCCAAGAGTTTTATCTGAAGGATAAAATCTCTAATGGATTCATTTGGTTGACGCTCAATTGAATAGAGTCTTTTACTGCACTCCACCGATCACCTTATCTTGAAAAACCGTGGATAAAGGCTGTTTTCAAGGTTCTGAATTTGGTTTTGATCGTTGGCATCAATGTGATGAACCACTGACTAGCCTTGCCCTCCTCTAAGCATAGGTTCAAAGCATGTACCTTGGTGGGACAGTTGGGATTTCCAAAGGCTTTACATCTTTGTTCAAACATTTGAATGAATTGAACAGGGTTTATTGTTCCATTGTATTCGCCCATAATTTTAGAAATTTGTACTATCGTACTTTTATATGAGTCACTGAGGTCATATGTGAGTGCTCTTGTTGGAAGAGACTCACTGAGTCCTTGGGCTACCCCCTTCCTAGACTAGTCAGTATGTCCAAGGTGTGGGCATCCAGAAAAGGGTTGGTACCTATAGGATTTGTGGGAATGTTAGGTAAGGGACTAAAGCTCGGTGGGATTGAAGTGACAGGGGGTGTAAAACCCAATGATACGTTTGTTGTAGGCATGGCCAATGGCATTGGGAGGTGCATTTGTAGCATCGATCTCAATGGCTCGAATATGTTAGCCATTGGGTTCAGTACCTATGTGATCCATTGGGTTCAGTCCCTATGTGATCCATTGGGTTCAGTCCCTATGTGATCCTTGGCAATCCCTCTATTGTTGCCATGTCTAATTGTGTAAGTGCTCCTTAATGAGAAAACATAATTTTCTTTTGCTTTTTATATCCTTTCACAGCCCATTACAGCCTTAAGAGGCCTGGCGTTCTCTTTGTTGGGTCAATCGGGTGTCCGTTCTCCCTAATTAGCTTAGGCGCTATATGCACGCTGACCTTAGAGATAATTTTCCAGAAAAAGGGTATGCTAGTAACTTCCCAGATGGAAGAGAAGGTTCTAAAACCTATTTTTCATCTCACTGTCTCAAGACGATTTTTTTTGGTGGAGAATTTTTTTCCCTATTTCGCAACATGTTTTTGAGGGTGTTCCAAAAGGAATTTTGGAAAACTCTGTATGAGGGAGTTGTAGTATTTTTGGAGTACTACAACTTCTTTTCCTTGAGTCGTTCGTGATTTTGTCCTTTAGACCCTCAAAAAGTAGCCCGAATATGGTTTGTCGTGCTATTTTTTGTGATTTCTCATGGTTTTTGGGTTGTTTTTTGCCTCGATTTTCGGGTTGAATTTTGAGACTATTGGTCGGAGGCCAAAATAATCGATTTTGACTTCGGACAGTCGGGTCCAAAGTTGAAGAGCTCGATATACTGAGGATCCAGGTGGTAGAAGCAACGTGGCACAAATGGGAAAATCGAGATTTTTGCCACAAAAAGGGGAACATGTATATGTAAAGGCCATTAATGACCTTGAAAAGAGTGCAAAAGGGATCGATGGTCAAAAAATAAGTGAGATCTTGTAAGATTTCTCTCTCGAGCTTTCGAGGTGTGCAGGTGTAAGAACCTCCCCTTCTGATCTTATAATAATTCCCCTCTCTGAAATAAAAGAAAGATCCTGTTATACCCTGTTTTGGCCTAGAGAGAGAAAATGTCTAGAGGGAGGTAATTCAAAATTGAGATATTTTTGGATATAAAAATCCTCCTAGTATCTAAAATGATTTTCCCTAAAATAGAAATTCAAAAAGAACTTTCCAATGTGCAATTGGAATTAAGTAAAAATAAGTATAAAGGACCTTAGCCTAAGGGTCCAGATTTTCAGAAATTTTTGAATTATGCTCCAATTAAGGTTCCTATGGACCAATAAGATTAATCCAAATGTAGGGAGGAGATAAATTGAAGAATAAAAGAAAATTCCCAAAAATGAGTAAATGCTGACATAAGATGAAGAGTTGACTAAGGACAAGGTTTATTAGTTGAAAAAGAAGAGATATTTAGAGGAAATGATGCATTTTTGACACCTCAGTGTGGGGATCTCCCCTCATGAAGGAGGCGCCTATTTCACATGTGTGGAGGAGTTTTAAACTCATAAATAATGAGATATTTTTATCTCTCCTCTCTTGTTTCAACTAGATCCAAAAAGTAAGCTAAACTGACCCAAAAATGGTTAAAAATTGACCAAACTAATATGGAAAATTCTAGAATCAGTTTGCTTGGTTAGAGGCTCAGTTTTTCCTATAAATACAAGCCTTCCCCTTTGTAAAAGGTTAAGTGTTTATGCATTGTTACTCTACTTCTACCACCCAGAGCCAAATTACATTGAATTTTCTTGATAATTCAATTGTTTTTGGCTTAATCCTGTCCAAAGTAATTGGTGGCCACTCTTGATCCAAACAAGAGTAGAATCCTCAATCCCTCAAGCCAAAGGAAAGCTTACAAACTCTATGTAATCTAAATTCTTCTTACTTTTAAATTTCAAATCTATGGTTTTCTTAATCTTCTTGTTTTTTATAGTTGATTAAATTAAATTCTGATGCTATGCCTTAATGAAAAGGCCATCCCCTTCTCTTTCTTACAATTCAGCCTTTCTTTATCCTAGAATGATTAACAAAAAATTTGATTAAACTTTTCTTAATGTTTACTCTCTTGGAAATTGAAAATTGTGTAGATTAGAGTCCTTTACTTCAAATTGGGGTTAAATTAAATAGAAAATAGAATGTTAAAAATGAGAAATGGTGAGCCATACAAAGGAGGTTATGGTAAAATTTTCTCGAATTTTGTGGAAAAGAAAGTTCATTTTATATTATTCCAAAAGAGTAATTCCCACCATTTGTGCATTCTAAAAGAAATATTCTAATTTACTCCATGTACATATTCACCTATGAATATGCATGGATATCACTGAAATTAATTATAAAAATTTAATTTCTATGCATAGAAAGATGCATAATGAAAATTTTTATTATAAAAGTGTTGTTTTCATTGAATTTAATTTCTATGCATAGAAAGATGCATTAAAATTGATTTTATGCATAGAAAGATGCATAAAGGATTTATTTTTTTCAGAAGTGTTATTCTCATTAAAATTGATTTTATGCATAGAAAGAAGCATAAAGGATTTATTTTTATTTCAAAAGTGTTATTCTCATTAAAATTGATTTTCTGCATAGAAAGATGCATAAAGGATTTATTTTTATTTCAAAAGTGTTATTTTCCTTAAATTTGAATTTATGCATAAATAGATGCATAAAAGGATTTTTATAAAAGTGTTATTCCCATTGAAGTTGATTTTTATGCATAAATAGATGCATAAAGAATCTTTATATCAGAAATTAGAATTCTCTTAAATTCTATGTTTAAATTTTATGAATAGATGTGATGAGAATCAGATAGATGTGAATGAATGGATGGGTAGATGTGATGTGAATAGAGGTGATGCGATGTGAGGTGAATAGATGTGATGAGATGTGATGTGAATCAGATAGATGTGAATGAATAGATGGATGGATGTGATGTGATGTGAATAGAGGTGATGAGATGTGAGGTGAATAGATGTGATGAGATGTGAGATGAATAGATAGATGGATGTGAGGTGAATAGATGTGATGAGATGTGATGTGAATCAGATAGATGTGATGTGAATAGAGGTGATGAGATGTGAGGGTGAATAGATGAGATGTGATGTGAATAGAGGTGATGAGATGTGAGGTGAATAGATGTGAGGAGATGTGATGTGAATAGAGGTGATGAGATGTGAGGAGATGTGATGTGAATCAGATAGATGTGGATGGATGGATGGATAAGATGTGTGAATAGAGGTGATGAGATGTGAGGTGAATAGATGTGATGTGAATCAGATAGATGAAGAATGGATGTGGATGTAAGTGAAAGAATGGATGTGGATGTATGTGAAGAATGGATGTAGATGTATGTGAAAGAATGGATGT
Source organism: Cibotium barometz (assembly GCF_041138505.1). Taxonomy (NCBI): domain Eukaryota; kingdom Viridiplantae; phylum Streptophyta; class Polypodiopsida; order Cyatheales; family Cibotiaceae; genus Cibotium; species Cibotium barometz. The sequence continues at coordinate 38,248,653 of NC_141076.1, forward strand.
GGATGTGTATGTGAAAGAATGTGATGTGGATGTGTATGTGAAAGAATGTGAAGTGATGTAAAGAGATGTGATGTGACATGAATATATGTTGATGTGAAGTGATAGATATGAATGTATGAATAGATATGGGTAATCATACTTGTGAAAACGATTGGATGGATGTGGATGAATGAGATGAGATGTGTATGAATGAGATATGATGTGGATAGACATGGTGTGATATAATGGTGATGAGAATGAAAGTGATGGATATGAATGAATGTGAATGTGATGGATAGGAATGAATGTGGTGTGATGGGATGTGAATCGGGATAGATGTGAATGAATGAGATGTGAGGTAAAATGAATGAGATGTGATGTGAGTGAATGTGATGTGGTCTGAATGGATGAGATGTGATAAGATCTGGATATGGGTAGATGCGAGTGGATGAGATATCTGATACGGATAAATGAGAAAAGATGTGATGAAATGGAAAATGATGTGATGAGAAATGGAATATATATGAAACGAATGAGAATTTATGTGAAACAATATAGAAAGACAAGAGTTCGTTATAGAAACTGTATTTATGACTCGTTTTTAAAATGATTGTTTTATGTCAAGAATGCTGGGGAAGTATTTTGACCGTCTTGTGAATGAGGTCGTGGAGACCTTATCTGTTAAGTTGCAACAGTTGACAGGGAGTCAATGGAGGATGTCTTGTGTAGTAAGGTCGGCTGAGGTCTTGACCGGCCTCAGTTCAATTAAAATGGTGAGCTTCCGGTACGGTGGATGAGGGACCAAGGACGCGGCCTATGAGTGAAGCACTAGGTCACCTGCGAAGGATCCTAGAGGGTTCTGACCATACGATGCTCGGGCTTGGGTCGCTGATGATACCCACCTGTGCGTCGAGGAAGATATTGGAACAAGGAGTAAGAGTTGTTTTCTGAATTCGGGTATGAATTTGGTTATTGACCTTGCTCGTTGTCAACGGATGAGTCCATGGCTCTTTTATATGGATCCGTTGGTTGATGTTCCTGATCTTCAACGGAGATTCCATTTTGATATGTCAATATATTGCTGGTTACTATGAGCTAGGAACTATCAAAAAGGCCCTTGAGTGGACAGGTGGTGAGCATTCTGGTTACCAATGATGCCATAGATACACTGATGAAGGAAAAAAATAGAAATTAGGATTCAACCGGATATTTTGGAGGATTATGATTAGTGACACTATGGTTTCATTACATGATTATTTTAAAGACAGCTGATTCTGTGAAAAAGGCAATTTCATATTGGGTGTGTAAGTGGTGTGACTAATTTTAAGTTTGGATGAATATCTGGCTAAGGGGCCTGGGAACTCTTTTCCCTGGTACCCTAGATAACCAAATTCTTAATTGGATCCCATCACTACAGTGGTTGGGCAGTTGGCTAACCCACGGGACCGTGATGGGGTTAGGCTGGACTAATGGATCCCAAAAATGAGACTCAATTCTGTTATGGTATGATAGATGAAGTAAATCCTAGATAAAAATTGTTCTATGGAAAAGAATCAATGGCTGTGCCTCTCTCAATGAGGAAAAAAGCATTGGTCTCTATGATCCAAGTGCAATCTTTTCCTTGATCTGACTATGGGACTTTAGGGGTCAGTCAGATCAGTTCAATTAATTAAGGCTTTTAACTACATTAGAGTAAAAATTATCTTGGAGGAATCGTCCATGCTTTTTGGGCGAGGAAAGTTTTCTCGAGTTTGGTTTTGGGAGAAGTAAGGGATTAGTCTTTTGTTCAGACATCCGTGGGCGAGGCCCCGAGTGAGGGACCTTGCCCCATGCAAGAAGTGCTACTTCCGCTTCTAGCACCCGTGAATTCATTGCACGGTGGGGACATGGAACTCATAGCTGGTATCAAAGCAAATTGGCTAATGTGGATCAACTGAGAAGCCAAAAATGTTAGAACATGACATCAAATAGAGAAGTGCATAGGTATATCACTCTCTAACAAATGTGCAAAGATAAAAGGGAATCAAAGATGATGAAGAGTTATAATGAAAGAGCAAACCTTCTAAGTAAGCTTTGTGATACCTAGAATGAATCTAGAAACTATGGATGCAAGTTTGGAATGGAAAGTTGCTCTTGCAAGAAGTCAGACAAGGCAAAAAACAAAGCCTCTAGAGGACACAAAAGGTTTTTTGAAAGAAAACCATTGAGAAGAGTCTTCAGAAAGAAAGCAGTAAATACAGGAGGGGATGATGCTTTCTCTATGGCAAGAAAGGCCGCTATGCCAAAGATTGCCCTAAGGCAAGTAAAAACAAAGTAAAGGCCCTCCTTTTGTAGAAAATGCAGAGTAGGAATTGGTTTAAATAGATTCAAAACTAGCTCGAGATATTTCCACGGATGTCCTCAACAAACTTCTCAAGGTTAGAAGAAGAACCAAGTCTTCCATCGTCGTCTATAGAAAAGAAGAATCCTCCTTCGACTTTGGAGAAGAACTCATAAAATTTGTCAGAATCAACAGTTTTAGAGCTAAACCTTAGTTTCATGTTCTAAAAAGAAGAAATGGAAAATAGCGAGTCATGAAAAATGTTCACTAGTCATGAGTAGTCGTTTGCAGGCTCTCTTGATTTTTCACTAGTCCTAAATATTGATCAATTTTACAATCTTTTGGAGACATTAAAGAGAACGTTTTTATAACTTTTGCAAAATAAACATAGTTTCAAACTTCTTTTAAAAAATGTACATATTGCACTTTTTATGTCAAATAACAAAATGGAAAAAACAAGGTCAATGACAAGATCTAATATTCTTTAAAACTACTAATAATTCACGCATGTCTATGTAATCTATAATACATTCTTTAGAATTATAAAAATGTGTTTTTTCTTCTTTAAGAATTTAACTAACTTCATCCCAATCATTGCGCTTTATCCCAATAATTGAATTAGACCATATATTTGATATTAAGATGAGAAGGTATATGGAGTCCATGGCCATAGAAGAGGCTTATTGAAAGAAATGATTTCTCTAGATTTAGATAGAAAACCAACGACCCAAATGGTCAAATTTTAGATAGTAGTGAGTACTACAATTTATTAGTTTACTTTATTTTAATCTAGTAGTTCGATTTAGAGTTATAGTCTTTGAAAAAATACAAATTTTAGTTTATAACATTTAGATTTTGAACCATGAAAATGACAACGATTGTCATTTTGAAAAATTGATGGAAATTTAGATTATAGAATCCACTTTATTGAGACAAAGTAGATTCTGGAGTCCAAAAGATTGACGTTTCTATCATGAGAGTGAACTTTCCGTCCAAAAAAGAGAAATTTTGGTCCATAATGAACAAAATTTTCACTTTTATAAGACAAAAAATTTAGTTCATCGACGATAAAAAATTTCTTTGATGGGAAAAAAATTCCGTCGATGAGAATTTAGATTCTAGAATTCACTTGGATTCTGGAATCCAAATCGACAAAAATTTCAATTTGACGACGTAAATTTCAATTTGTCCGACTAACTGTATGCTACTCATGTTGTCGCAAATAAATGACAACTGCCCTATCCACACGGGCTCACCCATATCACCAAGTACCTTCTAAAACCAAGATACCTCACAAGCCATCATAGAAGTACCCCTTTACTTTGCTTCTATACTCGAAAATGCAACTATTGGCTACTTTTTATTGCTCCAACTCACAGCATCACTCCCAAATGAGAACATAAAACCACTGGTAGATCTCATGTCTACAACACTACCAACCCAATTAGCATTTGTGTACCCATGTAGCTGTATCTCTATACTAACCTCATAGAAAATTCCATAATTAAGTATGGACTTTATGTACATGAGAATCCATCTAGACGTATCCAAGGGTGGCTTCCTAGGGGCCTGCATAAACTGACTCACAAGTCCAACATCATAGCTCAAGTCTGGCCTAGTAATGGTCATGTAGATCAAGCTACCCAGTATGCGATTGTACGTAGTGGGGTCCTCCAAAAGCTCACTTGTATGTGGAAAGATTTTTGTTCTTCTCCAATGGCACTGAAATTATGATAGGCTTATAGCCTGCCATACCCTACTTGGACAACATGTCCAAGCCATACTGCCTTTGCAACAAAATGTCGTGAGGTGATCTCATCACCTCTATGACCAAGAAATATTGTAGCTTACTCAAATCCTTCATCTCAAACTTCTACTTCAAAATACTTCTTTCATCATGTATACTAGCATCACTATCACGAGTGATAATCAAGTCATCCACATAGATGACTAATAGCATAATCCCTCTGTCTGTCTTTTTCACATAAAGTGAAAAATCTACATTGGAATCTTAAATCCAATGGTAACAAGATACTCCTCTATCTTGTTTGACCATGGTTTGGGTGCCTACTTCAAGCCATACAAGGCTTTACATAACCTGCACACAAAATCTGGGTGTGCGCCACTCTTATAACCTGTGGCTACATCATGTATACTTCTTCTTGCAAATCACCATGCAAGAAGGCATTAGTTACATCCATTTGATATGTAAATACTAACCCTTTGTGCTGCAACCATAGTAATGACACCTCTCACGGTTGCCGTTCTTGTAATTGGACTAAATTTCTATTCATAGTCAATGCTATAAGTTTGCGCATAGCCTGTGGCAACCAATCTTGCCATATACCTCCTCAATGAACCATCAGCTTTATGCTTGATTTTATACAATTGCCTTCTTTTCCTTAGGCAACGGCACTAACTCCCATGTTGCATTTTCATCCAGTGCTACCATCTCCCCATTCATGGCATCTTCACATTTCTTATTTCCAAGTGCCTACTCACAGGAAGTGGGCTCCAGTTCTTGTGTATTGCTTTAACCATGTAAGCATAATGATGGTGTATATATCCATTATATCTCAACCTATCAAAAGGCTACCTAACCCTCGTAGATTTGCACACACCTGGATCAATGCCAAGTGTCCTAAAAATAGCCCTCATTCTCCTTACACACCAAGAGTAACCACAAACGTAATGCCAAGCTCTCGCCAAGCTCCTCATCAAGGCTTTGGTCAAAGCTGCTAGAGTCACCATCCACATATGACTGACCTATTGAGAGATAAAAGGTTAATATACCTTTTCCTTCCCTTTGCATGATACACGTGTACCTACATATGTACTCAACCTGCCTGACCATGGGCTAACATTGGATCCACTGCTAGAGAACTCTTTAGGTCCACTAAGCACTTGTTGCTCTACATGCGGTGCAACATTAACACTTCTTACATCTGCATCTTCTATTTCCTTTGCTACTGGTGCTACTCATCTCATAAAAGACAACATCTCTGCTTACTCGCATCTCACAAGTGGTAGGGTTATAATATCTATAATTGTTTTGCTCCATAGCATAACCAATAAAGATGCATTTCTATGTCTTTGGATCCAACTATGTTCTTACTTTATCAAGAACTTGCACATATGCAATACACCCAAACACTTTCAAGTGAGACACATCCAGTCTTATGTCTATAAACTTCTATTCAGGTGTCATACCATGAACAACTGCAATGGGTGTCATGTTCACAACAGTTGCCTACTTCTTATTGTCTCTTGATTTCTTGCTTTCTTAAGAAATTGTCTCGTTGAACGCATTGGAGAAATATTCTCCTCCACCATCTGATCTCAAGCATTTTATTTGCATGCCTTTTTCCTTCTTGACCAAGGCTTTAAGTCTCTGAAAGTGAGTAGACACCTTACTTTTCTCCCTCATGAAGTAAACCCACACTTTCCTAGTGTACTAATGAATGTAACATAATTCATGCAACATGCAATTATTGTAGTTTTGGCTGATCCCTATACATCTGAATGTATAAAATCTAATGGCCTTGCACTGACATGCTTTTCATGTGGGAAAGCATGTTTGGCCTGCTTACAAAAGGTGGCATGCTTCAGATACTTTATGCATACCAACCTTAAACTTTGGCAAACCTACAACTATATTTTGGACCTGCATAGACTTCAGCGCTGTATATTCAGATGACCAATGAGCTTGTGCCATATGTCAATATCTGCAAATGACACTTGTTCCATCAGTAAGCATGGTTGCCTTTACCTCAGGCATGTTCACATCCAAATTAAACATCCGGCCATTTATGTTACCCTTTTGCAACTAAGCGACATTGATTTTCAAAGTATTCCATAAAACATCCTTAAGGATTAAACCTCACTTACAGACCCTGCTCAACCATCTGTCCAACAAAAACCAAGTTGTAATATTCAGAACATGAAGTACATCTTCCAAATACTTCATTTTTCCATCCTTTCATAGACAGGGACACTTTACCAACATGCACAATGGGGTGCACATTATCGTCACCTATTTCTACATAACCTAGGTTTTCTATTTTTTGCATGTCTCTAAACCACTCAGCATGATTGGTCATGTGGTTAGAGGCATCAAAATCCTTATACATTGCAACTTTCCACTTTTAATATCATTCTTGAAATTTATAGTAGTCCTTTGCCATGTGCCCTCATTTGCCACAATAATAGTACTCTATGCTATTTGCACTCTCATTTCTTTCCCAACCACTTCGGCCACTTTGGCTCCCCCTGCCTCTAGACTGACCTCTTCCACCCGTGTATGATTATTGTTGTTGTTGCTGCAAATCATTGGACTATTGTTATTCAGAATTCTAATTTCCTTGTCAGCCACACTAACTTAGCCTCTACCATGACCTCTACCTGTGCCTCTACCTGAATTGGAGTAGAAGGCATATTCTGATGTGTTCTTACTTTGTGAAGAAGAGACCTCACTTAGAGACTTTTCTTCTATGATCAACATAGACACCAAGTCCTGAAAGTTGGGAATATTCTCTCTGGATATAATGGAGGTCTTGAATGGCTTGTACTCTTTGCTACCGAGCCCATTCAAATAGACACTCATGAAATCATTATCCTCCATAGATACATTGATAGACCCAAGAGATTCAACAATGACCTTGATCTTTAAATCATACTCATTGATAAAAACTTTTCCACTATATTTTAGCTACAGTTTCGTTACCTTTGTATTAGTTTGGAACATTTGCACCAGGTTCTACCATGCAATTGCTAGAGTGTTGGCATCCTGTATGTGTCCTTTCATTGTGTCTGTGACACTGATCAAAAGCCAATACATGACTTTCCTTGCACCTTGATTCCAATCCTTGAATGCCTTTATATCTACTAGAGTGGCATTCTCTTCAAACAACTCTGGAGACACCCAAAATCCTTTATCCATTCTCAGAAACCAGTCATTCTAAACTTCTAGGCATGGAAGTTGTTCTTGTCCAACTTTTCATTGACAGTTTGATTGAGTCCAATATACATGTTTTCTTGCAACAATCAAAAACCTTCAAAAATAGATAATTTCTGTATGCAACCTGTAACACAACAATATCTTTTGTGACTACTACATTGGGACTTCAGCACAACTTGTAGGTCACAAAATTTGACTAAAGTACATGTACATACACCCAATATCATGTGCGAACACTGTCTGCGCTCCCAAAATGCAATGCTACACTATAATAGCCAGATTTCAACCATAGATAGTTCTTTACCAAAACTTTTTGAAATTGTCAAAATACCTTGTAGTTTCTTTAGCTAATTGTATATTTTTTAAATTATTTTTTGTAGAGGGAGGTTGTTAGGAATGACCCAATGAAAGAGGAGTACAATTATGGATACAAAGTCCCTCGTCCAACATTGTGGGCTTGGATGCATACGCGAGGTGTACGCTTGAGTGAGTCCATTTTGGGGACTCAAGTAGACGAGGTAAGTAGCTACAGAGCCCTTCTCTTATCTATATGTAATTATGGATACAAAGTCCCTCGTCCAACATTGTGGGCTTGGATGCATACGCGAGGTGTACGCTTGAGTGAGTCCATTTTGGGGACTCAAGTAGACGAGGTAAGTAGCTACAGAGCCCTTCTCTTATCTATATGTAATTATCTTTTATTGTTTTATACTTGCCTTACTCTTGTTTGCATTTATTTAGGATGAAGAGGAAGATCTAGACTAGGAGCATGAAGTGGGTGAAGGAAGTGAAGAAGAATACGAAGATGATGACGAGCGAGAGGAACCCTGTAAACTAGTGTAACTTCCTAGTAGATTGAGAACAATAAAGCACGTGTAACTACCATCACTTCCGGATCCTCTAGCTAACATTGAGAACAATCACATTCAGGAGAACAATCTGCCGATACATGATTTGTCCCATAATCCTGAGGAATCTCTACTTCTATCAAATTACTTTGTGGTGCTTTATCCTTTTCTCCTTGTTACGCAGGTGGAGCAGGTAACTAAGGTAACTGCTTGAGAGGTCCCTGCTGATTCCACCCTTGCTCAATCCAACCCTGCGGATTCCAGATCTACTGATTCTAACTAGGTGGTTGTTGTTGCCAATTCTGTTGTTGTGGCCAACTTTGTTGTTGTTTCCAATTCTATTGTTGTGGCCAACTCTGTTTTGCTGACCCCAATTTCCTCCCCATGATGGTCTGAAATTTTGCCATCCGCCAAATCTTGGTCGACTTCCTTGATTGAAATTTCCTCTGAATGGTGGTCTTCCAGAGTTGAATGGTGGTCTCTAGTTTGAATATGGCTGCTGCTGCCTTTGCCATCCTTGTTTATGATCTCTATTGTCTTGAAGCTTTCAAAAAAACTCCATTGGCTTGTGCCATGTTTTGCTGAATCTTCTGCTATATCCTCTCAGGGATTACTCCCCTGAAATTTGGATTATACCAAAACAGTCTTTTGTCTTATGGCCATCCTTATCATAGATGTCATAGTAAGTTGTCTTACTGCTTGACTCCTTCTTGACTCCCAGTTCTTTCAATTTCTTTTCTACCATCTTTTTAACCGGACTATCCTTCACCTTCTTCTTAGACTTCTTACTAGATTTCTTTTTGTGTTTCTTCCTTCTGTTCCCATCTTCATCTAAACTTGAATCAGAATCATCCTCACTATCCGATTTTGAATCCTCTTTCGAATCTGAATTGTCTGAATTTGTGTCTGACTCCTCCTCTGAATCCTCATCACTGCTATCATCTTTTGACTTCTTCTTCTTCTCGTTTCACTTTTTCTTCTTCTTATCCTCCCTGGAGCTCTTCCATGCTGAACTTGGATTTGATAATCCAAATCTCTTTCTGCCCTTGTGGTAGTGTCCACCAATGCATCCAGACCGGCTGCAATATCCACACCTACTACTGCATTCCGTAGCTCCTTGCGCAACCCATTCATGAAATATCCCACTAGCATTTCATCCGTAGGTCTCTCCGCATTCGTGAGCCTATTCAGATACTGATTAAACTTTTGTGCATAATCTTCCACAAACATCCTCTTTTGCTTAATGTCCCTAAGCTTGGAAAGCACTTCATTCGGAGTTCTCCTTCCGAAACCGATTTAAAAATCTATTCCTTAATGCATTGTAATTAGCAAAATGTCCTGCATTAAAATTGCTGAACCACTGCATGGCTTTGCCCTCCAATGTTTCCTCAAACTGACACATCTTAGCTTGTGCATTATATACTCCATCAAATCCTCTGGTGTGCCATCTTGTCTCAAATTGAGCTATGTGGCAATCAGGGTCTTCTTTAGACTTTCCCGAAAAGATCCCAAACTTGACGCATAAATCTGCTCTAGCTGCCGCCATGTTTTGAAGCGTATTTGGGGATAACTACCCTGCCTATGTCGATGATGCCACATTACTGTCCAAGCTTCAAAAAACATAAACCTAAACCGACAAATTGACAAACTTGCAGACTTCTTCATTGCCCAAAAACACGTCTGCTTACATCCGTCTACATCCTCCTTGCCCACAAAACATAACTGCCCATTTCTATCTAACGCCAAAAGACATTCCAACTTCTCCTAAGATCCAAAAAGTCACTTTTAATTTCCCTAAGGCTACATATCATTTGACAAAATAATATTCCTCCTAAGTTCATCCCCTAAACAAACCTAATGAGGATTTTGAGTAGCATCCTCTTCTTTGATTTCTTTTTTGTATATGGACAAAGGCCCAACCAATCGGGAAATGTAATAGGTATCTGGTTCACTTGCATTCTTCCTAGTTTTAATTTCTTTTTCAAGTTTGTCTGTATCAAAAAATGTATGTATCAATTTAAAAAAAAGAGCTGGGGCAGATTGGGGAGTCGTGTGTAGACTCCCCACTCTACCCCTGCTTATTTTTTTCCACGTAGTTGTATTGCTGCTCAACAGCAAAAATAGCAACAAAGTTTCACTACTAAACAATGAAATATCTCTACTGAGTAGCAAAATTTCATTGCTATTTTTGTTGTTGAGCAGCGATCCCATTGTTGCACCGAAAATATTAGTGTTTCTAGCAACCAAATAGGCCCAACATCTTCGTACCCTTCTAGTTATAAAAGTGTTGCTACTTTTGCTAATATACTCTCATTCTATTATAGTGTTGGACACTTTTTGTTTATTAGTACATGTTAGTCTAGAATTTGATCGTCTTTCATACTTTTCTTTCAAATTTTATGGATCTTTTTTTGGTTACATTGTAGATTAAATGATGCTTGTAAACATCCCATATGTGTTATTATCAACCTTAAGTAGCAACACTTTCTCTTTTAAACTTAGTGAAATTACCAAATTCATCAAAATTACCAAAATTAATTTAAAGGTGTCAATTTCTTTTTTTTTTTCAAAATGCATGGATTTTTCCAAATTCCCTATTATAGACTTTATCGGATATATGACATTCTTGCCTACACGTTTTAGGAGACGCATAGTTTCTCTTTGGTAATCGCTAGGGCCCCCATAACCATGTAGTGTTTTGCACTGGATATAAGGTTTTTGATAAATGAGTGTGAAGTGCTAGACTTTGTTTTAGCTCCTCTTCACATGCACTTTATGTAAGCATGGTGAGTGCTATTGTTTTGAATATTCAAACTGAGGTGTACATGGATGTGTGAACATGGATGTGTGAAGGTGGTCATGACACACACATAAAACATTGAAATCTTCTTTCAATTTCTTTTACACATTGAGAAAATCTTGAGATTTGGTGTGTGATGAGGCATGGTCCACTAGGTGTGGCCAAGTAATGGATGTGTGTCAATTGTGCCACCATGATGAGGTACTTATATTGATCTACCCTTGTTTATGTAGGTTTGCATAAGGGTGCACAACCCATACCATGATAGCCTTAAACTGCATGTTATTAGGCATGAGAGAGCCAAGCTTGAGGGAGGGACCATGAGAGTCCATGTTTGAGTGAGTGGTGTGTAACCATTAGGTCTGAGATTCAAGGAGAGGGCGAGGGGAGTTTCCTTGTTTCTTTAAGGAAGGGTGTTGAAAACCCTATAATACATTGGGGTTATAGAAGTGTTCCAGCAGACTCAGGTCTTCAAGAGGATGTTGGGCCATTTTGTCACTACTCATCAGTGAAATATCAATGGCTTAGAAGTGAAATTTTGCTACTAAGAAATAAGAATAGCATCAAAATTTCACTGCTATTTTCATTGCCCGACAGAAAAATTTCAATGCGAACAACGATTATAGTAGTGAAATTTTGTTGCTACACTGTAATTTCATTGGGCAACAAAAATAGTAGACAATTTTTATTGCTATACTGTTATTAAAAAAATTCAGAGAGATATTGAAGATTGATATTAGGTTATACATGTCTCATACATATAGAAAATGATGATAGTTTTAAAAAAAAATCCCTAGGAATCCTTAAAACCATGTTTGAAAAACAAAAAGAAAGATAGTTAAAAACTTTTAAAGATAAATAACTACATAAACAATGTCAAGATTGTGAATCTATCCCATCTCCATTTGTGTTGCTTCATCAATCTCTATATCTACTCGAAGCTCAATAAAAACAAGGGAGTCTATCTACTCGAAGATCAATGAATCTATCCCATCTCCATGTTAAGAATAAGCTATGCAAAAAAAAACAATGGAAGTTAGTATATGAGCCTACAAATTATATACCATGAATAAAAGAATATTTGAATTTACCTTTACTATCTTATGCTAATCATGTGTCTTGAGGCTATATAATTGTACCTCTCCTTTTGTTTTAGTCTTTGTGAAGGCACCCTTCAATGAATGCATTACTCCTATTGGTGTACAAGAAGAGGAAATCACACTTTTCACCTTATTACAGTGCTCCTTCTTGGTTAATACCCATAGTTCCCTTGGTAGGACCATGTTACCACTCTCATCTACATCGGCCATGCACTTTGAAGGTGTCTAATATTTTGTAAGTCATCCCTTGCACCCTTGGTATATCTTTTACCAATTAAATGGTTCCAAATATTTGCTACCACATTTTGGAAGATATGGATGGGGTTTAAGAGATGATTGATCTTCAACTCACACCAGTATGGAAGTCGAAAGAAGATTGAGTGTCCTGACATCCCATTGGGTGGTGGATTTGGGGTGCTTCTCCATGCCTTAAACCAATATTTACAATATGGAAGTCGAAAGAAGATTGAGTGTCCTGACATCCCATTGGGTGGTGGATTTGGGGTGCCTTAAACCAATATTTACCTCTCATCACAAGCCTTAAACCAATATTTACCTCTCATCACAAGTGGTGCCAGACATCATGTGGCACAGAATTTGAATTTGAAGGAGGGAAAAATCAATGATGTTTGTCATACACCACCTCCTTTAGTGTAAAAGGTCTTTCCAAAAAAGTTATGGTCCACAATTAGAAATGCATGATGTCCAGAGGTTGCCAAACCTGTTATAAAATTGAGATGATTGTGAGACATAGAGTAAGATAAATTTAAAGATTAAAGTTTTAAGGTATAAAGTTCAAGTATGTACCTGAGCACTCTGAGAGCTCAGTACAGTCATGTATCATACAAAGCAAAACTCCTTTTACCTCCATATTACACCTATTTATTGGCCTTGATACATCATGGACTTTGCCTCACCATAGTATCTCAAGCTCCTTAATCAAAGGCTTGAGGTACACATCCATGTTTACTACCTTATACTTGCATGGTACAAGGAGAGCAAGTATGATATGACCTTCCTTGATTGCCATCCATCCATGGAAGGAGGTTGTACTTCACCAATACACTGGGCCAAGTAGACCATGATGTGGGCTTGAAGCCAAATGGGTTAACACCATCCATTCCCAAGACATGATGTAAGTGACAGGAATCATCTTTAAACTCTAGCCATTGATGCTCCACATGTTATGATGGTGATGAATCAGCTACTACGATCCTCATGGTGCCATCGGTTGCGTGATGAGTTGCATGCCATGTCATGAGTTCTGCAATCCCCTAGATGTGAGGAATGATAGGAAAGTGTCTCAACACCTTTCAAGAGGAATTTTATCTCCTTGCAAATCATGTCTATATCATCTCTCTCCACATTGTAGACATTGTATTGCATCTTTATTAATAGCACGTAATCATTGGAACATGCATGACATATTTTTATATAATCCACTACAAGACAATGCTGCCATACACGCGTTTCATACACGCGATAAATTACGAACGCGTGTATGGTCGCGCTTGTATTTGAATAGAATCGGGCGCGTGTATTTTAGCATTTAAGTTCACGTGTATATTTGCATTTATCAACGCGTGTATAAACGCGTTTATATACACGCAATAATACACGCATAAATACACGATAATATTCACGGGGTAATACTCGCTATTATACACAGATAAACACACGCTACTATACACGGATTAATACACGCATGGCAGAGAAAAATTGAAAAAAAACTGAATTCCTTTACAAAATTAAAAACTATTTTCCTTAAACCATCTCATAGTACATTACAGTATACATCATTACACAATCCCACTACATGCATTTACAACAATGAAATATATTCAAAAATAAATCATGCATATGAGATGATAGAAATGTCATCAATTTAGAACATACAGTGACGGATTGGTTAGGGTTCGTTCTCATCTTCAATAAGATCCATCCTTGCCAAACGATCAACATCAATATCCATTTGATCAATTGGTTAGGCTACGATTAAATTTATTCCACTATCGATATTCTGTACTCCATTGATAATGGTATCGATGTCCTGATCATCCTCATCAACATCACCATCATCCTCAATGGTAGGGTCATTCTCATGATCATGAGAAATGGCATGCTCATCCTCATTATCATGATCATCTCTTATTTCTTGATCATCGATCACAACATCTTCAATGGCATGTTCGACGTCATCTTCATTGCGGCTTGTTACATCCTCCATATGCTCCATATCAGTGAATGTATTATACATCACTTTGGAACGTGGTGCAATAGGGATGACGTACCACCATTTGATGTCATGCACCATTGGTAGATAGATAACCTACTCAAATACACACAGTACAGTAATTAATTAGCATATCAAAAGTCAAGGGGTACGCGAGCTTAGATATATATGTACATGAAACACATTAGTAAAAAAATGCATACCTGCTCACATTATTGTGGCAATACGAGCCTATCTTTCTTTGTTTGCCAGAACTTTGTAGAGTCAATAGTTACATATCCACTTGCATGGCGTTTTATCGTTGCATCAGGCCCTTTTTCCACCACGTTCATTTGCCATTTGACATCCAAAACATACACAAAGAAGCGACGAAAGTCAAGCCTAAATATGTCTTGGATTATGCCACAATAATCATCCATTTTTCCATTAGCTCCCTCAAAGCTACTAATGACACCGCAATCTTGTGTATTTCTCTTTTCATCAATTCTTTGTGTTCGAAAATGCTTGCCTTCACACCATATAGCATTGAACATAGTGCACTGGACCAAAATAGAAGCAATATTTGTGTAAGCAATGTGAATAAATATTAAAAGCAAATCACTTACAACTAATGCAAAACATTAGTTCTATGTACCTTTGACATGCATCCTCGTGCATACTCCCATTCTTCCGCCGTGATATGCAGCCCCTCGTCGCTCTCTGCTCTCTCCATTTCCTCATGCAACCAATCAACATGGATATCATTCGGAAGTGTTGCTAGATGCTTAGGGTACGCCTTCCGAGAGCCATGTTGCCTCCGAAAGAGAGCTCTTTCTGCTTGCCTTTTTGTCTTTGCATCCTCATATCTTGTAACCCATCAAATTACTAATTCAAATTTGTAAGTTAGAATGCTTACTTCAACAATGCGTCAAGACTTGCATTGCTCCATCCATAAACTGTTTGTATATTAAGTAGTTCAAGTGAAGCACGTAAAACTGAGAATGTGCACCCTTCAAACACCGGTGTCGATGAAGCCTTATAAAGATGCTCTTGTTTCATATCATCGTCGTCCATACCTTTGGGATCATCCTTAAAAAGATTCCGCACCATATCATCAAGCACCTCCTCTTCCACAACTTCGTGGGGTGCAGGGCTATTGTCGTCCCTTTCCCACTCATCTCTGACAATAGATCCCGAAGCTCCAGCATCATCTCGTCGACGCTTTACGTGCTCTCGTCGCGCGTAGGGTACCATGTTAGGGTGTGGTACTGCATCCTGCTTCAATTTATCAAATTATATGTTACAACTCTATTAATTTAATTTGGATACCATGAGTCATTTGAATACCATCAATTTACATCTACTCACCTCTAAACCTGTTTGATTCCATTCTCCATACATGGAGATGTGATTCAAGGTAATTCGACGTGCTCGTACAATGCATCCTTGACATCGATTACACATACATTTGATCCGTTGTCCCAACCACACATCGCGATTACGATGACGCATTGTCTCATCTTCCCCAGAACTGCTTGAAGAGGTTGATGACATCCTGTGTACAAATCAGAAAACACAAAATCATTATATGTTTTTAATGAAAGCACAAAATCGCGTGTATTGACGCGGCTATCTCCTAAAAATTCCGTGTATTAACGCGGCTACTTCCTAAAAATCGCGTGTATTCACGCGGCTAATTTTTGCAAAACGCGTGTATAAACGCAGCTAAAATCACATACACGCGAATATACCTGCGTTTATAAACGCGAATATAAACGCGGCGGTATGTTTAAACTAAAAATAGCCCGCCTTCCCCAAATATAGATTTTGAACTAAGAAATCAACAGTGCATGCGTTTTCGCCTGTTTTCACCTCTTCCAACAGCAAGGAGGGAGCAGAGAAAGGAGCACACACACGGGAGAAGGAGGGAGCAGAGAAGGAGCAGAGAAGACTCACTTTTTCAGAGGTGAGTCACTTTGTCCTGTGCCTTGTCTCTTTTGTCAGATTTGTTTACTTTGCTCTTTGCTCTTTGGGTTTGTCTTTTTGCACACGATTGGGTTACTGCATCCTGACAGGGGCGACAATGGCTGGTCCTTTTATAAGGACATTCTGTCTTTGTCAGGGGGTCGGTCTTTTCGAGAAATTTTTTTCGCAGGTCGCGTGTACGAACGCGTGTAGAAGCGCGTGTAACCTGTCTGCAGAGTATGTTCACGCGCATATACACGCGTTTCTGGACGGGTGTATACACGCATTTTTTGACGGGTGTATACACGCGTTTCTGCAGACAGAAAACTGCGACGTTTCAGATTTCATGATTTGCAGGCAACTGACTTGAATGATGATATTTGTGTGAGTCAAGAGACAGCCCATGATGTACATGAAGATGTTTGTTGCAGGTTCTTTATGGATATTCCAGGTTCTTCATCCGATCCATTTGCATACAGCAATTGGTTGATGGAGATGATGAATCACTTTGGGCGCCAACCTGGTCCGGTTGAGCTTACAGAGTATATGTATGCCCATCCCCCTCCTTCCCTGCCTGGTGTCTATACCCCTACCGCGAGTATCCAGGGCACTCCAGTGCCGTCTATTCCTCCGAGTCCGACGAGACGGCATGCAGCTTCTCCTCTTCCACGTCCACCGAGGAGACATACCTCGTCCCAGACACACTCACGTACACCCTCACAGCCACCATCACGTGCTCCCTCAGAGCCACCGTCACGTCAGGGCTCACAGCCACCGTCACGTAGACAATCCCCCAGTCGTGACTCCACCCGCAGCAGTAGGAAGAGTGGGAGTGGAGGATGCGGCGGGTGCTTTGGTGGGGGAGGTGGGGGAAGTGGGGGAGGTAGTAGGGCACGCGGTGAGAGAGGAGATAGAGAGAGAAGAGTTAGAGGAGACAGTTCGGAAGAGGAGGAGATGAGAGAGATAGAGAGAGTAGTCTGCTATGATGTGACGGATAGGGGCGGGATAGTGATGGATGCGAGGGGGAGGGAGGTAATGGAGTACATGCGTGGGGTAGTATCAAACTCATATAGAAATTGTTTTATTAAATTTAAAGATCAAAATAGCCGATTAGTTGGGGAGGTGATAGAGGTTGTACATAGTCGGTACCCCAATCCCCCACATGCTACATTCTCGGATGTATGGGGAAGGACGCGAATAAGGGAGATCTTAAGTAATAAAAGATCTCACCTTAAAAAACTTGCGTACGATGACCGGCTAAATGTAGCTGCGGGTGGCTATTCTGCCGAGAAACCTGCCACTGCGCACAAACACGAGTGGAAGGAGGCAAAGAAACGAGCAGAGGGTGGCGTGAAGAGCAGGCAGCATGTGGAGGCACGACGGATCCAGATGGAGACCATTGGATCTTCGCATTTCGGATCTGGCGGCGTCGAGTCATGGGAGGCAGAGTTCGTAAGTATCCTGCCACTTTATTTGATTGTTTACTTAATTCATTGATTCTATGATTGTTTTAATCTTACAAATTGTGTTGATTATGATACAGCGACGGGTTACGGGGAGGAAGCCCACAACCCACGATACTGCGTATGCTCGCCGGCATAGCAGACGTGACACGTGGGCCATCTTCAGAGCCGAGGGACGTATTACGGACGCGCAGTTTGAGATGGCCATGAGACCATACGGTCGACAGGTACTTGAAAATTCGTAACGAATGGTTTTGGTTTATTGAATTGCATATATATATACTTATATACTATATATTACTTGAACAGGCACAAACTGCTGATGATCCACCGGCCGCCGCTGCAGAGGGTGGACGTGAGCACTACTCCTCGGACATTCCGACCGATGTGAGCTCATCTGAGCATGGGGGGAGCACCGAGTCATCATCTGGGTCTGAGTAGTACTCAGACTTGTAGTATCACATTCCATATTGAGGATGTGATTGTATATATTTTTTTGTAAACTCAAGCCATGGACTACTTCGAGATATGGACTCCCTTGTATACATGTATGAAATTTTGATAGTAATATTGAATTGATTGATCGATAGTATTACATTCATGTCTGTCTTGAATCGTGTAATGACAATGTATGCATTCATTAATGCGTTCTTGTCTTAATCTCCCTCGTGCATATGTTCTTCGTGGATGGTCTAATGGGATGGTCTAATGCACCAAAAACCCTAAACCAGAGAGTGCTATTGGGTGCTGGAATGCTGGAACAGTATTCAGGCACCAAATAGCACTCTCTGGATTTTTTTTTTTTGCTCTCTGTTCGCGTGTATAAACGCGTCAGAACTGCTAAAACTTGCGTGTATCTGCGCGGATACCCTGGAAATTACGCGTGTATTAATGCGTATAAACTGGTAATCACGTGTGTATAAGCGCATCTAAATTAAAGAAACGCGTGTATAGACGCAGGTATAAATGCGTCTGGGACATTGGAACTGAACAAGATGCGGCTATACACCCGTGTATAAGTGCATCTAATATAAGAAAAAGCGTGTATAGCCGCGTGTATCAACGCGTCTGTGTAAAAAACGCGGCTACACACCCGTGTATACGCGCGTCTGAGTGGTACTATACACGCGGTTTTACACGCATGTCTCTGGCCGCGATGATACACGCGCTGATACACGGGCCCGCTACTTTTTTTCACAAGTCATTTTTAGCGGCTAAGAGCGCGGGTATGAGCCCGATCCCTTGTAGTGATCCATACCTAGCATAGAGAAAAATTTATGAGACCCATCTCGTGAGTCCAGCAATAGGTTTTGAGGGGGAAGAATCTTCTTGGGAGCAATATAACATAAGAAATAATATGTCAAAATATCTACAAGGAGAGTACAAAACAAGAGACCATTTCTATTTAAGAGTATATTTATTGGATCTTACTTAAGAACACTTGCATCACCATGTCCATAAGTTGTTTGCAAGTTTAATAGCTCCAAGTTTTCTTTGAGTGTAGAGTGCAAACATCCCTCAGACAAAGAGGTGCTTACCTCTCTAAGCAAGGTTTTCTCCTCTTGTGGCATTAGAGTTTTCTCTCCATCATCTATGACCTCCCATTCAAAGAAATCATTCACCATGTCTTCTATGATGAGATCCTCTTCCTGCTCATGTGGAAATGGTGGAGGCACCTCTTCCTGCTCATGTGGAAATGGTGGAGGCACCTCATTCATTGGATGGAGAAGATGATTCTCAACCATGCTTTCCCTATGAAGCCTTGACACCTTTTCCAAGATACCTGATGTCATGGAATGGTGTGGCATATTGTGTAACACTCTGCTATGGTTCTCCTCAATGTTATCATCCGCACTTAGTCATGCTAATTCCTCATAAAGTCCATATGTATGGACATGATCAGTTGTTATATGATGTTGTTTATATTGGCCCTTGCATTGATCACACATACATCGTATATTTTCTCTCAACCATTCTTTGAAACTAACATCTAGCCCTTGACAAGTGTCAGATATCTATAATCAGATCACAAGTGAATACATATTAGCATACAAAGCCATATGCTATTCATAGTTGCCAAGTGGAAAGTGGCTTAGGGTTTTGCTGCTATTATGCAACCTTTATATAGCAGTAAAATTTTGCTACTTGGGAGTGAAATTTCACTGCTCGGCATGACCTGCAAAAATTACTTCCGCCTAAATCTTTGCCCCGTTTCTACCTACCCCCCAAAGAATCACATGGCTTAGACGATAGTCTATTGATTACAAATATTCCTCCCACCCATGTCACTTCCATCCCTTCCACCTCTTCCTCCATCAAAGCTCATCCTCTTCCAAGGCATGTGCTATTCTCTCCCTCTCCTATGCTCTCAATATTTCATGAAAAGCTTCATCCCTTTCTCCTTTAATCTCAAGCTTTCATGTGGAAAGCTTCATCCATGATTTGACGTAAGATTTTCTCTTCCTTTGTCTTTCTTATCTCTTTTTGCCATTTCCTAACCCTAGCTTCTACATATAAGTGCCAATCCAAAGCTTTGATGGAGAGCTCTCCATCAAAGCTCTCTATTAGGCTTTCTATTTAGAAGCAAGGGTTAGGGATTCATAAACCACAAGCTTTCTATTAAGTTTGTATTAGGGTTAGGGTTAAAGAGACTCACCTTATTTTTCTCCTCTTTCCCTTCTCCACTTTCACTTCTCCTCTTGCTTTCTCATATGTTAAAATGTAGTACACTTTTCAACTTTTTTAAAAAAAATTATTGATATTTTGTAGGGTTATTCAAGTCAACACTTTTGAGGTAAGAGCTCACTCCTTTCTATTACACTTTTAGGGATTTTAGGGTTTTATGATTTAAGGGTTTTGCATTTTTTAGGTTTTATACTTTTAGGGTAGTTATATGCATGCATTAAGACCTCTCAATGTATGCATAGAGCTCTCAATTCTTTGAATGCATGCATAGAGCTATCAATACATACATAGAGATTTTAGGACTCTCAATGCATGTATAGATATCTTTATGCATGCATAGATCATGCATAGAGCTCTTAATGCATGCATAAAGAGCTCGCAATGCATGCAGAGAGATCTTTAGGCTTGATGCACGATTTATTAAATATGCTACTAATCACTTTGTTTAATTTTATGTTTTGTAGGCCTTGCAATAATCATCTCGTTTGGCCTCACAAAAATAGGTAAGCTCTCTTTTTCTTGTAATTGTTAATGAAAGATCTACATTTATTGCACTCTTGGGTGCTAGGTTTAGGTTTAGTGTTATGTAAGATTTATGCATAGGCTTCCATAAAGCCTATACATAAAGCTTATGCGTAAGCTTTATGGGTAGGCTCTAAGCATAAAGCCTATGCATAAAGTTCATGCATAAGCTTGCATAGGCTTTATCCGCAAGCTTTATGCATAGGTTTTATAATCTAAGCCTATGCATAGGATTTATGCGTAGGCTTTATGCATAAATCTTATGAATAGGCTTGCACAAGCTTTATAATCTAATCTTTATGCATAGGCTCTAGACATAAAGCTTTATGAGTAGGCTCTAAGCTTATGCATAGGCTTTATACGTAAAGTTTATGTAGGCTTTATGCATGAAAGCTTGCATGAAGCTTTATGCATAAAGCTTGCATAAAAAAGATTTATGTATAGGCTTCATGCACAAGCTTTATGCATAGGCTTCATGCGTGCTTTATTAAATGTGCTACTAATCACTTTATTCCATTTTATATTTTGTAGGTCTTGCACTAATCCTCTCCTTAGGCTTCACAAAAAAGAGGTAATCCCTCTTTTTCTTGTAGTCAGTAATGCAAGATCTATGTTTATTACACCCTTAGGTGTGCCGGGTCTAGGCATTAGGAGAAATATGGACTCTCCATTTTACCTTTTAAGGAGTGAATAAAAAAAGATTGGCTTGACCAATGAGAGAGCTGGGATTCTAGATCCATGTAGCATGGATCTTTCTGTCATATCTTTGCCCAAATCTCTTAAGACAATAAAATAATAGATCCCATATCTTAAAAAAATAGAGAAATGTCAGATTTCATATCATAAACTATTATTTCATGTCAGATGTATCTTGTAGTCAGCACATGGAAGTTTGAAAACCAATTTTTATTTTTTTCATTTTTTATGTTTAACTTTTTACTTTCCCTCCTTTTGCATTTCACTACCTTTTCATTTCTCCCCTTTTTTTGGTGGAATTCAATTTCGCCATATCTTCTGCAACTCTGGTTCTTTCTTCACAAAAATTTACAGGTATTTTGTTCTCCACCATAGCTCTCTCCTCCTAAAATTTCATGTCATTTGGACAAAACGTCTGTGAGTTATTCCCATTTTCTCACATGGACTTTCTCTTCTTTGCACCACCACAGATAGCTATCTTGATGTAAAATGGCATCAAATTCCTATGAGTAATTATCATGTGTTTAGGGTTTGTCTATGTTTTGTCTTGATGTGAGAATTGATCATAGGTTTATGATTTGTTTATGTTTTGTCTTGATGTGTTGCTATTTATTTTCACAGGAGCAAGGTTGTGAGTAATAAGGTTGTGTAAATCAAAGCAGTAAGTTCCTATTTATTTCTTGTTGTTTTAATCCTTATTTATTGCTTACAATATTCTTTGCACAGTAATGATTTGAAGTGGCATAAAATACCACAGTAATGATCATAGATTTAGGATTTGTTTATGTTTTGTCTTGATGTGGTGCTGTTTATTTTCACAGGAGCAACAAGGTTGTGAGCAATAAGTTGCTGTTGATTTCTTCTTGTTTTAATCTTTATTTGTTGATTACAATCTTCTCTGCACAATAATGATTTCAAGTGGCATAAAATACAACAGTAATGATTAAAGGTTTAGGATTTATCTATGTTTTATCTTTATATGAGTAATGATCATAGGCTTAGGGTTTGTTAATGTTTATTTTCATAGGAGCAACAAGGTTGTGTAAATCAAAGCAACAAGGTTATGAGCAACAAGGTTGTGTAAATCAAAGCAGTAAGTTGCTGTTTATTTCTTGTTATTTTAATCTTTATTTGTTGCTTACAATCTAGCATATATATTTATTAATCATGCAGTCTAGCTTTATTAATTTAGATGTCTTCAAGGAGGAGGAATATTAGTAATATTCACATAGTGGAGGTTTTTAACAAGAGAGATGCTGAAGGTAACTGGATCCCTCATTTAGTATAGTAAGTTAAATTGGATTTTAATGTGACCAAGTACTCGTGGCAATTTCAAGGTCAAGCTCAAAGATGTCACAGACCCCAACAAGCAATGGAAAGGTAGAATCATAGAGTTCAAGAGACGCATAAATGGTATGAGTACAGTAATAGAGGCTTTCATTCATCATGTTTATATGCACAAAGAGATTCGAGTGCATCATGATAACTTCAATGAAAGACATAAACCTAACAGTAAGTTTATATCTTTGTGCTTTGTGTTCTTGTGCTTTGAGTCCATGGTTATTAGATAGAGTTTTAATATAAGCATGTTTGTTGCTTGCAGCTTTATATCAATCCACTCGCATGAATGGTAGAATGTAGAATGTTTTAGTGGAAAGCTAAATGGTTTACTTTTATGATTTAGTGTATGATGTGGAGAGACATAGTTTGGAGTATATTCCACTACACCGTTGTCTAGCCCAGGAATGGTATAATCCTAGTTTAAACATGTCAGAAGCATGTAGGGTAAAGATAAAAACTGATGCTCATGCTGCCATGAAACCATCCACAGGCTCTAGAGATGTGCATCTAATTTGGTTTGTACCATTTGGTTTGTTTGCACATTTGTTTTGGATCCTATGAAGTAGTTAAGAAACTAAGATTACTTATCAATGCAAGTGCTCATCTCAGGATTGGATGATTTACTGGGTGAGTCATGATATCTCAAGAGAACTCACCACGATGATATCATTGAGTGTAGAATTACTTTGTCAGATGTTACCTTTAGGTAAGATTGCACTTCTGTTGATTGTTAATGGTTTTTATTCATAAGTACTTCATTGCAAGACACTGATTGTTGATTGTTGATTGTTTATTTTATGTTTTTATGTTGGTTGTTTGTTTTTTATGATAGGTACTTCATTGCAAGACAAACTTTGTGCATTCGCTTCAAGTATAGGAGGTAGCGACTTCTACGAGGGAAGTGGCTCAGCTTGGGGACCAAGACATGCGAGATGGCACACATTCAGTACTCATTGATGTGGTTATTCTTTGGGAAGGTCATGACCCCTTTTTAGTGTTAATGTAGAGAGTCATTGGCCCCTTAGTTTTCTGAGGCATGAAATCCAACTTATGTCCAATAATCCCCCTTATAATTTCTATTTTAATTTGGATGGTAGGACGGTTGGGAGTCCAAGTGAACATTGCAAAACATGTAAGCAGTGTGTTGCTCCACACATCCTTGAGATTGTGGACTCAATGTAATTCTTATTCTTCCAAGTGAATATAAGAAATTGTTTCTTTAAATGTGTTGGAAATTTATTTTTTCTTCATTTTCATAGTGTTGTGGTTTTTTAAGTCTACTATGTTTCAAACCCTTTAATATGGAAGAAAATAATGATAAGTATAAGTAAGTACAAACGTAAATATAAATATACATATATATTTAAGTACAAACAATAATATAATTAATTATGTTAGAAATATAAATATGTTTTTATGATTTGTTATATTTTAATGAAGTGTCATTAATTTTTAAGTCTATCGATATAAGTTAAAAAATAAATATAACTTTAGTATATATTTAAGTGTAAATAATTATATAAGTAACTATGTAAATAATATAATAATAATAATATAATGTAATATGAAATAGAAGTATGATTTATTATTTATTATATTTTAATGAAGTGTCCTTTATTTACTAGAGTATAAACATAAGGTATAAAAATAAATATAAGTTTATAGATATAATAAACACAAGTATAAATTTATTAAAAATATTATAAATTTAAGTGTAAGTATAAATATGAATATAAGTTATAGATCAAACTCATTTATACTATCTATTCTCTAGTTCTCCCTTTGTGTGCTAGCCTTCCCCACCACTACCCATCATGGCTGCCTCCCCTGCTTTCGCCATGTGGATTAGCAGCACTCACTATGCTCACCTTGGGGACTAGATCTACCCTAGGTTTTGCAAGAGTTTAGACCTCGAGGCTGTCATCTCCACCTTAGACCCAAACTCGACCTTCCTAGCTGCATTTTGCGATGCAATCGACGACTTCACCTACTCTATACCAAATTCTACCGTGAGTTGGATTCCTTTGGAGTTTCTCTTCAACATGAACAGTGGATCCAACCACAAGAAGGCGGCGGTGAACAGAGCTCTAGCTCATGTTGTCGAACAATATTTTCGCACTACCGTTGTCCCAACCTCCTATGAAGAGCACATCCCACTCGATCTCATTGAGCAGTATATTGCTTTTTCTATTTACATCTTGAACTCTGATGTTCAAGAGCCAGAGGATGATGACATCTAGGATCTCCCTCTAGTAGAATACATAGACACAGAGCCAGAGGAGACCACTCTAGACCGTGTCTTGCTGAGGCCATAGAGAGCTCTCGCATGGCGCTTGCATCCATCCACCACCCTGATGAAACCCAAAGTCATGACCCACCACTAGCTTCATTGAGTGCCATCACCATCAAAGGGGTGGGGTACCTCCTCATGCAAGATGTGTTGGAGATCTTAGACTTGAGGGAGGAGGAACTATATAGTATACTTGTGCGAGATGCCAGTGATGATTTCTCGGACTTTGATTACCAAGAAGCCCTACCATTGGTTGATGAGGTAGGGTGATATGATGAAAGTAGTGTAGATGATATCTCTGCTATCATTGCCATCTAGAAGCAGATTAAGGATGTAGCTCCTCAATATGAGATCTCAGATGAAGAGTTCGAGCACCTGCAGAATGAACTCTTTGAACCTTGACCACAGCATGCGACACCTATAGTGCAACCGAACGATGGCAGACCCATTCCAGGAGCAGATCTGGAGGCACCCTTGCAGAAGGAGCTTGACGAAGCAGAAAAGGTATCTCCTTTTACCAATTTCTCCCCAGATTTGATATTTAGGTCCTTTAGGGTATGTAGACCCCACATGTGTGATCCTCTTCATACATGTGGGAAGCCCTGAATCTGTAAAAATCAGGGCTTCCCATGTGAGCTTTTGGAAAGTGCACTTCCCAGCCTCTCTGATGGGAATGGGATCATACATGTGGGGTCTACATGCCCTAGAGGCCCTAAATATCAAATTTGGGCCCATTCTTTTAAAAAAAATCCTCTTCCATGCATTGCATGATCGATGCTAACATCAATTTTTTTGGTTTTCAGGAAATTGTGTATCTTGATGAATTTGCATCAAGTCAGAGTGGAAGATCTAGGGGCCAAGGAAGGGTTCAGGACTCTGCACTACGTAGGATGAAGGGAAAGAGGAAGAGGAGGATCCTGATTATGAGCATGAAGCTATGGAAGGAAGTGAAGAGGATGACAAAGACGATGATAATGATAGCTCGGAATTCGATGAGGATTCCAATTAGCCACCTCTTCATTGTAGACATTTTTTGTATATATGGCCAAAGGAT
This sequence comes from Cibotium barometz, assembly GCF_041138505.1. Taxonomy (NCBI): domain Eukaryota; kingdom Viridiplantae; phylum Streptophyta; class Polypodiopsida; order Cyatheales; family Cibotiaceae; genus Cibotium; species Cibotium barometz. The sequence goes on from NC_141076.1 coordinate 38,274,885, forward strand.
CGACACTTCGAGAAATAAAATAAATTTTGGGCTCAATTGCATTCTTAAATAGTTCAAGTGTTTCTTATGTTTGTGTTTGTGTCATGAAACTGAAACTGAAACTGTGACTCTGTTTAATTTAAAAAAAGAGCTGGGGCAGACTGGGGAGTCCTATGCAGACTCCCTAGTGTGCCCCAACTCTTTTTTTTACTGCACAGATCTTTCATTGCTGAGTAGCGAAAATTCTTGCTAAAGCAACGAATTTGTCGCAACAAAAATAGCAGCATTTCTAGCACAGCGAAAATAGCATGACATCTACACATGCACATGGGGAATGGGGCCTAGGCACCTGGGCTTAGGGTCATTTACATGTGTACTTTTGGGGAGCCTTGGGATATATTAGGCATATGGCTCATAGGCATATGGCTCATAGGCATCATACCCTTTTAATCATACCCTTTTAATCATATACATTTTCATTACTCTTTGGAGCTCTAAGTTTCCATGGTGAACTTCTCTCTCTTGAGATGTTAGGATGGTGACCCACACCCATGTTGTCACTCCATGCTTTGAGTGGCCAACCCTAGTTTCTTGCATTGGTGTCAGAGCCCTTAGCTTAGATCATTGCTTAGGGAGTGATTAGATGATAATCATTTTTGGATTACTATTAGTCCAATTTTTTAAAATGCATTATCTTGATCTTGATTAGTGTTAATCATTTTCTTTGGAGTCCGATGAATTTTACACACGTAATATTGAAAATTTGACACTTTAGTTTTATCCAATATTCCACTTGAAGGACTTCTTTATTCAATTATACTCAGATCTATATTCTTATTATGAGAGTTGTTGGAGGCCTTACATACCACACCATCACAATGTGTAATAGGCAAAAAAAAAAGCATCTAAAGCATCTAGAGAGAACCCTATAAAGCTTGAATTACAATATTTTTTTACTATATATAGTAAAAACACATTTAGAAAGAACACTATAAAGGTTGAATTAAAAACACATTTAGAAAGAACACTATAAAGGTTGAATTAGATTTCTTTTCAAACTATAATATTTAGAGAGAACCCTATAAAGGTTGAATTACAATGTTTTTTAAAGACATTTAGAGAGAACCCTATAAAGGTTGAATTATAATGTTTTTTGATTGTATGTAGTAAAAGTGTAAAACTTAGACTACAATCAAATATTTCCAAGGGTTTGGTGACATGGAACAACATTTGACTCAAAACCGTTTGTTCTCTTAGATGAAGCACATAAAACTGCATGCCACTATATTGAACACCATATGCTTTCATGATTAATTACACAATAATAGAGCAAAGCTCAATTCTCTAAGTGCATGTCTCTTGAAAGTTGAAACCAAGAAAATGTCTTTTTTTGGGGACTAATAAATATATATATAAATCAGCAAAAAAAAAGCTTTTTACATCAAACTTATACCACCAGAAGCCAATATCATATCCCTACTCTTACATCTCTAATCACTTTTGTTTAGCAATTCACATAACAAATTCCATCTATCCTCCTCCATTACAAAGAGGATTGTTCCCAAGGCACATGATAATTCAACAAAATAGAAGCCTCCATTAATGCTTCAGTAGTGCACCCTCTAGGAGTCTATTTTTCCAGCACATCCCCCTTCCTGGACCAGATCTTAATAGTGGGTCTTATCCCCATTGGATTCTCTATGAAAGCCACAAAAGTATGGTCTATCTCCTTCTCTTTCAAGTACCATATTTTAGTCTTGGGACCAAGCTTCACTTGCTTGGGCTTCACCTCCAAAGAGATTCGCATCAAACCAACTATAAATTAGGTTTCCCAAGTATGCAAGAGGGGATTCAAGCCATATCAATAGTCAGTTGATACCATTCTTTGCATTCTCTGTAACATCAAACCCAGACCATCAATCTCTAACCTATTTACAGAAATCATAGATCTACACATATACATACATTTATGCATCATTCCTGTCACATCCTAGCCAACTTCCAATGCATTCTGAAACATAATATAGTTCCTAGAGATCCAAATTTCCCATAAACAGCAAGCTCTCATTATGTGTTGAATAGCAAATCTGCACCCTTAGCACTAACAACCCATTTTCCAAGAATCCAGTCCCCCCATTGTGTCTGAAACCCTAATCCATGTTCCACCCATTTCACTACTTTTCCCCATGCCCCTCTGATAGCTAGGCAGTTCCAAAAAGCATGTTTGCCATCCTCTAAAGCAAATCTGCATCTGGGACAACACCCACTATTGAAGTTCTTCTGCACAAGTTTCACTCCAACAACAGGAAGAGCCCGCATGCAGACTCTCCGCAAGAACACCTGAAACTTAACGAGAATAGGACAATCCCACAGTTCTTTCCATTTCTTTTTCCAACAGCCAGGGCTCTAGATCACCTTCCAAATTTTGTTACAATAGTCCACATTCAAATTCCTTTTCCTCAGTTCTCCATATAAAGCCCTAGTTGTTCCTTTCATCAATTTGGCCGCATTCACCCAAGCCCAGTCCTTGATCCAGCAAGATTCATCAAAGGCAGTAGAAAACCACTCCCCCTGAATCTCAATCATGACATGTCTCAAAAGATCCCTTTCCCTTGAAGATATGTATTCAGCACTGTATTATTCACCGCAGGGAAACATTATATATGCATACAGCAGTGTATTATCACCACTCTATCATAGAAACCGAGCAAATGTCTATATGTGGCTTGATTATCCCAAGGTTCGATGATAGACATTAGTTCATGGGGGGCGGAGGGAAGTAAGCTCTCCATATTGTCGAGTTTTGACGGAGTGGCCTCTGCAATGGCAGTCCAGAACAATGCAACCGGATTCTCCCGCCACCTTTCCGAATTGAAAAGCGCCCACCAGCAGCACCACCACCACCACGCTCATCAGTGGCTTCCGCCGTCGTACTCCGCCGTCCATTTTTCGTCAAGCGGCTTTCAGCGCGAACTGTGAACTACGACCAGCGGTTAAGCCTAAACGCCCTTTGATAGGCGCTACCTAGCGACGAAATGCTATAACTGAGAGTTTCTATGAGCCACGGCAGAAGTACCCCATCAAAGACTCAAGAAGTGGCCATGGCTACGGGTGGCGTGTTGCATGATCACTAATAAAGTGTCGCTACCTGATCACTAGACCTTCACAGCAGTTGCGACTCGCAGGTCGCTACCTGATCACCTGTAGCAGTGGGCCAAAAGATTAAAAAAGGCGATCCAACGACCCTGTCATCAATATATCATACGGCCATTGCGTCCAATGAAAGCTATCAGGGGTTGTTGGAATTTGGCCATGAAATGCTGGTAGCATGGGCCCTGGAGGATGGACCTTTCTACCAAGCACTAGGCCCCAAAAATTTATTTATGTACTTAAACCTCCATTTTTATGTACTTAAACCTCCATGTTATTGTGAAGGGCTAACTAACTACTATTTTTATTAAAAAAAAACTCGGCCTTTTTTTCAAAAGGTAATTCTTTTTCAAAAAAACTAAAGGATAAACCTCCCTTAACGGTACCATAACCTTAGAATTATGAATCATCTGCAAGGTACCATAACCTTCATGTTTTGAACGATATGAAAGGTTACCATAACCTTCAAATTCTAGGAGTGCTTACTACTACCTAGCCACCTAATGCTCAAGCTAAGAGTTTCATAAATTATAGATGGCAAAACCATCATCAAGAGGTTGTAATGACTCGCCGGTTCCATGTTGCTTGAAACTCACAACTAGTTTGAGTTTAAAGAGAAGAAGGCAACATCGCCCAGGTATTTTGTGGTTGCAAACTACACACATTGGATTTCACATAGTTGTGGTTGCAACTAGTTGCCAATCATGTCGGGGTCCTCAAATAAGGAGCACTCCAAGTAGTGACATGTGTGTGTCATCATTGTAGAAATAAGCAATAATGCAATGCATCCAATAAAATCAATCAAATAACTTGTTTGCCTACCATCAATATGGTAGTTCACAACTATGCATTGTGTCCCAATAAAATAAATTTAAGATTGTTCGCCCCTTGATGTGATACTTACTCTAAGGGTTTTAAAGAGGGGTTTAGAAATCACCCTTCACATGAAGTTGAATTAAAAATCTAGCTTTTTGGGCTAGGATCTCAAAAAACCAACTATGTAACTTTCAATCATTGGCTCATTTTTTGTCATTTAAGAATGAAATTCCAAGCCATCATTACTAACCTTAACTTGGTCAAGTCTATCTATCTAGTGTTCAGAAGATATTCTTTACTAAACCTTACATTAGCATCCTTCTTGCCATCAGCCAAAGACGAGATAAGTCATTTTAAACTAGCAATTTTCTTCAAGTTATAACTATTGTTTAAAATATTTAAGAAGATATCTTTCCTTCACCCATGTACTTGAGAAGGATTTTCTTAGAAATGATTAGGCTCTAAAAAATTACACACTGTTAATCAACCTTGATTGCTCCTTGATGGGTGGGATTAATCCAATGTTTAAAGAAAACACTTTTGAAATGCATATTGTACAGTAGTCTATGTAAATGCATTTAAGAAAAAAAATATGCTTTGCATTTAAAAAAAGCTCCACCCAAAAATATGAAAATCGACATATTGACCATCAAGTTCAATTCACAGTATAGGTTATTTATCATTTAACATCCACCTTCTTACTTTTTATATGTAATAAGGTTTTGTAATCTATAATGGAAATATTAGACTATAGTCTAAGTTTTACACTTTTACTACATATAGTAGAAAATACATTGTAATTCAACCTTTATAGGATTCTCTCTAAATGTTTTTTTAAAAAATTATAATTTAACCCTTTTAGGTTCTCTCTAAATGTTTTTTTACTACATATTTTTTTTAAATAATGTAATTCAACCTTTATAAGGTTCTCTAAATGTTTTATTTTTAGGCCTATTATACATTGTGATGTTGTGACATGTAAGGCCTCCAATATCTCCCTAATAAGAATATAGATATGAGTATAATTGAATAAAGAAAGACTTCAAATGGAATATTTGGTAAAATTGAAGTGTCAAATTTTTAATATTAAGTGTGTAAACCATGTACAAATTCATTTGGACTCCAATTAACTAGATAACACTAAAATTGCAACTCAAATGTGGGATCTTTGGAGATATAAAGCTTGCCATGGGAACCCAATCTTACATGGGATAAAAATGTAATTAGATTATTCAAATCATAGTAGGTTTTTGGTGGATGCATAGACATGCCTATGAACCTCTAATTTTGTGTGTTTGAGAACTATATTACCACCAAGTGTTGAAGTTTGGTAGGACTAAGTGGAGTCCTGCTCAAAGGAGAACATCTTCTAATTAGAGGGGAACTATCATTTGGAGTGGTTGATTTTTATTCATTTTGGGGGAAACACTCCTAAGATTTTTAATGAGCTTTACTATACAAAATTTTGGGAGAGTGACCAACCTCAACTAGGCTAAATAGCTCCAGCTTCAAGTCATTTGAGGGGGTCTAGAGCCCACCATCAAGTCAAGGAGAAGGGCATTGTAATATCAAGAATATCAAGAAAAAGAGAAGGGTTCTATGATCAAGAATATCAAGGCCACCGTAATTAGTGGCACTGCAGGCATCATTGATTCCAAAATCTTGACAAAAGTCACGAATAAGATCACTACAAAATTTAGAGAAAATAAAGAAGAAAGAAGAAGTAGGCCAAGAGGAACCCAAATGAGGTCATGTTGCAAGCATTGATCATTGATTCCAAAATCTTTACAAAATTTGTATAGAGGATCACTCCAAAATTTAGATAAAATAAAGAAGAAACAAGAAGTTAGTCAAGTTATAGTAATATGCAATGAGAAAAAGTCATGGTCGTGATTATACAATCCTATTGAAGTGGAATGCAAACCCCCTATGATCCCAGAAATAATATGTTAGAAATATATTCTTTATTATAATATTATGAAGCATTTTATTGTTTTACAGATAAGAAACTTCACAAAAAGTTGTTATAATGAAAGCATGATATAGGCTAGGTTATCGAGGTTCAAAGCTAATGAATTCCACTACTAAAAGATTAAGAAAATAAAACCTTAATGAAAAGTTCAATCAATAAGGAATTTACAAAGAAAAAAAACTTTCTTTCTCCCTCTCCCTCTCCCTATGTGCGTAAACAACTCTCTCTCTCTCTCTCTCTCTCTCTCTCTCTCTCTCTCTCTCTCTCTCTCTCTCTCTCCCCCTCTCTCTCTCTCTCTCTCTCTCTCTCTCTCTCTCGTTTAGAGAATTGTGGGGCATGCTCATGCTATCTTTCCGAAGATAGGGGAACAGCCTCCTTGGGTGTAACAAGGATCTCAAAATATGTCTCGTTCATAATCTTGAATCTCAAGTCTCCACTACAGTCCCACAATTCACTCGATTTGTACACTTAAAAATATGTCTCTTTTCTTTTATATGCAAAGTGATTTACATTAACCCAACAACTCTCTATGTAGTTTTAGGTTGCATTCATTACTAAGTTAATTTCTCTAGAACTCAGATGTGCTCTTATATCCTAAAAACCCCTCTTCTCACAAATCTCATAACCACAATGCCTTGCACAGTTTCTTTTATGACTAAACAGTCACAACCGTCCAAGACCTCATCATTATGTTTTGCTTAGAAAATGTTCCTTATTAATTGAATCCAGAAGGAACCACAAATAGGAGAAGCTCATAGATTTAATGGTTTCTCTTATTATTCACATTCCTTAATCAATGAAGTAAGTACCAAAACCAAATAAAAAAAGAGACTTCCCTTTTCACTTTGTCAATCCACTGTCAAGAGCTTGCTTGCCATCGTCTTGCACTCGATGGTTGTGATATTATTATGTCAATGTTGAGGGTGTTCACTAGCTTGCCACTAACTTCGAGGTGTTGGCTAGACCAAGAAGGTAACACGACCGTCTTTTCAAGCCCCACATGATCCTTGATTCCCAATGTACTCGGACGTGCTTGTGAACCCTTGTTATGATAATCATAAGCTACTCAAGTCTTCTCCGCCTATGAAAATGGAGATGGCAGATTCCTATAGCTGCTATGCGCTTCCCAAGAGCAGCCCAGCCTTATACATAAGGCTTCATCCTTGATGAAGGTGGCGATGGAGAGAGGCCCGTGTGGTGTTCTATATTGTGCATGATCTATAGCCTATGTGTGGAGAAGAGGGCACAATGGTGTTCTATATGGTGCATTAATGTATCGACTAGCCTATGTGTGGAGAAGAGGGCATGATGGTGTTCTATATGGTGCATTATCTATGTGTGGACCAGCCTATGTGTGGAGAAGAGGGCACAATGGTGCCTTATAGAGGTCCTAGCTACCTCTTCAAGGTGGTGCCTTTCATGATGTCCACCCGTTATGCATTTACACTACATGGATGGTCAACCACACGCATTAACTTTAAGGTTGCATACCTTTGAACAAGCTCACTTTAACACTAGTTTGGTAGCTCAACAGGACATAAAAACATCTTTTTTTCATCAAGAGGGTTATAAAAACATAATTCGATGTTTCAAGTCTCTATCCAAACTACACACCCTTGAAGATAGGTACTATACATGTGTCAAAGGACATGAGAAAAATATATTTGAACACAAGAGGACATGACAAGACGTCCAATTGGTCTAAATAATTGGAGTGGTCATAGTTTTCACATGTGCAGTTTTTGCTTGTAACATAATTCCATCACAAATATTTGTAAAAAATCCTCCATCATAAAGAACATTTATTTTTGGTTGGCATATATCATAAGAGATAAATATGAGATGAATTTGAAACACTAAAAGCATTTGATGGTTCTTTAAAATCAAAAAATCAGGTGCTTGTCATCTTTGTGTAAGCTTCAAAGCGAAGGCAAACACTTGTAAAACCTACATTCTTTACACAAAAATAAACATTGAAAATTAGAATCGTGTGTGTGTGTGTGTGTGTGTGTGTGTGTGTGTGTGTGAGAGAGAGAGAGAGAGAGAGAGAGAGAGAGAGAGAGAGAGAATATAAGTATATTTGAATAAAATATAAATATAATATAATATATATATGTAGGTGTGTGTATACATGTGTGTGAGTGTGTATTTTTATTTACATTTATAAATACATATACATGCATACATGTGTACATGTATATGCGTTTAATATATTAAATGATGTTAGTCAACTCTTACATATAAATAGGCATAGAGAACATCCCTAATATAGTTCAAAAGATTGAGGAATGCTCGCGTGTAGTGGAAAATGTTAATATCACATAAAAGTGACATTAATCTCGTTTCATATGTGTAATTACAAATTGAAAATGTTATGTATAATCATGAATGGACAATTATAGCCCAAAAAAGAATATTTGGAACAAGATTTCTACTACTATGACATTATACCTTTCCCAAGTGCAATTATGGTAATGCATCATTTAAATGTATCTCACAATGGGTAGCTAACCATTCATATTATTCCTATCTAAGGGTCACAATGGGTAGCTTAACATTCATATTCTTCCTATCTAAGGCTCCCAAAAAATGAAAGTTATGATTGACATGCAAATAGCAATTTATCCATATATAGAAGCCTCAAAATGAAGATATCAATCATAAGATAAAATTCATGAAATGCAAGTTAGTTTTGCGTATTTACAATAATAAGAGACAAATAAGCCTTAAAACCTAGATATGTCCAAAATTTCTATAAAATTTTAGTTTATATAGAGAGTTTTGTTTACATGCAAATGATTTATATTCATAGTTCATGAATCACATGGATTAAGACAATGTAAAATATGTTTCTTCAAAAAAATCCAAATTTGCAGCTTTTTAGTGTTGTTTTTAACTTCAACAATTTAGATTATCAATAAATTTTATACTAGTCATCCTAAAATCTATAAATTTTCCACGGAGCATTTTTATGATGAAATTTGGGTCATTAAAAATGGCTTGATGTAGATAGCATATGGAAAGTATTTGAAAAAAATAATCAAATGTGGCCATTTAGCAGGACATAAAAATGTCCAAGAACATGTTATACCAAACTAGTGAACTAATGAATACTCTTCAAAGCACAACCCCCACAAATTAATGTTATGGAAAGCCAACCAACTATTTGTGGACATCTCATAATGAGACCGACTCACTTGAAGCTGGCAATCCATGCAGTCAGGAAGGTTGCACCACGTGTGTATAATAATGTGAGTACGATGCATAACTTGCTAATATGGTGTCGTGCATGCTTGCAAATGATTCCAACGTGTTCACACCCCACCCCACCCCACCCCTCAAAACCAAGCCTCCCCACCACCAAGAGAGTCAAATATAATGTCTTGATACACAAACTCGCATAGAAAACATGGGAGGGAGTGTGATATCTCAGCCAAACAATGTCTGATGGTGGCTAAACTTTGCAAGTATGTGGGAAGGGGTACCCCCCATGCACTTGCCATGCACTTGCAAAGTTCAATCACCATTGGGATGCCCTTCGGGTGAGATGGGATTGAAAAAACCCAACTTTTTAGTGGTTTGGGCCCTCTTGGGGAAACTCCCATAGAACATGTGGAAGGGAGTTCCATATCTTGCCCAAACGATGTCCAATGCTGACTGACCTTTGCAGTGTGTGGGCAGGGGTACCCCCATACACTTGCAAATTTTTGTCACCATTAGATGTCCTTCCGGAGAGATGATGTCGAGAAAACCCAAATTTTAGTGGTTTGGGCCGTATTGGGGAAACTTGCACAAAAAAACATGGAAGGAAGTGCCATATCTTTCCCAAATAACGTTCCATGGTGATCACCAAACTTTGCAAGTGTGTGGGGAGGGGTACCACCAAACTTTGCAAGTGTGTGGGGAGGGGTACCACCAAACACTTGCGAATTTTGGCCACCACCCTGGACGTCATTTAGGTGATACAGGTTTGAGAAAACCCAAATTTTGGGATGGTTTAGACCCTCTTTGGGAAACTTGCATAGAAAAAGCTGGATGGAGTGCCATATCTCACCCAAATGATGTCAATGGTGGCTAAACTTTCCAAATGTGTGTGGAGGGGTGTGCCCCACACATAAACCTAAGTCTCATTAGATGTTTTTTGGGTGGGAACGGGTGGACAAAACCTAGTTTTTGGTGGTTTATGCCATCTTGGGGGGAAACTCACATAGAACATGTGGGAGGGAGTGCCATTTCTTGCCCAAACGATGTTGATGGTTGTTAAAATTTGTAAGAGTGTGGGGAGGGGTACCCTTTGCACACTTGCAAAGTTTGGTCACTTAGTAAGAATGTGAGGAGGGGTCCCGTCCACATAATTGGAAAGTTTGGTCACACTATTGGACATCGTTCAGGTAAGACACGGTTGAGAAAACCTAGATTTTGGTGGTTTGCGCCTTCTTGGGAAAACTCGGATAGAAATAATAAGAGGGAGTGCCATATCTCACTCAAACGACATCTAATGGTACCAAACTTTGCAAGACTGTGCGGAGGGTACCTTCCACACACTTGAAAAGTTTGGCCACCATTGGATGTCTTTCAAGTGACACAGGGTCAAGAAAAGCTAGTTTTTGGTGGTTTGGGCTTTCTTGGGAAAACTTGCATAGAAAACATGGGAGGGAGTTCCATATCTCACCTAAATGATATTAGATGGTGGGTAAACTTTGCAAGTGTGTGGGGATGGGTACCTCCACACACTTGCAAAGTTTGGTCCACCATTAGATGTCGTTCGGGTAAAATGGGATTGTCGAAAAAATAAGTTTTTGGTGGTTTGGCCTTCTTGGGGAAACTTGCATAGAAAACGTGAGAGGGAGTGCCATATCTCACCCAAACGATGTCCACCGACGGTGGCTAAACTTTTCAAGTATGTGGCAACAGGTACCTCTCCCACACACTTGCAAAGTTTGGTTCACAATTGGATGTCACGTCACACAGAGTCAAGAAAACCCAATTTTTGGTGGTTTGGGCCCTCTTGGGGGAAACTCACATAGAAAATGTAGAGAGTGCCATGTCTTAGCCAAACGATGTTTGATGGTGACCAAAATTTACAAGTATGTGGGGAGGGATACCCCCCCACACACACAAAGTTTGGTCACCAATCGGGACATTACTAGGTTCAAAGATTAGAAAACCTTGTGGAGTAGTATGCTCCACAAGCTACAATCACCTAGATCATCCACCATCCTCTAATGTGTTGAAATAAACACCAAAATTCATAAGCTGCATGGTAATAAAGACCATATTAAGGAGTTTAGGAAATTCACATTACTTTGGGAATTTTCTTTTCAATATACTTTTGGTGTATCTTCAGCATACCAAATCCAAAGATGTCAGATAATGTGGATTTTGAATGTACTCTTTAAGAGCTTCAAAATGATATGCTAGAAAAGCTTTGACAAAAGCTTAAAAGGTGTCACTGTGCCCCCATTTTTTTAATGTTGCGAAATGGGAATCAAGGTTTTTTCAAACACCCTAATATGGTCTTAATAAGTGTAAAGGTTAGAAAGCATTGAGGCAGTAATCATCACAAGGTGAAGTCACTCTAGGGAATCGATGAGTTGTAGAAGAAGCCAAGAGAATTTGTGATGGACCACATGTTAAATTTTGAACCCAAAATCTAGGAGAGGAGGGAGTTGATTGAGGAATGTTGTGACTGTATCAATAATTTTGTTTGATGCTTGTACTCAGCCTATATAAGCAGCATCCCTAATGAGCAAATAAAACTCATTTTTCTCCTCATCTATGGCATTATTGTGTTAATCTTTTTTTCTAAGTCTTAATCCTTCTGGTTTAATACCTTAACCATGATGATTACATATACACCATGAGTTTCAACATAGTGTATGACCCACTATGAAAACCTACATGGTATCAGAGCCTTGTCACTATTCTAACCTCTCTCATTAGCAAGAGTATTACTTACACTATCAATAATTAGGATTAATTAGTGTGCTTATTATCTCTTTCACTCTCTGTGTCAAACCAAGGCTTCTGCATTGGAGGTTTGATTCCACCCATCACAAAACACCTTTGCTAGATGAGACTCTTTGCGCCTCATTGATGCACCTATAGCTTGAAGCAATTAGCAAAGATCATATCCATTAATCGATGGGAGTAACATAACCAGTCGCCTCTTGATTTGGGGAAAACCCTTAATACTAAGTGTGAGAAGCTTTATTCTCTAATTCACTCTCTGTGTCAAACCAAGACTTCTGCATTGGAGGTTTGATTCCACCCATCACAAAACACCTTTGCTAGATGAGACTCTTTGCGCCTCATTGATGCACCTGTAGCTTGAAGCAAATAGCAAAGATCATATCCAGTAATCGATGGGAGTAACATAACCAGTTGCCTCTTGATTTGGGAAAAACCCTTAATACTAAGTGTGAGAAGCTTTATTCTCTAATTCAAGACATGCATAGGGGTTTTGGTACATGGCCAACACATCTCTACATGTGTTCTCAAAGAGAACGTTGCCAACTAGGGGTTCCAACCCTGCACACTTCATAGAAGGCAGTTTTGGGAAGTTGAGTATTAAAGCATGATTAAAATACTTAATGCTATTTTTCTAGGCTTTAATCTCATGGTAGACACACTGCTATAGTACTCCTCCTTGAAACTTATTTGCTTTTCAGGACCTTCAATTTTACACTCAAAGCTCCCTCATTCTCTGCATAGAAAATAGTCAGACACCCTCACTAATCAATGTCGGATATTGGGGGCCACTTCTTGGGAGGTTGGCCACCCATCCCTAGTGTTCATGCCACTATGTGTTTAACCTCCACCACTCTAATCCCTTCCAAGCCACAGAAATTGGTGGAGAAGGGATGAGAATGGCCCTAGTCTTTTATTACTTATAGGCATAGTATATGATCAAGAGATGATCCCATTTCTTGGGACTCTATGCATGTGGCATGTAGGCAACTAGGCCACAACCTTCCAACACCCTCCCTGGGAAGCCATAGCATAGGGTATCGTGAGGCTCTAATGATATGAGGCTCAAAGGCTTCTCACATTGTTAGTGATGTCATGCTTGGTACCCTTAGGATTAACCCACATAGTCATCTTTTTGACCGATGATTACACTCGGCATGTCAGCAAGCTTGTCCATTCACTATAATTACACACATTTGGCCTTCATCCTTCATTCAGCTCTGATGAGAGGAATTGGCAAAATGACCAGCTCTTCTAACAACATCACAACCTGCCCTCCCTGGCTCTGATACCATGTTAGAAATTGGGGGCCACTCGAATCGAGGGGCGCACTATATGTAAACTCTCTATATCACGTGCGTTCAAGGTCCAATTTAAAAATCCCTTATCTATAAATTTTTCATGAATAAAACACACCCTTTTTCTATTCAATTTGTAAATACCCCCTTTAAATGGTACCCTTATTTATGTAAAAAAAATGTATAAAAAGGAGATTTAAAAAACTCCTTCTATTGAACCCACGTGCTACGCTTACATATTTATGAGTTACCCCCCGAGTTCGCAAGCTTCTCGGGAGGTCACTCATCCCAAGGAGTGTCCATGCCACTGTGCACTTAATCCCCACCACTCTAATCCATTCCAAGCCATAAAAATTGGTGGAGGAGGGATGAGAATGGCCCTAGTATTCTATTACTTATAGATGATGCCATTGCTTGGGACTCTATGCATGTGGGATGTAGCCGGCTAGGCCTTGACATTCCAAAAATCAAGTGATTAATCTTAATCAACTTTTTCTTTTTTGGGCCATTAAGGATCAATCATTGATCAAATAAATATGCCTCTTGTGCTACAGCATCTAATTCCAAGTATGTTAAAGCCAAACAAATCAAAAATATTTTTAACAAGACAAATCCCAAACCTCACTACCATGAGCATGCCAAAGCACTAAGTGTTTTTGAATTTCTGAGCACTCATATGTATCTTTATGGTGAGGGATTTTTTAAATGTTGCATTTCATTTTTTGTGAAAAGAAGTAGAGACATGGCCCTTGGAAGATACACCAAGTGGTAAGACCCTACCCCTACTTACATTATGGGCTCAAGGGTAGATTTCAAATTTGATGGTATGAATTTTCATATAAGGAAAAGAAAAATTTACTTTACCTTAATGAAAAAGCGGTTGTGAAATGTAGCCAATGGCAAGGAGAAGAAACCTGCCACTAGGGATGCAAAAGCACTTTGAGTAGCCAAAGATGAGAAGGCTCTCGCCATCATTGCCTTGAGGTTACATGATCAATTTATTCATTACTTAGATGGCAAGAACACTGCATTTACAACCTAGGAAGAGCTAGAAAAGCTCTTTGGCACACAAGCTAAGAGTTCCAAAATTAGCTTGCTAATCAAGTATTTTGAATTAAGAATTAACTATGGAGATTCTATTTCTACATACCTAAATGGCATAAAAATCAATATGGATGAGATGTATGCATTGCAATGTTGTTAAAGAGTCTTCAATAAGAAGACTATGGAAACATAGTAACCACCCTCACCAAAGCTTGTGGAAATTGAAGCATCACTCTTAGAAGAGGAGAAAAATCTCAACTAGTGACACAACATCCAAGAGGAAGCTTTGTACAACAAAAGTGGTTCATTCAAGAAACATGGAGTCAAGACGGGAACTCAAGTGAAGAAGGGTTTCTCAAGGAAGTATTGTAACTTATGTGGGAAACCTAGCCACGAAGAAAAATATTATTGTTACAAAAAAAGGACCAAAAGAATTCGTTTGAGGTACAGAAGAATCCAATGAAGAAGTTAAGGAGAAAGAAGAGGTCTCCCCTGTTGAGGTTAGCTACATCAAGGAAAGTGGGGCTTTATAAGCCTAATAGAACCAGCCCACCTGGAAGTCTACACTCTATCCTAAACTTGGTGTAAACATAAATAGATCTCTAGCATCAACCATCATAACTAACATTATAAGCCTAATTGAGGTAGGACCTATGGGCACCAGCAATCATAATTAGCATGGTAAGTTTTAACTAAGACTAGCATTGTTATCATCTATAGTCATGGATATTTTGTTGAGGGATAGTGTTGAAATAAACACCAAAATATCATGGGGCTAAGGGCAATAGGTTCAAAGGTTAAGAAGCCTTGTAACATTGTGGAGGTAATTATCACAAGTTAAAAGTAACTCTAGGGAATGCACAAGTTAAAAGTAACTCTAGGGAATGCACAAGTTGTAGAAGATGCCAGGAGCATTTATGATTGCTACACATGACTTTGTATCCACCTTGTAGGAGAGAATGAGGGAGTTGATTGAGGAATGTTGTGACCTAATCAATGATGATGTTTTGATGCTTGTACTCAACCTATATAAGAGGCATCGTTTAATGAACAAGTAAAACACGTTTTTCTCCTCATCCATGGCATCATTATGTTAATATTTTTTCTTTTTGATAGCAACTCCATCGCACCATTTCCAACTCACATGGATCTTTCTGTACCATATGAAGCACATGTGCCCTCCACACACACACGAAATCCTATGGAAACTGTCACTCTCCATGCATGGACACACCAATGAGTGGATGAAGTTGCAAGGGCTATGGGGCACCTTGGAGGCATGCCCATCATGGTGATAAAACACTATAAAAGGTGGAATCCCACATGGTACCTTAACAACGTGTGTCACACTATGAAGAGTACGGCACACGAACCAAGGCAAAGGACCGCTCACCAATGTTGATCTTTTGGGTGCCACCCTAAATCTAAAGTATAGGGCAGTTTGGATGATCTTAAGGTAACATGTGTGATGGTAAATGAACACCCCTCTAGAAACCGTGTGGTAGGCGCAACGTTTTCTTAAACTCTAGTGATGCACGACATTTCTCCTTGCAAAAACTCTCAATCAAATCCCTCGTGCCATCATCCAAAAAAATATTCTAATATAGAATGGATAGCATAAGGATATGAGACATATAAATAAAACAATACCTCAAATACTGTGACTAAGGTGAACTTACACTGACCTTATATGTATGCAAGATAAACTATCCTTATTTTGGGCATGAAGAGGGATGTTGGTCTCCCATGCCACCCACATGATGATATGGCATCTCACATCATGGGTGATGATGTCACACTTATAGACTCATGGAAAAAATGATCTCATGCATGCATGGCATGTTTGGATGATATAGGAAGATGAGGTTACAAGGTGTGATGCAAATATGTGGTGACAAGGTGTGGTGAGATGGCCAATTTTTTCACCATGTATAGTGATACAATAACATGACATGGCCAATTCGTTTACCAATGCATAATGACACAATAGTCTCACAATTCGTAGGCATAATGATACAATAACATGACATGGCCACCATGCTAGCCATGCATGGTGGGCCAATTTGTTCACCATGCATAATCATACAATAACATGACATGGCCAACATGCCTACCATGCATGGTTGTGTGGAAAGACAAGGTGGTTTCCATAGTTAAGGTGGAAAGTGTATAGGTGAGAAAAATGTAGGGGAGAGGATGAGCTTAAGCTCCTTGCATGCAAACACAAATGCATAAGAGTGGACAAGAACAAAAGAGAGATGTATAGCTGAATTTTCTTCTATTCTCTTCTGTTCTCTAAACATAAAGAGAGAAGAGTACATACTATAATGGAAAGTACTCTCCTACCAAGATCCTACCATAACAAACAAAGGTGGTCAATAGTGTGAACCTGCCTCCTACATAAGCTCACACTATAACTATGCCATAACTCGACTATAACTCTAGTATACCAAAGTGACTGTCACACAATGTCACTAAACCTTTGGCGGCATGTCACCCATAACCTCACCAATTGAGCTAGTGGTATAAGTGTAAGTGCCGAAACTATCACCTAGGCAGGTCATGAATGTCCATAGCACTAGTTAAGATATATCAACATGCCCCCTCGAGGTTAACTCTGCACATTGCACTCCACGTAAGCTCCTAAACTTGCGAAGCTTCTCTGTACCCAATGCCTTCGTGAAGATATCAGCCCACTAATTCTTTCTATGCTGACATATACCAAATCCACATCACCTGTTTTAGAACCTTCTCCCTCATAAAATAATAATGCACCTCAATGTGCCTCGTCCTAGCATGATAAATTAGGTTACTAGGTAGTTGTATTAGGTAGTTGTATACTGCTCATGTTGTCACAAAAAATGACAGTGGCCCTAGCTATGGGCTCACCCATATCACTCAGCTTCTGAAACCAATCTACCTTACAAGTTGCTATAGTAGCATCGTTGTACTCAACCTCTATACTTGACAAGGCAAAACTGTTAGCTATTTCTTACTACTCCATCTCATAACAACACTCCTAAAAGAAAACATAAAGCCACTGGTATATCTCCTATCTGAGATACTACTAGCACAATCAACATTTGTATACCCATGTAGTTGTATCTCTCTACCGACCTCATAGAAAAGTCCATAGTCAACAGTGGACTTTATGTACCTGAGAATCTTGCTAGCCATATCCAAGTATGGCTTCCTGAGGGCCTACATAAACTAAATGACAAGTCTAACAATATAGCTCAACTCTGGCCTAGTAATGTAGCTATCCACTATGTGCAGGTACATAGTGGGATCCTCTAAAAAGCTCAAATGTATTTGCAGAAAGCTTAGTGTTCTACTCCAATGGCACTGAAATATACTTGCAGCTTATCATACCATACGTGGACAACATGTCAAAGAAATACTGCATCTATAACAACAAAATGCCATCGCGTGGCCACCTATATACCAAGAAAATATCAGAGCTCACTAAAATCTTCATCTCAAACTTTTGCTTCAATGTATACATTGACCACCAAATCTTCTTTTGTATGCAAAAGGAATGTGTAATGCATCATATCATGCATTTTGAACCGCAAAAATACAGTCTAAAGAAAAAATTGCCGAGCACAATGGGGTCCCATAACAATTATTGATGTAAAACTCTCTACAATGATCCATTTCTCGAAATTCTTATCGGTTATAAAAAGAAATACTTTTAGAGAAAAATAGTTTTTTTAAAATCTTGCTGGATCGTGTATTAGTGCAGCCGTTAGACTGGAATTTGAGACTCATCTCCCCTCTCCAAGCGATGGCACTTGTGTGCACGTTGTGTACTCTTAGAGAAAATATTATTATTTTTTGATCGAAAAGCATTAGGAACGTGGTCGTTTGTGATTTGCTACATTCATACTCAAAATTGGCGGTTTGAGGATGTGAAATCAAAGGCAGTGTTATTTATTACAAGGTGGTACAAACTGGTAGTAGTCACACCAAAGCTCAGCTAGACACAGGGGGAACGCTTTGGGGGTGGTTGAAGAGGTTGTGAGGGTCGACGCTGGCCTTGATCTGCGCAAGGCGAGGAAAGTTGGCGAGGAAATAGCGGTCGCCCCACGACGCCTCCGCCTGGGCGTACGTGGAGGCGACGCCTAGATCCAAATCGATGTAGTTTATGTAAGCCGCCCGCGGGGATTGGGATACAAACGGCTCCATGTAGGCGTACAGCTCGCGCAGCCACTCTATCAGCGGCGCGTCCGCCGCCCCGTGGGCGTCGTCGCTCCACACTGCCTGGTACTGTATGTTGTACAGTGTGCCTGCACGGTGTGGGAAAGCAATGGCGTCGGCCGCTATGCTCTCCATCACCCCTCCGTAAGGCTCGAAGATCATGTAGCCCTTGCCCGGGTTGGCCTCCAGCTTCTCAAAGGCGCCCAGCAGCGCTTCCTTGGATAGCTCCACCCTTACATAGTCTGATTTCGCCTTGAAGTAGCCCTTGTTGGCCCTGTTGTCCCTGCTAGAAAGAGCTGTTAAATTGACTGAAGCTATGTTAGCCACCCCCTCTATCCAGCTCCCTTCCTTGCAATCCGCCGCCGTCAAACCCAGCTCTGGATAGATATTGTTCATCAGCTCTAGTGTTTCCGGTAAAGTTCCCAGGTACTGCGCGTAGAAAGACGCCCCAACGTCTGTAGAGTTAGTGGTGGTGGTAATTCCTGCCATGTAAACTGCATGGAAAAGCTCCGCCGGAGCCGCCGGACCTACCGCTTGCCACCGGTAAATCAGCTCATTAAGCGCCTGCTTGCCGGTTTTCCACAGCCGGAACGTGGTTACGGTGGGGGTTACTGCAACTAGCTGTATTTTCCAGGCCACTACAATGCCCCAGCTACCTCCACCCCCTCCTCTGAGAGCCCAGAACAGGTCTTCGCCCATGCTCGCCCTATCCAAAAGACTTCCTTGCGCGTTGACGAGCTGGGCATCAACCAAATTGTCGGCGGCAGTGCCGTACTTTCTCGACAGAAAGCCGTAGCCGCCGCCGCTGAAGTGGCCACCGCTTCCGACAGTCGGACAAACTCCGGCGGGAAAGCCGTAGTCCTGGGTAGCTTGAGAAATGGCGTAGTAAATCTCGCCGAGTGTAGCTCCAGCCTCAACCCATGCAGTCTTGGAAGCCAAGTCGATGGAAACAGAGTGCATGTTCATGAGGTCGATGATCACAAAGGGGGAGGTGCCGGTGGAAGAGAGGCCTTCATAGCTATGGCCACCGCTGCGGACCCTGATCTGGTAGCCATCTTTGACAGAGCAGAGGAAGGCGCTTTGCACTTGGGGTGGGGATTGGGGGAACACCAAAACGTCCGGCTTGGGAACTCCTGCTTCTGTGAAGCGGAGGTTTTGCAGAGAAAAATCCAGCAAGCTAGTGTAGACCGCTGAGTTCGATCCAGAATCGGTGGTGAAGTTGGAGATTCCGGCGTGTAACAAGCAGCTAGTGAAGGTGGAAACAGGCAGGGTCGCGCCCAGGGCAACTAGAGTCTGTGAGCTCCTCCATGATAGCAAGAAACCCACAAGAAATGCTGCTTCTACAAGGACAATATGAGTGCCTTCTAGTGATGTTTTGCCCATTGAGTTGATTCTTGGTGATGACAAGCCAAGGCAGCCTGCCTTTTTTAGGCACAGGAAAGCTTGACAATCATCCCAGCTTTCCAGGCAGTCTATTGACCTTGTAATTACAGCTAACTAGATGCCAACACGTGGATTTAAGGGGTCACCACCATCAGCAGGCGTTGAAAGTTAATGAAACTTCATCACTGCTGATGATCAGTGATCAGGTATAGCGACGTTACTGCAATCAAATGACTCAAAACACTTAATCACAATTACTCAAAACACTTAATCACAATTAAAGCGCAATAATCGAATTGTGTTCATTGCGTTGCAATGATCACTCTCAACTCCTGTGATGTAAGTGCATTCTTTGTGTTGCAATCTTATCAGAGTGAGCTGTAAATGAAAAGCCGGAGACGACGAGCTTGAAACGTAAGAGCAAAGACCCCACAAGAAAATGGAAAAGCTAACCGTCAGCTTACTCACTTTCAACCCGCTCCCTTTCAAGTTCACATTGGGAGAGCTCCTCTACCCAGCTGTTGTGACTACTCTTTTGTCGTGGTCTGTGGTTTTCCTGTGATGGCGGTCCGCGGACATGGACGTTGCTATACATACTGTAAAGTAATGTCATCCTAATCACGCCACTGGGCAGTATAGGCATCCCAAAGATCCTGTCAGGAGCGGACTCCTTTATTGTGTAGCATGCAAGCGTGTCACATTTGCAACAGCGCCTGATGCTTGCCTTGTTCTACATTGCACAGTGATCACCATACGCTTCCCCTAATGGCTCATCACCAGTAAGCGGGTGTTGTCCGACTCACTAAAGAGAGGAGAGAATTTCCTTCCACCCAGAGACCAGCCTATGAATTAAGGGGGATGCTTAATTTGACATTCGCCTTGTGTGGGGCTATGTGATGTCGCCATGTGAGTCCTGACTACTTTCCTGGGAGACCCTTATCTTGTTTAAGGAAAAATCTGGTTAGTACCTTATCTCAGTCTCCTCCAAAGCACTTAAGTGTCGGGCTTTAGCATGTGGGGCCAAGCCAGTTATCCTCAGCCCCCCTTCTACCGAGGGGTGTAGATGAGAATCCATAAGCAGTCTCTAAGAATAACTTGTGTACTTTATTCCAGTCAGTGTGGCTGAATGTGCATATAGATGCTATAACACCATGTATGAAGTGAAAATATGTTTGAGGATCACACCAACCTCCTTGCAAATGAGAGTTGGGTTTTATCCCACTAAGCCATATTCCCTTGAAGATTAGGATAAAACCAATCAAACCTCTGCTTGTTGCTTACATGAGTTCCTATGAGGCATCCTAGAGGTGTGCCAAGGGGAATCCACCTAAAACCATATTTAAAGTTCCATTGTTGCCGATTGCCTCGATCCAATATGAGGGCTTCTGCTTTCGCAGTACTCTTAACAAACTTGGATACTTGAAAGAATTGGGAAAATACCTAAATACCGCACATTGGCAAGTAGGGGTTCTATTACCACCACCGAGAATAGTAGGGGTGCAAGAGGATATCCTTGACAAACTGATCGTTGTGATGAGAATTCCCTAATTGCAGCCCCATTATTGATGACCTTCGAGTTTGCATTCCCAACAAGCATTCCTTTGATCATCCTCGTCAAAGTACATACAAACCCCATCTTGTCAACAAGCACTGTCAGCATAAAGTCTTCACTTGACCCTATCATATGCTTTATCTAGATCCAAGTTAAGAAGCACGATAGAAGCATGTAGTGTCTATTTAAGAGCAAGAGCATAATCAATCCCACATTGTATGTTCAGTACGGCCTCATGAATTTGTCTGCCATGTACAAACCCTAACTAATTTGGGTCCACCACCCTTGGTGAGATGAATTTCATACGAAGTGCAATGGCCTTAGCAAATATTTTATATGACCTGTTGCGCATTGTAAGAGGGCACTAGTCCCCAACCCTAAGATGGTTTCCTTTCTTCAGGATCAGTTTGATGTGTCCCTTATTGACTTCCAAAGTGAGTTCACACTGCCCACTACTGTGGCACATGGAGTTGATCATGGAGCACATATCTTGACTACTAAGGGCCCAAACGTGCCGAAAGAATTAAATGGGGAGTCCACTAGGTCCTAGGGTCTTGTTCTTACCCATCTTACCCCAGTAACAAATTCGAGTTCATCTACTATGAAAGCTCTGCTCAGCATGGGGATAGAGGGGTTCTCCAGCTTTCATCTACTATGAAAGCTCTGCTCACACCATGGGGATAGAGGGGTTCTCCAACTTTTAATAGATCCATGCAAGGAAGTTATCCAGTCGCTCAAGATATCCATTCTCACCAAAGGGGTAGAGCTACAATTTAGGAGAGGTGTGTAGTGAACTATGCGAACATCTCCCTCTCCTCTTCTATATAGAGTCATCCACCAGCTATAGGGTGAAAGCAAGGGTTGGTGGTACAAAAAAAGGGTCAATTTTTTTTCCACCTTTTTGGTACTTTGGGGGGGAAATTTGAGGGTAAAAGGTTTGTATTTAGGAACTATTTTTAAGATCTTTGAGAATCTTTTTTGCAGTACCACCCCGTGAGAGTAGTGGTGTCATGAGTGGTGGTAGTGGTTTCAATTTTTTATTGTTTTTGCTCATTTGTGTTTGAACTAAGCGGGCGTCGTCTGGTCGCCTTCCTCTGACCATCTCTCTCTCTCTCTCTCTCTCTCTCTCTCTCTCTCTCTCTCTCTCTCTCTCTCTCTCTCCTCCCACATTCGATTGTAGTAGAGCTGCTCTGCTCTAGAGCTCGCATTGATCAGTCGTCTAGCCATGAGGACCCCAAAGGCCAAGGGAGCTGCTGCCAGCAGAGCGTCACCTTCAACATGCAAACCGAAAGCGAAGGCAAAGGAGGGAATGGTGCCTCCTACCAGCAGCAACAAGAAGGGTGCTTCCACCACACCCCCCCAACAAACAAAGCCAGAGCACATAGCCAGTCCCAACACAAGGGCAAGTGCAAAACAATGCAAGGTCGACTCCGAACAGACCTCACTCCTCTTCGACGACGATGAATCAAAATCTACCAGCAAGTCAAGACGTGGTACGCTATTCATTGGCATATGCATGTGCTAAGTAAATGGTGCATGTTCACTCCCTGCACTGACATTTGAAGTTAAATGAACAGTACTATATTTGGTACTTTGCAGTAGCAAATTTGGTACTCTTTGAGTACCACAATTGGTACTGTAGGGCATCACCTC
The DNA here is from genome assembly GCF_041138505.1 of Cibotium barometz. Classification (NCBI taxonomy): domain Eukaryota; kingdom Viridiplantae; phylum Streptophyta; class Polypodiopsida; order Cyatheales; family Cibotiaceae; genus Cibotium; species Cibotium barometz. Next base: position 38,297,902 of record NC_141076.1, read on the forward strand.
ACATTAGACACAATGTCGGGCACCACATTTAATCTGTAGGAGTCAGCAATTCTCTGATTGGCGTATGCATGTGCTAAGTAAATGGTGCATGTTCACTCCCTGCACTGACATTTGTAGTTAAATGAACAGTACTATATTTGGTACTTTGCAGTAGCAAATTTGGTACTCTTTGAGTACCACAAATGGTTCTGTAGGGCATCACCTCGCATTAGACACAATGTCGGGCACCACATTTAATCTATAGGAGTAAGTAATTCTCTGATTTGTTTTGAACACATTTTAGGTAAGAACAAAATGGAGGAGTATCCTCAACAAACCAGGTTCTGTTACACGGCACAGGACCTGCATGAAGAGTACGATCTCAGCTTGAGGGCAAACTCTTCAAGGACTTGACTGATGAGGACATGCCACCCGAGCAATGGTTAACTGTATTCAAGCTCAAGTACCAAAAGAACAGCAAGATCTATTTAAACCTTTGCAGCCACAACTGGTGGAAGATTGCAGACTTCTATTCTCCAAAGTTTATCAGGGGCCCCCTTCATGTGGTGAATTGACCAACAAATTTGCTACGTGCTACGCTTTTGAGAAATGCCATGCAGCGAAAAAAGACCCAGCAGGGCATAAAGTAGCGTGGGCCCGGTTTGGGGAAGGAGTGTTGCAGATGATATCATCTAGGAGTGGCGGGCTTGAGCGTAAAATTGAGGCATGAGGAGGCAAAATGCTTCCTCCCCTGGCAGTGTCCTGCATTCAGATAAGAAGGCTCGGATGACTCAAAGTGGTAGTAATATCTGCACAGAACCAGAGAATGCTGGCAGAGGGGTAATTGCTGAGACTACCTACCTGATTTAGAGGCATTGCTGCAAAGACTGGCACACCCAGTGTCACATCCAGGATGGTCAAACCTCAGAAGCCTAAGGCCTCTATTCAAGCAAACAAGGACCAGCTACTGGTATATGAAGGTAGAAAGGACGTGGCGAAGAGTTTGATGGAAGACATCAATACCTTGGAAGCACGCATTGTTCAGCTTCAGCAACAAATCCCTGTTCCGGATGAAGCGATCAGAGAGGTGGAGGCTGAGCTGGGAGCAAGTCGGCGCTTGTTGTGCGACGACACGGGGTTTTCGAAAATATCCAAAAGCTCCAAGCGGAGGTTGAACAGCAGGAGGTATTGTATTTCTGGCCTATTGCATTGTGTTTGACTGTGATAGTGTTTAATTTGCACATGGTTTGGCAATTTGGCATGTTTCACTTCTTGATTGGTTTATCTGCTAACATTTTTAGTGGTTTTGGAACTTCTTGAACTGTTTTGGTACTTTCTTTACTTGTTTTGGTATTTTTTATAACACTTGGTGTTGTGCTGGTGCCTTTCTTGGTACTTAATGGTGCTTCTTTATTTCATTTGGTACTCTATTGAACTATTTTTGTGCTGTTTTGGTACTTTCAGGTTACTGAGTTTAGTCTAATAGGGCACCTTTGGTTGTCTTGGATAATTGGTTGCACCCATGACTGGTACTTTTGGTGCTTTGTTGTTCATTTGAAACTCTTTTGACCTATTATGATACTGCTTTGGTACTTTCTAGCTACAAGTTTTAGAGTCTTTAAGGTATTGCAGGTACATCTTGGGTTCAATGTTGGCACTAACTTTGGTACTTTTTGTGCTTCTTTGCTTCATGTGGTACTCTTTTCAAGTGTTTTGGTACTGAAGTTGAGCTTTTATTTGGTCTTATGGTAGTGCTAAATATGTCTTGGGTGCTATCTAGGTATTATCTTTGGTATTTTTTGTTTTCTTTGATTCGTTTGGAACTTTTTGCACTATTTTGGTACTAGTTTGGAATTTCACTGTGACAAGTTTTTGGGTCTTTTGGGTATTTTTGGGAGTCTTGTGTGTTTTTGGTACTTAATTGTACCAAATTATTGTTGTTTACAACTGTTTTGGCATAATTTACATGTTTTGGTACTGTTTAGTTACCTTTTGGTACTATTTTGATACTGATTTGTTAACCTTTTGGTTTGTCATTGGTTTGTCTTGGTACTGTTTTGTTACCTATTTTGGTACTATTTGGTTTTGTTTTGGTACTGTTTTGTTTCCTATTTGGTGCTATTTTGCTACTATTTGCTACTATTTTGGTACTGATTTGCTACCTTTTTAGCACTGTCTGTAACCTATTTGGTACTATTTTAGTACTATTTGGTACTATTCTGCTACTATTTGATATTATTTTGGTACTGCTTTGCTACATTTTTGGTATTGTTTTGGTAGTTTTTGGTACTTCATGTACCAATTTTGTGTTGTTTAAAACTATTTTGGTACAATCCAACCTTTTTTAGTACTGTTTTGGTAGTTTTTGGCACTTCATGTACCAATTTAGTGTTGTTTAAAACTATTTTGGTACAATCCGACCCTTTTTAGTACTATTTTTATTCTGCTTGGGTTTGGCTTGGGAGTTGTTAAAACTTCATTGTACCCATTTAGTGCTGTTTAGAACTGTTATGGTACAATTTACCAGTTTTGGTACCTATTCTGGTTCAGTTTTTGTATTGCTTGTGTACTTCCTTGCTAATTGTTTGTTTTGGTGGATAAGTGGATAGAGTATGTCTGTTTTGCAGATGGAGTATGTGAAGCTCCACAATGAATGCTTGGAGACCCAAGACCATCAAGAATTTGTACATAAGTTGTGTGCTGATGTGAAGAGGGGGATGAAATATACATTGACTCCAAGGCCTCATGTTGTGGACCCTGCCAACACAATTCATGTGTTTGGTACTTGTGTTTCCTGTGGGGAGGCTTTGGAGGCTTCTTACGTGGTTGGTACCTTCATGCTTCCCTGCAGGCATCAGTACCATCCATTGTGTTTTGCAGCTGTGTTGAGAACAAGAGATGTGCGTGAAGGCACGTTGCAACACGGCAATCCCTTCGGAGGCAAAGGCCTGGGTGTCAGGGAGGTCATTATTGAAGAGTAAGTGGGGTGTTTGTGTTGGACACTGTATGTTTATATTGTTTGAACTGATGATCTAATCTTGTCTTTCATCTTTGTGCATATGTAGGTAGAGAATCTTTCGGTGCGGACACCCATGACAACACCCCAATGGACAGGAAGGATCTCCCTGGTCACAGTAAGTCAGATGCCACTTACATGTTTAAAGAAGATCCTTACAAGTCAGTGCAGAAAATACTGCAAGACCTTGATGCCAACACAAGGGAAGGGAAAGGGGCTGAGCTTGCTGCTGTAGACTCAAGCATGGGGGAATATCGACTAAAAGCGGAAGTGCAGGAGAGAGACAAAGACGAAAAGGGACCGGAGGAGAAAGAACAGAGGGGAAGTGATCTGATTGAGGAGGTTGCTGAGCAAGAGACTGACCAAGGTGAGAAGAACAATGAAGAGATGCCATCTGTTGAGGAGGTGATAGTTGAAGTTCTCTCAAAGGCAGAGGTTTTGGCTACGGCATCAACATCTGCAAAGGACAAGGCAGGTAGAAAGAGGAGGAAGAACGGAAAGAGGGCAACGGAAGCTACTCAAAGTGCACAGGAGGCTGCAGCTGCAGAGGAGCCCAAAGACACTGAGGAGGCTAAAAGCAATGAGGAGGCCAAAGCGGGGGAAGCTACTGAAAGTGCAGAGCAGGTTAAAGGTGCAGAGGAGGCTGAAGGTGTAGAGTTGCCTAAAGGCACGGAGGATACAAAAGGTGTGGGGAAGGACAGAGCTGCGGAGGAGACACCTGATGCAACGCCCTTAGAAACAGGTGATAGCAATGATTCAACCACCCTCTTCGAGCTCTTTGCTATGAAATGTAGAAAGCGCCCCGTTGGTCGTGGTCTCAAGCCGCAAGCCTGCAAAAGTTAGCTGATGTTACAGCATTTTGTACTTGCTTCTGGACTAATTTGAAATATCAGCCCATTTTGCTTTTGTCGATGCGTTTTGTGTCATGCCGCTCTACTCTTGAAAGGTGTCAATGTGTTTGTAAACTATCATGTCCTACTGTCACTGTTTTGTAACCTTTTATTGGTGCCCAATGTCTAACTTTGCTTTTGCGAAAAGGCTGTGTTCTTCTACTCATATCGTTTAGTGGTACTACAACAGGGGACCATTGGTGGCTAGATGAACAACCACCGGATACATCAATGCCGATAGATGTAATGGCAAGCAATAGGCACCTTGTTGTTTTGGATGTCAATGGAGTGCTACTGAAGGATTATGTTAAAGCACCCAAGGATTTGTGGCAGCTCCCGTTCCCAGATGGAATTAGGCCCCGAGGTGTGCAAGTGTCTCAATACAAATATTGTGTCGTCAGACTTGATGCGGAGGACTTCATCAACTTGAGGAAGCGATGCGACGTGATGCTTTGGTCATGTAGCCAAAGGAAGAACTTGATGGCCATAATGAATGCTTGCTTCCCTCGGTTGATGAAGATGAAAGGCCTCTTTTTAGGTATTTATCCCTTAACTTTCACAACTGGTTTTATTGATTTTGATACTGTTTGGCTAGCTTTGCTACTATTCTGTACACAATCTGGTACTATTTGGTAGTTTGGTACTTTTGGCACTGCTAACACAATTTGGTACTTTTTGGAACTTTGGAACTCTGGTGCTATGCTGCTTTGGACTATGTTTGTTCATATGTGCACAATTTGGCACTGTTTTGTACATAATTTGGTACTCTTTGGTTATCTTTGGTACTTTGGTACTTTGATGCTATGGTAGTTTGAAACTGTGTTTTTTACTTTGTACACAATTTGGTACTGTTTGGTGCTTTGATACTATGGTACTTGGTTCTGTGCTTGGTAACATTTGTGTACACAATTTTATAATGTTTGGTACTTTGGTTATTTGGTACTTTGGTACTGTGTTGTACCAAGTTTGGTACCTTTTCATTGTTATGTACTGTTTGTTAGCTTTGGTACTCTTATTTGTGCTGCTATTCTAATTGCTTGGTTTACCGGCCTTACAGATATTTTTGACCAGTCTCATTGTGAGAGGTGAGCTACCAAACTCAGAGATGTGCCAGTCCGCGAAGGAGTTCGGTAACAAGCCTATTTTTCTGAAGCTCCTAAGAAAAGTGTGGCGCAAGTATCCGCAATTCAATGAAACGAACACCCTCCTTGTGGACGACACGAGATACAAGTCCTTGAAGAATGATTACGACTCGTGCTGTTGCATCCGGTCATATGAGCCTAAGTATTATGACCCCGACAAGCCGAAGTATCTTATGGATGTCATTTTCCCATGGATCTCCGGGTGGCTAGCTGATAAGTTCCCCACTACAGCCACCGGAATCCCTTGTTTGATGTTGAGGATGACATTTCCTCGTTCGTTGCCAACTACTTTGTATCTATGGAGGGGTATTCGTACCGCTTTGACTCCCCTGATGTGTAAAAGATTCTGTATGCTTGTACTTTGCCTTTGGCATTTAATGATAATTATCTTTTTGTACATGTACTTTTTTTTGGCTACTGCTTTTGTACTTTTCTATTACTACTTGGTGACAAGCGTGACTTTTGGGAGTTGCCAGGTGAGTAGTTCCTGTTCATGGCTGGATGAGAGGAAGGCAGAAGATGACAGGAAGCAAGGGAGAGAGATGATGAGAGCAAGGGAGGGGAGGATGAGTGAGAGAAAGTGGATAGTTATTGCATAGTACGAGAAAGGCTACTTATTACCACCGTATTGTTGGGCTTTATAACTCCGGCTGCAAAAAAACTGTACACAGCAATCAGCTAAAACTATTAGCACAGTACTTACCATATTTTGGTTCTACAAATTTACTGGCATATTACCACCAAAGACTGATACTGTATAAGACAACAGTAACTGAATGATTGTACATGTAGCAGATAGCACCAAATTTTGGTATTGCAGTACTATAGAGTATCAAATTTGGTGCCACAACAGTCAGGTGAAAACAAAAAGGAACAGTACCAAAATTTGGTACTGCAAAAACACAGCAGAGCTAAAAACAATAAAGCACAGTACCAAATTGATAAAACAGCAATAGCATTAGACAGTCTAATCACAAGTAAGATTCTAATCCAGAGAATTAGACAATACTGATCACAAGCAAGATTCTATTCAAGAGAATTACAACTGTTGCCAGTGGTTAGAAATGTAGTTGGGGTAAACACTGTATGGCTCCTGTCCTGGTCACTTCCGTCTTCATATGGCATACTGTTGTAGATATCTTCATATATCTCTGAGGATAGTTTAAAGTGGTGATGGAGGCCAGGGATAGCCTCCATGGGGAACCGTATGGCTCTAACAAGATGCGAGTAGATCATCACCGGTGGTGTCTGATCTAATAGGGTATAGGTATCAACTTTGCCCTAAACCTGGGCATAGTACAAGCCCTCAGTAGCAATCCACCTCTTACGATCTTGTTATGCCAAAGGTCCTTCAGTACTCTTGGTGCTACATAAACGGTTTTTGTGCACTTAAGAAGGTAGAAGTCCTACTTCTCCTCGGCTGCGTTCACTGCAAAGTTATCCCCAATGGACAATAATTGGCTCAACACCTCAGGGTCTCCTTCATACATAGGCATGCTTAAATCCTCACTCACATGGGAGGAAAACAAATCATTGTAGTTCTCCTCATCATCGTCGTCCTCATCACTATTTGTAGGTTGTACTGACTCTGTCAATGGCTGGAGACATATTTCCATTCTTCAATGTGCTGTTTATTATTGCATCTCATCCACTGCCCATTCACACATGGATCACAGAAGCATGACAGCGTACGAAAACGCACATCACATGGATTGTGCGTTGAGTAGCCGTCAACACAATGGAATGAGCGAGAGACTGCAATTGGTTTACAGTCCCACAATGAAAAATGCAGCACATCATTCGGTGAAACCAACCAGAACACCCTCCTTGTGCTGGCACTTCCACCTTCCGTTGTCGGCTGAAACCTCACGTTCAAAAAATTGACCACATCAGCCCCTAGCTTTTCCAGTATACTTATTGGACTACATGTATGTGCATAGTAGTGCTCAACTCACACATCTGTTTGGTATCTACCAACAAACACTTCTGGGCAAATTGTTGCCATGCATCCTTTTCTGACCTAGGATGGGAGTAGTTCTATGGTAGCTCTATCATGTTGAAGTCCCCAAAATCCCAACTAGGATGGCCTCCTCCTCCTTTGAGATCATGCTCAAGTTGTCTTAGAGAGCCAATCTTTCACCAAAATCATTTAGAGCATAAACTAGGCAGATATTCAAGGTGATGGTGGATGAATTTCTTACCTTAAGGATAAGGGCATTGTTGGATAGGTGTCATCTCCAGATGGTGTCATGCTAGTGGCACACTCTTTAGCCTCTAGGCATTTTTGGGATTTATAGCATTCATTTCCATTTTTTTCTATTTACACACATTTTTGGGTGGAGGAAAGGGTGGAGGAACTTTCCTATATACATGAGGCATTGTAGTTCATTTCTAATCAAGTTGGCTAGTGGTTCATTGATGAGTTCTTGAGTACATTGTCTCTTCTCTCATCTCTTCTTTCTCACATGGTATCAGAGCAAGGTGGTGGCACACATAGAGCCTCCTTATCCTTCTTCCTCTCTACCTCTAGTCCTCTTCACAACAACCTCGCTTTCAATGGCGTTTTTTTATTTTTCGATTTTCTGCTAAACGAATGCGTTTTTGAGGATTGTGCCCGAATGACCTACTAGAATCATCGTGGTCTACAACTTAGCAGAAGAAAGTTTTTGTAAATTCCTCACCGTTTTTGAGTTATTCTTCGCAGATTGCCTGCATGCAGAATTTCTGCTTGCGTTTTTTGCAGAAGCCCTTACTCATCATCCTTGCACTCATTCAATGATGCAAGAGGCTTCAAACCAGCCCCTTACCATCCTCTACAAGTGTGTTTTTAAAGCACTTCAATCCGTCCTACAACTCTACTTGCGGTGAAAACATTGCCAACTAGTTTTCCCTACATGCGGTAGCGTTTTTTTGGAGGCTTCTTGTGGAGAGTTTTCTTGGCTGCGTTTTCATCATCAACTTCAGCCCTCTTCATGGTGTTTTGAGGTACATATTCATCCTCTTTTCTACACCTTTCTACCGGCTAAAAATTCCACTTTGCTACACACTTTGTGTTTACGTTTTTGTGGACAATCAACTCCTCCATACTCCTTCTACCTAAGGCTACATTCTCAGCCCTCTTTTGGTGGTTTCTACGGAGTCTATTGGTTCATATATCGGCTGCATTTTGTGGCTGCTTTTTTGCACTATCTTTGTGCATATTTTGGAGATACTTCCTTGGTGGACAGCCCATCTATTGGCTGTGTTTTTGGACGTACGACACTTCTTCTCTTGTGTTTTCCCACCCTCCTCTCCCTATGGGATCTCGGAAGTCCTCTACTCCAAAAGACAAAGGCAAACTTGAAGATACTATGGATCCTACATCTCCTACGACGGTTGGACCGGCAACTACTACAACGGAAGTTGGTGCAATTCCTTCTTCGGTAGGTGCTTCTACTTTCTCTTTTCCGTCATATCCATTACCTTCTACGGATCCTTTCTCTCTTCCTTCTTTGTCCTTTATGCCTTCCTTTCTCTCTTTCTTCTTTGTCCTTTATGACTTCCTATCCACATACTTCTATGCCCTCTATGGTATATCCCCCTACATTATGGCAACTTCATCTACTATGATTCCTCCTTCTACTACTTCCACTACTACTCCTCTCCCCACTCAATCATATCAGCCCTTTAACCCATTCACTCAATCTTTGAGCCTTCCAAGTCTTTTCGATTCACAAAAGCTTACCCCAAACAACTACCACACTTGGTCCTTGTTTATGCAACTTCTTTTGGAAAGCGCCGGGGTGTGGTCTATAATCACTTCTCCTCATATGGTTCCTTCTCAATATCAAACCTATATGGATGCACGGGCCAAAGCTTTACTTGTGCATGGCATGTCTACATCGGTTGTGTCTCAATTTCTCTCTACAAGGAGTACAGCTCAACAATTATGGCACGCTATACAAATGTAATATGGAAGACTTTCAACGGTTAAGATGGCTAAGTTGGAAGAAGATTTGGATAAGCTTTCTATCTCCGAATCTAACAACATAGCGGAGAAGCTTGGAGAATTCAATCAAATCAAGCGGCAACTTGAAGAGTTTGGTACATAGGTAAGCAATCCGGTCCACAAGCTACTTGGTAAATTGCCTTCTTCTTTTGAATCGTTCAAAGATAACATCTTTCTTTGAGTTCCTTACCTCCATTGTCAGTCTTGAGAAAAGATACCTTTTGACTTGCTTGATTCTCCATTTGGGCAAGCCAAACCTTAAAATGAGAAAGAGCATCAAACTTCTTCGGTAAGAAATAAACCCATGATTTGCGAGAGAAGCCATCCATAAGAAGCATATAATACTTGGATCCACCAAGCGATTGTACATCCATAGGTCCTGCAAGATCAACAGAATGGTGTGGTTGAAAGAAAGAATAGAACGGTAAAGGAAATGGCCCGCTCCCTCTTACATCATGCGAAGCTACCTTCCTCCTTTTGGGGTGAGGCTATAGCTACTTCAGTTTATCTTCTCAATCGCTCTCTTACGAAAGCAGTGGACGCCATGACTCCAGAGGAGGCTTTCACAGGCCACAAGCCTACTGTTTCTCATTTTCATGTCTTTGGTTGTGTTGCTCATGTGCATGTGCCTTCTTCTAAGAGGAGGACTCTTGATGCTAAGTCCAAACCTATGATATTCACAGGATATGCTTCTCGCTCCAAAGGGTTCCGTTTTCGGGATCCTTCTCGTGAGGATATTATTCCTTCACGTGATGCCATCTTTGATGAGCATGTTTTTGGTCTTGATGAGTTACGACCTTCTACATCTCTCTCAAATCCATTTCCATCTCTTGAGCTCTCATTCCCTACAATCTCATCCTCATCTACACCATCAGTTCCTACTTCATCCCCTTCATCCATTTCGATTGCGACACCTACTACTTCATTGGATTCTACACGAAATTCTGGTCCTCCAAAATGGGTTCGCTCTCTCTACTTCAGGATTCAGGTATATCACTTTCAGATGCTCAACAATCTACTACACGTGTCTTACGTACACGCCCTTCAGTAATTATTGCCTTGATGTCTCATATTGGTGATGTGTTTGAGCCTGAAACGGTTAAGGAAACTCTTTTCTTACCACATTGGTGTGAAGCAATGCAAGCACAGATTTCTTCTATTGAATCTAATAACACATGGTAGTTAGTTCCATGACCTTCACATAAAAAGGTCAAGTTTCAAAGTGGATTTTCAAAGTGGTGTTAAGTGGATTTTCAAAGTCAAGTTTCATTCTGATGGTACTCTTGATAAGTACAAGGCACGCCTTGTTGCTGAAGGTTATGCTCAAAAAGAAGGTGAAGACTTTGATGAAACTTTTGCTCCTACTACCAGATATTCTACTATTCGTGTTGTTTTTGCTCTTGCTTCTCACTATGCCTGGCCTACATATCAAATGGATGTTAAATTTGCCTTCTTGAATGGAGATTTAGAGGAGGAAGTTTATGTGGAACTACCTGAAGGTTTTATTGCATAGGGTCATGAACATGATGTGTATTTATTACAGAAAGCTCTTTATGGTCTTAAGCAAGCTCCTCGAGCTTGGTATCAGAAGATTGACAGTTTTCTCCTTTCTCTACATTTTGAGAGGACTCATGCAGATCCTAATCTTTATGTGCTTATTGTGGATGATGATATATGAATTCTTGTGCTTTATGTGGATGATTTGACACTCACTGGCTCTAATTTGGATCTACTCTAATGGGTTCAAACTCAACTCACAACATCATTTGCCATAACTGATCTTGGACTACTCCACTATTTTCTTGGTTTAGAAGTGTGGCAATTTGCTTCTGGCATCTTTCTTTGTCAAAAGAAGTATACTTTAAGGTTGTTTGAGAAATATGGCATGCATGATTGTGTATCACTCACTTGTCCCATGGATCCTAATTCCAAATTATCCAAAGACGATGATTCTCGTGAGGTTGATTCTACAGAGTATCACCAACTTATTGGTTCTCTACTCTATTTGGTTAACACTCGGCCAGATCTCTCCTATGCTATGAGTATTCTCAGCCAATTCTCTTCACAGCCTCGTCGATCTCATTGGCAGGCAGCTTTGAGGGTTCTTCGATATCTTCATGGAACTCTTGAGTATGGCATTTCTTATGCAGGTGGAGATACACTTATTGGTTACTCAGATTCTGATTGGGCAGGGTGTATTGATACTAGGCGTTCTATGTCAGGCTATTGTTTTATGCTTGGTAAAGGACTTGTTTCTTGGAAATGTCAAAAGCAGCGAATTACTTCTTCTTCATCGACCAAAGCAGAGTATGAGATTAACCAAGTTATGATTTAAGATAATCTTAAGTTTTGGATGCTACAGATTTCAATAATGAATTCCAACAACTTTTTAACAAATTTTCAACACCAAAAATTCTAAGTGTTAAAATTAAGTAAAAATTTAAGTTTAATTTCTCAATTAGTTACTATGCTCAAAGGAAGCCTTCAAGTGTCTAGATGAATATGCAAATCGAAATTCGTAAAAAAAAAGTAAAACCTGACCTATTTTTGGAGTTGACTTTCACATACAGCTGATTTTGGCGATTCCGCCCGTGCTAAGTTGTAGAGCACACACATTTTGGTAATTTTAAGTACCCACATTCAGATAACTGTGTACGAAGTTATACTTGTTGTAGGTTGCAGTCCTGACAGCAGATCTGAGAGGCTTGCCAAATCTACAAACAGTTCTTCCACAACTTCTGGAGAGTAGACATGGATTCCCAATCAATCAAGACATCAACAAATATATTAGGGAAGCACACAAATACTCTTTTTATTATTTTGATTTAAATTCTTTTGAGATTAAATAAATAAATTGATAAGCATATATATGAGAGAATATGCATTGAGGTATGGCATGCTTAATAGTTGAATTTATTAATTATAAATGATCGCCTTAGTCTAAAGACTCATAGAATAACCACTTTTAGAGGCAAAGAATTAGATTATAGAATATTTGACTAGTTTTTAGGTATACTCTCCAGAAGTTGTGGAAGAACTGTTTATAGATTTGGCAAGCCTCTAAGATCTGTTGTCAGGGTTGTAAGCTGCAACAGGTATAACTTCGTGCACAATTATGAGAAACTAATTATGTGGGTACTTAAAATTACCAAAATGTGTGTGGTCTACAACCCAATGCGGGTGGAATCACCAAAATCAACTATGTGTGAAAGTCAACTCCAAAAATAGGTCATGTTTTACATTTTTTAAATCAAATATCTATTTGCATGTCTATCTAGATACTTAAAGGCTTCCTTTGAGCATACTAACTAATTGAAAACTCAAACTTGAATTTTTACTTAATTTTAACACTTACATTTTTTGCTACTAAAAAAATGTTGGAATTCATTATTGAAATCTGTAACATCTACCTTTAATCATAACTTGGTTAATCTTGGAGGAATGCTATAATTTAAGAAAAGTACTCTCTACCACGTACATTCGAGTAGTAATAAATGTCATGAAAAGGCACTATAAAGGTTGTAAATATTATGAGAAAAGCTGGCCAATGATCAGGCTTATTAGTTAGTTCTTAAGTTTTGGACACCCAAATATGAAAAAGGGCGAGTTTGTATATATCCATTTTCTCATAATGCAAAGACACATTCCCCGTTTGCACTTAGTGACTTGTTGCTTTCTCCTTGGTCTTTCTCTTGTATATATGAGAAGAGATATAGAGAGTTGATAAAAGGTGCTTGCAGGTGCCTTTCTATGCTTCGTGAGAGAGAGTGTAGAGAGTGAGAGAGGTTTGTCCTTTTGTAAAGAGATGTAGAAAACCTCTTGTTGACATCAAGAGGGTGGCTTGGAAGCTTAGAGCTAGCAACCAGTGGTGGAGCTTGGAGGTTATGGAGATCTTGGGCTCAGAATCAACGTAAGGAGGTGGTTGTAGGATCAGGGTGCCCAGTTTTGTCCACTCAGATACCCTGTAAATAATTTTAAAAAAAGATATTTGTATACCTTTAGTGGCTAATCTCTCGTAGCTAACAAAGGAATTTCCTTTCAATTTCTTTTGTTGGAACATCATATGCAAAGTTGAGAATATAGTTGCATAATCTAATTAAGCATTAGATAGTCGAAAGTTCTCTTCTTAGGTACAAAGTCAATGTATACACCATGTCCCAAATTTGGACTGATTCTATAAAATACTAATATCTTTTACGTATAAACTCATATGAGATTCCCACTTTGGACCTTAGATCTTCACATAATGTAGAGGTTAACTTGATTTTTTGAAAAAAATTCAAGCTATTTTTCTATTTTCATTAAATATTTCAAGGTCTTTAAAGTGTTATAATATGCCACTTTTTGTACCCAGAAGCTAGCCACAACATTATCTTATAGGAGACATGAAAAATTTTCTCTGTATTTTTTGAACACCTAGTAACCTAGTACTAGGGTGTTTTACTCAAATTGTCCATATTGTAGCATCCCTTGGCTTTTACAAGTTTCATGTAATTCTTGCACGAATTATTAAATAAAAAAGTCATCCTAGGAGAAAATGTGATTGCTTTTATGAAAAGTGAGAATTACAAGCAAGTTCAATTCTCCAATGCCTTCACCAACACATAAGACCTCCATGCCAATAGCTAGTAAGCTAGTAATATTCTTGCTACCTTCACTTGTTGAGAAAACTTGGCACCAAGGGGGGGGTGTTAAGAAAAAGCCGACAAGTGGGCACTAAGGGGAGTCTTGAGAAAAGCAGTGCCAAATCAATTTCCACGAAACGCATAGACCGGATATCTCCATCACCTTAAGGTTTTGGGGTCTTGATCATTAGACCAATTTGTGAAAATCTCCACTTAAGCACGCCAAGGGGGGCTGTTGAGAAGAGTGGTACCAAGTGTAGTGCGAAGAGATTTCCACAAAATGGATAGACCTAAGGTCCTCCATCACCTTTAGGTTTTGGGGTCATGGAAACCTCCTAGACTTGCTATGCGTGACATCATTTTTCTCAACATCACTCACCATGCAAACAATGAGCAAGAAGTAATGCCCCTAAGGTTGTGACTTGGCTTTTCCACCAAGAGAGATATGCTGTTAAACAAACCCTTATCCATCTAGAACTAGAGCATAGTCTTATGTGCTTGGAGGCTTGGGAAGCTCTAGCAAAGTAGGCACCACTTACTTTGTGTGAATCTTCAATTTCCCTACTTTTACAAGGACAATATGAGTGCCTTCTAGTGATGTTTTGCCCATTGTGTTGATTCTTGCTGACAAAGCCTGCCTTTCGTAGGCACAAGAAAGCTTGGCACAAAGCTTTAGATATAAAGTCAAGCAATCACCCCAGCTTTCCAGACATGTGGGTATTTCAGAGGGTACCACCTCCAGCAGGCGTTGAAAGTTGAAAGCTGATCGGATCAAAGTGGTTGCGACGTTACTGCAATCAATCAAAAGGGTAGCAAAGTCATACTGTATTCGAAGTCTCGCCCTAGCGAGGGCGAGAAAAAAGTCAGACGAAACGGTGGAGACGACAAACTTGAAACGTAAGAGCAAAGACCCCACAAGAAAGGGTAGCAATAATCATACTGTATTCGAAGTCAACAGTCCATGATCAGAAGAAACGGTGGAGGCGACAAACTTGAAACGTAAGAGCAAAGAAAGGGGAATTGAAGCTATCAACGACTTATCAACGATGATGAAGTCTATATGATCATCTATTTGTATGAGGAAGCCATTTAATCCTTCTTGGCAAGACCGTGTGTTAGTAGGACGGCCTTAGAGAGCTTTAACCATTGTCGTGGTGAGGTTTGAAATGGCATGTAAACAGACAATAGCAATTAGATCTTGTGTTAGTAAACTTAAGAATATTGGCTCATACCTATAGTAAATAGCTATATAAAGATAACTAAGTCATGATAATTTTATTCACAATATATATTCTCATCAGTAAAGTCACAATGTATTCAATAAAGTAGTGACACAAGTCAAGAGTCACAATCTCAAGTTTCACACAAATCATGTCCGAACTTGTTGAGCATGAAAAGCCCTAGAAGAGGTTATAATTCCCACTCCATAAAAGGCCTAAATTCTCATAATGAGCTTCACTAGTTGGAGTATGGCTTGTCCACTCTTCTCAAAGTCCACATTTAATAACGCACTATAAGATTTTAGTCTTAAAGACAATAAATCCAACAAATGCCACATGAGTCTAATATCCCACCCTAAAATATATGTAAGTGTATCATGTGAATTCACTAGAAAGGGATTTTTTCTTCATATTTTTGGGATAAAATTATAAATCTATACTTATAAAAGGTGCTTGTTAAATAGCTTTTTTGAAATAAGTTTGTATCAAACACCATAAATACACATACAGCTGATTTTGGTGATTCTGCCCACGTTGGTGTAAGATCCCTGTCCCCCACCGTGCAACGGATTCACGGTACTAGTAGCAAAAGTAGCACATCTTGCATGGGCAGGGTCCCACACTCGGGGCCTTGCCCACGGATATCCAGACAGGTGACTAATTCCTCGATTCTTCCAAACTGAACTCGGAAAAACTTCTCTTGCTCGAAAAGCACTGGCGATTCCACCAGGATAACTTTTTCCTAACGTAGTCAAAAGCCTTAACTAACTGAGCTCATCTGACCGAACCCATAAGTCCCATAGTCATATCAGAGAAAAAGACTGTACTTGGATCATAGAGACCAACGCTTTTTTCCTCATTGAGAGGCACAGCCGTTGATTCTTTTCCATAGAACAAATTTTGTCCGGGATTTACTTCATCTATGGAACTAAACAGAAATTGAGTCTCGATTTATAGATCCATCAGTCCAGCCTAATCCCATCCAGTCCCATGGGTTAGCCAACCGCCCAACCACTGTAGTGATGGGATCCAATTAGGAATTTGGTTAGGTTTTGTCCCGGGTACCAGGGAGGAAAAGAGTTCCCAGGCCCCCTAGCCAGATTTTCAAGCAAATTTAACTCCAGTCACACCACTTACATACCCAATATGAAATTGCCTTTTTCCTAGATTAATTCAGTCATTTAATGAAATCATAGTGTTCCTGATCAGAAACTTTCAAGTATCCAGTTGAATCTTAATTTCTAATCATTCATTCATCGGAGTATCTATGGCATCATTGACAACCAGAACGCTCACCACCTGTTCACTCAGGGGCCTTTTCTATAGTTCCTAGCTTGGTGTACTTCTTCCTAATCTCCGTGTGACGAGCCTCCGATCCCTTTTCGGCAAGTCATGCATGTACGACATTGATCACACACTGCACATATATTTATACAGTTTACAATATCATCCCGCAAGGTGGTGGCTACTAAGGCATGTGTATTGAGACTGAGAAAACATGGCATGTTAGTCCTATGAATTATTTACATTGAATTTATGTTAACTATACTGAAAAACAATACTCACAAGTTCATGTGTTACAAACTTGAGAGCAATGCAATCTTGCTCACCTTGCATAGATCAATGATCATGCAAAGGACTTGATAGTGTTTCTCCTTTGTCATTGAGAACCTCTCATTGATTGCCCCAATCCATGCCACCAATAGGTGGTTTTCCTTCCATACATAAAACATGCGATTGGAAAGAACTAAGAGGGTCGAAAATCGAGCGAGCACATCCTCGAACTTCTTGTTAGTCTCTTTCCATAGGGGATCCCAAGAAGACATCACCACATCTATGACCATGGTTTCCTCATGGAGGGAGAAAGTCCATACGGACACAATGAATGCTCCTTTTTCAGGGACATATCCCTCCTTCCCAATTGTTGAGATATCGAGCTCATCTAGTGAGGCGGTGGCCACTGATGACCTGCCTGGGGGATAGGCCCCACACTTACACTACTGGCATGGTTGGTGAGATCTTGGGTGATATGCGGCCAGTGGGATGACAGGCTATGTGACAGCCATTCTAGAGACTGGCATAGTTATAGCGCCAGCTCATTTAGTCGGGTTCACACTATAGAGAACCCGTGTATGTATCGGTTGAGTACCTTTCATATTATGTGTACTCTTATCTTTGTATAGTGTGTGTTGAGTGTTGAGTAGAGAAGAAGAAGATTTTCAGCCTCTCACCTTGTGTGTTCTCTATTAGGGTTTTGTGAGTGTGTGTGTGTGCTTGCAAGAGCTCAAGCTCTCTTCCCCCCTGCATCTTTTCATGGTATCAGGGCCCGCTATTTACTACAATCACAAACAAATGGAGAAAAATGTAACTAAGGATGTGATATTTAATATGCTTGTTGATGAGAAGGTTAAAGCCTCTACGGGTATTGCGAAGGAGGAGTATGCTCAGATTTTGGATAGTGTAACTCCAATTTTAACATTAGGAAGTGAATGGGGTCTTCTTGGGCCCTTTAATTTGCCCAAGCCTAATCAAGGTGATTAAGGAATAGCCAAATGGGGGGTTGCCATGTGGACTGAAATGTTGAGTTTTTAAGAGAGGTGTAAGAGTTGTCAAAGGGTGCACTTTTTTCCCCAAAAAGGGGGGGGGGGGCAATTTTACAATTTTCGGACCTCCATAACTTCTACATACAAGCTCCGATTTGAGCGGAGATTACAAATCCGTGATCTACGCATCAAGAGCTTTCCATAGATATGTTACATGATATGGTTTTATTCGCTAGATTTTAAATTCCATTTTTCCTCCAAAATTCAAATTCGAATAAAGTAGCCGTTTTGAAGCTTCTAATTAGAAAACGTTTCTTCTTAAGAGAAAAGGTTTGACTCCCTTAAACTGCCAAATAAAAGGGCCCAAGAAGCCTTCCATTGAGGTCCTAAATGATAGAAAAAGGCATTAGGAATTTTTTGGACCCAAAAAGGGCCTCCTAAGGATTCCTAATTTTAAGGGATTAGAACTTAAAAAGCTGGGCTTAAGGGAGACAAAGGCTATGATGATCCCTATTTTTTGCCTTGCCACATCAGCCATACCTCCCTAGTTTCACTTTTTAAACAGAATATTCTCATACTCTCTCTCTTACTTTTTGACTTTTCTCATACTTTCTCTTACTTTTTGAATTTTTTATCTTCACTCTCTACAAATTGAATCTTTCTTGTCAGTTTGAAATCTCCTTTCTCATTAACTCCCACCATATCTCCCTTCCACATCAGCAAAACATTCTCGTATTTAGGTGGGCCCCAAAAAGTGAAATTTTTTTATTTTTTTATTTTTTTACGTTTTGAGGTGGAAAAAATACCACCCAACCAATATGTATGATGAAAATAAATTTTTCCTCCAAAAAGCTTGTAATTCAAGGGTCATGTCAGAAGCCTGTTAGGAGCCAGTACATCCATACCTAACTGTCAGGTCCCCACAACCCCATAAACATAACTAACTGTTAGGAACCACTACATCCATGAGATCCTGAAATTGTGGGGACCCCAAAAATTATTATTTTTTAATTTTTCTCATAAATGTAATTTATTGATGAAAAACTCCACGTTAGTATATTTGTATATCAAAAATATCATTTTCTACTTGGAAAAATGGATTTGTGTTAAACCTGCAAACAACAAAGTTTTAACAGTCTCTCTCTCTCTCTCTCTCTCTCTCTCTCTCTCTCTCTCTCTCTCTCTCTCTCTCCCCCCCCCCTCTCAGAGAAATCTCTGCTTTAGCTTCTTCCTCTGCTTAGCTATGGAGCCTTTGCAAAGCTGTGTGTGTAGCCCCTTGTGAAGCTAGAAAACGGAAGGTTGATTTACACATTCGTATTCCTGAAGTGTATGGCAGCTCTAAAAAAACCGATCCTACTGATGCACAATATGTCCAAGCTCGTAGGATAGCTAAGGAGAAAAATGTAGATCTTTGGGTTGATGGGCATCTCTATCCAGTTGACCCTCCATTAAGAGCAAACCCTCCAATTTATCATCTTTTATGCAATTTTTTGGGATGAAGGAGAGCTTGGCTTGTTAGGATACTGCAGAAGATTGACTACAAGTGGAGCTTGGCAAACCCATATTCTCCAATATCAATTGCAAGCATCACAATTCAGCCTTTTACAATGTCAAGCCAGACTTAAAACATCATCAGATAAAATGAAAGAGATCCTCACAGAGAATGTGGAGAAGGATGCAAAGATTCAAAGGCTAGAGGAACTTATCAAACGACTCAAAGCAATGCCAAATGGTGCGCGTGAACGCAAAAAGATGTTGGCTGGTATAGAATCTCTTACGTTTAGAGGTGGAGCACGGAAGAAAAGGATTCGTACAACAAAGTAAGTATCATAAACTTTCATTATACACTCAGTGATTTAAACAAAATAGTCATGATTTGTGTTTTGCCAGGAATTTTCTGGAGGTGTGTGGTTCTAATGAAGAGGGATGGAAGGATTTGGTCAAAGCAATTCTGAATACCAAGGATATTCTCTCAATTATTACTGACCCTCATCATCCTAAAATACGCCAAGCTGTTTGTCAGCAATGTAGTGAGCGAGATTACCACCTCCATTGATTCTTCATTAATTCAACATGCTTGTGATGCGGCTGGAATCAGCATGAAAGGGTACCAAGCAATCTGTCAGGTTGTAAAAGATGCATTTCTAAGACAAGGAATCACTGGCAATTTATTTCCTACACTCAAGGTGATTCACAATGTCAAGCGTATCAATAATGATGATGTGCAGCGAGCTATAAGATAGTTTTATCACGTTGAGGGCACACTAACATTAGACACAGGGTCGAGCAGAAAGAAAATCAAGACAACAAGTATAGAATTTCACTATGATGTTTACAATAACATCTTTGTTCATATTGAGAGACTACAACAAGCTATGGTGAAGTTCTATGGTCTTTCACCAGAAGGTGAGAGCTTGCAATTGCTACTATTCATGTTTTTCGGTAGAAAATGAAGACGATTATTTTGTTTTGAATATTGTAAATTACCGTTTATTTGTAGTTTTGGGGAGCACACTTTCATTTGTGCTCAAGATAGATGAGTGCCAAATTGTGAAAGGTCGGAAGCTAGAACGTATGAGCATTATGCTCATGAATGAGGCCATGAAAGACTACCAAACCAAGTTTTAGTGTGTAATCTGAGAAAGAGGTCTGGTGGCTTGGTGCATTCGAAGTACCGAAGGAGACACATGAGGTATTGACATGGATGTTTGAAAGGACTCCCTGGATAATAGATGTAATCAAAAATCAAATTGATGGTCAACTTTTAGATGTAGAAAACATAGGAAAGTTCAAGGTGGATTGGCATCTTGGGGGAGATTTGAAGACAATTAAATGCATGATGGGTTGTGCTCAAGGCGCGACATCAAGATGGCCTTGTCCATATTGCAATGCTCAGATTGATATTCCTAGGCAGAAAAAGACAAATAGAAAAGGTATACAGAAGGTTGGTTCTCTTGGGAAGGATGCCTCAAAAGGTCCCAAGAAAGGGAAGAAGCAACAAGAAGATGCAGGAGATCCAACAGAGTAAACTGATATGATGAAGATGAGGAGAACAACCAAATGCAAGATGGGTGGAAGGTGTCATGTCTCCTGATATGCTAGGAGAACCAAACAAGAATTCAAATTGGAGCCCCATCATTAATTTTCCACTAAAGAATATTCACTTTTGCACACTTCATGCATTCATGAGAATCTTTGATCGATTGCTTAAGTTTCATATCGATTATGTATTCACAATCGTAAGATTCCTCCCTCCAGCTTTTTGAGGTGTGTAGGTGTAAGAATCTCCCCTTCTGATCTTATAACTATTCCCCTCTCTGAAATAAAAGAAAGATTCTATTTTACCCTATTTTGACCTAGAGAGAGAAAATGTCTAGAGAGGGGTAGTCCAAAATTGAGATATTTTTGGATATAAAAATCTTCCTAACCATGAAACAAAAATTCAAAAAGAACTTTCCAATGTGTAATTGGAATTAATTGGAAATGGGTATAAAGGACCTTAGCCTAAGGGTAGATTTTCAAAAAATCTAGATTATGCTTCCTATGGACCAATAAGATCAATCCATGTGTGGGGAGGAGATAAATCCAATTTGTAAAAGAAAAATACCCAAAAATGAGTAAATGCCCACATAAGATGAAGAGTTGACTATGTATAAGGTTTATTAGTAAAAAACTATGAGTATTACTAAAAAAATGAGATATTTTGGGTATAATGATTCCATTTTGACACATGTGTAAGGAAGGGGAGTCCCTTCAAGGAGGCGCCTACTTCACATGCTTGAATGAGTCTTAAACTCAAAAATAATGTGATATTTTTATCTCTCCTCTCTCTTGGATCAAATCGAATCAAAAAGGAACCAAACTAGGTCCAAATCTGGTCCAAATTCAACCAAACTGAAATCTAGAAAATTCTAGAAATCAGTTAGTCTTGGTTAGAGCCTCCCTCTCCTATAAATAGAACCTGAGTCTTTTGTAAAACAATAGGAGAATTTTACTATACCAAAATTATGCTGAAATAATGATAATTTTTACTATTCTCTAAAATTCTCTCCAAATTGAAGAAATTGGAGCTTCCCTCTTTCTTCAATCTCCATTGGTGGCTCCATCAACATAGCAAACCAATTGATTGGTTGGGGGCCTCTACCGTGATCAAAGAATCAAGCAATTTGTAAGGTAAAGTGTGAATTTTGATCTTTTTCCATAATTTCTCAATGTTTCTCTCTTCTCAACCCCTCTCAAGCTTGAGAAGCTTAATTGGAATGGCTTTTTAATGCTATTGAGGTTAATTGATGAATGGTAGTAAGAAAATACATAAATTTTTATTTATGCATAATTTTAATGGTTTTAATGTAATTTCTCTCTCTCACTCAAAGAATGGTCATTCCCATGACCCATTCTCAATCCAAATGAAGCTTCTCATGAAGCTTTTCCCTAATCCAAGAATAAATTCTATGCTTGTTTAATTGGAGGCCAAATTAATGGCTTTTTTATGCTTTTGAGTTAGTTATGTAATGAGAATTTATGATTCAATCCATAATGGGTTAATGATCCAATTAGGGATCATTATAATCATATCCATAATGTTAAAGTTCATTCTTTTAGAATAAATTCAGATTTATCAGTAATAGCCGCGAAGCTATGGCGAAATTTTTGTAAAAATTACACATAAAACATTTTCATTCAAAGTACGAAAAGAGGACTTCCTACCATATTCTAGGAATTATCATCCTAGATTAATTGAAAGATTTTCATAGTAATCATGGAGAAATTGATTTTTATGTTTATGCATAATTATTGAATTAAGAAAAAGAGGAATTTCTAGTAATTAAATTTTATATTAAAAGAGTAATCCCCGTGACCTTGGGAATCCATGTATTCCATTGATTTAGAGAAAAGATTAAGAAGATTAAGATTATGTATAATTTATGTTTAAAAAAATAAAAAATAAAGAAAGATTTTAGTTAAATTTATCTTTTTGTATAGATAAAATTTTAATTTTAAAAGAGGAATTCCCATTACAATTGGAATTCCATGATTGAATGAGAAAAGAGAATTTCTTATCATTTTGGAATTATGAGATAATTCATTTAATTTCAATGATGAATTTTTTAATAAATTTATTTATTTATGAGAAATAATTAAATGTTAAAAGAGGAATTCCCATTACAATTGGAATTCCATGATTGGATGAAAAAAAGAGAATTTCGTATCGTATTGGAATTATGGGATAATTCATTTAATTTCAAAGATGAAATTTTTAGATACATTTATTTATCTATGAGAAATATTTAAATGTCAAAAGAGAAATTCTTACGATAATTCCCTCATTTAGTTTGGCAAAGAGAAATTTCTAACATATTGAAATAATGGATATTTTAATTTAGATGAATTTATTATATGAGAAATACTTGATGGGAAAATAGGAATTCCCAGAACATTGGAATGTAATTAATTAAACGCAAAAAGAGGAATTCCCATGGTAATTGGAATCCTAGAAATTAAATGGGAAGAAGAGAAAATTTTAGTATAAATTCAATTTATGGTTATTTTTACCAAATGAAGAAATATGGGTAGAATTGATTTCTATAAATCCCATGAATTCTTTTATTCAAAAACAGGATATGAAATAAAATTCAATTGAGGAATTGAGAAACAATATGGAAATAGTCGTCAATTGAGGAATTGAGAAACAATATGGAAATAGTCGTCAAAAAAGAATCTTTAATTTAAACCAAGCAAGTGACTGAAGTTTAGAAAAAAGTCCTATTATTGGTATCAATCTAGAAAAAAGCTATTAAATAGTAATAACATGTAATAGTGATGTGATAAGATGTGTATCGGATGTGATAAGATGTGTAATGGATGTGATAAGATGTGTATCTGATGTGACAAGATGTGTACAGGATGTGATTAGATGAGATGATGCAATAAGATGTGTATGAGATGTGATAGGATGTGATAAGCTGCGTATGGGATGTGATAAGATTAGTATGGGATGTGATAGGATGTGATAAGATGCGTATGGGATGTGATAGGATGTGATAAGATGTGTATGGAATGAGGTAAGAAGTGTATCTGATGTGATAAGATGTGTATGGGCTGTGATAGGATGAGAATGGTTGTGTTATAAAAGAATAGATGTGAAGGTGTATGTGAATGTATGAATGTGAATGTACAAATGGATGTATGGAATGTGGATGAGGATGTTTATGAATGTGAATGTGAATACGGATGTATAGATCTGGATGTATGGATGTCGGTGTGGATGTATGAATGTGAATGTGGAATTGGATGTGCGAATGAGGATGTGGATGTGGATGTGGATGTGGATGTGGATGTGGATGTGTGAATGTGAATGTGGATGTATGAATGTGAATGTGGAATTGGATGTGCGAATGAGGATGTGGATGTGGATGTGGATGTGTGAATGTGAATGTGGAATTGGATGTGCGAATGAGGATGTGGATGTGGATGTATGAATGTGAATGTGGATTTGGATGTGCGAATGAGGATGTGGATGTGGATGTGGATGTGTGAATGTGAATGTGGATTTGGATGTGCGAATGAGGATGTGGATGTGGATGTGTGAATGTGAATGTGAATGTGAATGTGGAATTGTATGTGTCAATGAGGATGTGGATGTGGATGGATGAATGTGAATGTGGATATGGATGTGCGAATGAGGATGTGGATGTGGATGTATGAATGTGAATGTGGATGTGGATGTGGATGTGGGTGTGCGAATGAGGATGTGGATGTATGAATGTGAATGTGGATGTGGATGTTGATGTGGATGTATGAATGTGAATGTGGATGTGGATGTGCGAATGAGATGTGGATGTGGATGTGGATATATGAATGTAAATGTGGATGTGGATATGAATGTATGAATGTGGATGTGGATGTGGATGTGGATGTATGAATGTGGATGTATGGATGTGAATGTGGATGTGGATATGGATGTACGGATGTGGATGTGGATGTGAATGTGGAAGTATGGATGTGGATGTGGATGTGGATATGGATGTATAAATGTGGATGCGGATATGGATGTATAAATGTGGATGTGGATGTATGGATGTGAATGTGGATGTGGATATGGATGTATGAATGTGGATGTGGATGTGGTCAGACGGAAGTACCGCAATTGTATGGAATCCCTAACTTGCTTGAGGCCTAGACATGATGGTATTTACCTTATAATTCCAAGGACCGTGACTACCCGTATATACCGAGGGTATAACTGCAGCTCTTTACTGGCAGTATATACGAGTAAATCTAAGACCTTGAAATTATAAGCTAAAATGCTATCCAGATGATGAATTCGAATGTGGTTGATATGATTTTAAAATTTTGGTTGAGAATTGATGAGTTGATTTGGATTCTGATTAGAAAAAGACGATTCCTAAATTTTGGTTAAAAAGCATAAAGCTGAACAAAAACCACAATGAGGATGAATGGGACAAGTCCCTATGCTAATATTCGTAACTAGAATGAGACTTCAGCAAATCACTATGAGATTCGTGGATTGTGCTGTCAGATTGCTACTATTAACACTTGAACCGGTGGATCAAGTTAATTGGATGACAAATTCAGGACTTGTTTCACTGAAATTCCCGTGAAGGAATGTTCAGAAAGAAAAAAATTTCGGTCTAATGGACCATTATTGTGTTAAAAGTATGAATGTTATGATCTAAATGAATCGTTATCCGATGATGAGTTCTATATAAGGGATCTTTATCCTAGGATTCTGTTAGGTTGACCAAAATATAAGGAACCCCAGAATCAATTCGATCTTAAGGGGAAGAGTTGTCCTCTAGTTGCGAGATTGTAAGATTCCTCCCCCAACCCCTTTTTGATGTCTAGTATCTTCCCCTGTAATCAATCCCTCTTCAGAAATATAAAGACCTTGTTTCTAACTGTTTTAGCCTAGAGAGAGAAAATTATTCTAGAGAGAGAATATTCAGATTATGAATATTTTTGGATAGAAAAATAACTCATCTTATTAAAATAAGTTCCCCTGAAACAGAAATTCAAAAAGAATTTTCCAATGTGCAATTGGAATTAATTGGAAATAGGTATAAAGAACCTTAGTCTAAGAGTCTAGATTTTCAGAAATTTTTGGATTATGGTCCAATTAAGGTTCCTATGGGCCAATAGCATCAATCCATGTGTAGGGAGGAGATAAATCCAAATTTGTAAAAGAAGATACCCAAAAATGAGTAAATGCTCACATAAGATGAAGAGTTAAAAATGTACAAGGTTTATTAGTAAAAAACTATGAGCAATAAAATTTTGACACATATGTAAGGAAGGAGAGTTCTTTAAAGAAGGTGCATATTTCACATAAGATGAAGAGTTGAAAATGTACAAGGTTTATTAGTAAAAAACTATGAGCAATAAAATTTTGACACATATGTAAGGAAGGAGAGTTCTTTAAAGAAGGTGCATATTTCACATAAGATGAAGAGTTGAAAATGTACAAGGTTTATTAGTAAAAAACTATGAGCAATAGAATTTTGACACATATGTAAGGAAGGGGAGTTCTTTAAAGGAGGTGCATATTTCACATGCTTGAATGAGTTTTAAACTCAAAAATAATGTGATATTTTTATCTCTCATCTCTCTTGAACCAAACCAAATCAAAATGGAACCAAATCAAATAAAAAAAAGTAACCAAACTAGGTCCAAATCTAGTCCAAATTCAACCAAACTGACTTGGAAAATTCTAGAATCAGTTTGTTTGGTTAGGAGCTCAATTTTTCCTATAAATAGAAGCCTTCCCTTGTTGAAAAAGATAGAATGTCTTATGCATTGTTACTCTACTCTACCTAAGCCAAGAACTGTGAATTCTTTAATAATTCACTAGTTTTTGATACTTCTCTCCTTCTTCAATCCCCATTGGTGGCTCCATCAACATACTAAACCAATTGATTGGTTGGGGGCCTCTACCGTGATCAAAGAATCAAGCAAATTATAAGATAAGTATAGTGAATTTTGATCTTTTCTATAATTTCTCAATGATTCTCTCTTCTCAAACCCTCTCAAGCTTGAGAAGCTTAATTGGTATGGTTTTTGAAATGCTATTGAAGTTAATTAATTAATGATAGTAAAGAATTACATAAAATTCTATTTATATTAATTCTAATGGTTTTTCTCTCTCTCACTTAAGAAATGATCATACTCATGACCCTTTTTCAATCCAAATGAAGCTTTTCATAAGGCTTCTCCTTAATCCAAGATTAAGCTATGCTTGAGGCCAAATTAATGGCTTTTTTCTATGCTTTTAGTTTATGTATATTGATGATTCAATCCATTATGGATTGATGATCCAATTAGAGACCATTCTAATTATTTCCTGAATGATAAGCTTTATCCCTTAGAAAAAATTGAGATTTATCAGTCATAGTAGCGGAGCTATGGCAAAATTTTTATAGAAATTACGCATAAAATAATTTCATTCAAAGCATAAAAAGAGGACTTCCTACCATATTCTAGGAACTATCATCCTAGATTAATTAAAAGAATATTATTATGCATGGAGATATGGATGTTTGCATGTAGATGTAGAGGTATGGATGTGAGTGTGAATGTGAATGTGGAGGTGGATGTATGCATGGAGATGTGGATGTATGCATGTAGAAATAGATGTGTAGATGAGGATGTAAATGGAGATGTGGATGTATGCATGTAGATGTAGATGTATAGATGTAGATGTGGAGGTGGAGGTGGATGTATGCATGTAGATGTAGAGGTGGATGTGGAGGTGGATGGATGCATGTAGATGTAGATGTATAGATGTAGATGTGAATGGAGATGTGGATGTATGCATGTAGATGTAGATGTATAGAAGTAGATGTGGATGTGGAGGTGGATGTATGCATGTAGATGTGGAGGTGGATGTATGCATGTGATGTGGATGTAGATGTGGAGTTGGATGTATGCATGTAGATGTAGATATATAGATGTATAGATGTAGATGTCTAGATGTGGATGTGAATGTGGAGGTGGATGTATGCATGTAGATATAAATGTATGGATGTGAATGTGAATGTGGATGTGGATGTATGCATGGAGTTGTGGATGTATACGTGTAGATATGAATGTATGTAGATGGGGAAGTTTGGATGTGAATGTGGATATGGAGTGTGGAATAAGTAAGGTGGGTTGATGAGGGATAATGTGGAAAAATGAGAGTTAATATAGAAATTGTATTTGTAAATTGTTTGTAAATGCTGTTTGTAAATGATTGTTTTATGTCAAGAATGCTGGGGGGAGCATTTTGACCATCTTGTGATTAAGGTCGTGATGATAAAGTTGCAACTGCTGATGGAGAGTCAATGAAGGACGTCTCGCGTAGCAAGGTCGGCCGAGGTCTTGACCAGCCTCGGTGCGATTAAAATGGTGAGCTTCCGGTACGGTGGATGAGGGGCCAAGGAAGCGGCCTATGAGTGAAGCGCTAGGTCACCTACGAAGGATCCTAGAGGGTGCTTACCATACGGTGCTCGGGCTCTGGGTCGCCTAGGATACCCACGCGTGCGTCGAGGAAGATATTGGAACAAGAGTAGGAGTTGTTTTCTGAAATCGGGCATGGATCTGGTTGATTGACCTTGCTGGTCTTCAATGGATGAGTCCATGGCTCTTTATATGGATCTGTTGGTTGATCTTGCTGATCTTCAACGAGAGTCCATCTTGATAATTGTTTATATTGCCGAGTATTATGGGCTAGGAACTATCGAAACGGCCCCTGAGCGTTCTAGTTGCCAATGATGCCATAGATACTCTGATGAAGGAATGATGGAAAATTAAGAATTAATTGGATAAATTGGAAGATGGTGATCAATGATACTATGGTTTTATTAAAGGATTGTTTTAAACTGGTTGAATCTGTGAAAAGGCAATTTCATATTGGGTGTGTGAGTGGTGTGACTAGTTTTATCTTTGCATGAACATCCGGCTAGGGGGCCTTGGAACTCTTTTCCTTGGTACCCGGGACAAAACCTAACCAAATTCTTAATTGGATCCCATCACTACAGTGGTTGGGCGGTTGGCTAACCCATGGGACTGGATGGGGTTAGGCTGGACTGATGGATCCGTAATTTGAGACTCAAATTTTTGTTTTTACGATAGATAAAATAAATCCCGGACAATAACTGTTCTATGGATAGGAATCAACGGCTGTGCCTCTTGAATGGGAAAAAAAGCGTTGATCCCAATGATCCAAGTGCAAGTTTCTCCCTTGATCTGACCAAGTATCTTATAGATGTAATTGAATCAGCTCGATCAGAAATGATCTTGACTACGTTAGAGTAAAAAGTTATCCTGGTGGAATCGCCCGTGCTTTCTGGTAAAGGAAGTTTTTCCGGGTTCGGTTTTGGAACAATCGACGGATTAGTCTCTTATCCGGATATCCGTGGGTGAGGCCCCGAATGTGGGACCCCTGTCCCGCGCGAGAAGTACTACTTTCGCTACTAGTATCCCAAATCTGTTGCTCGGTGGGAACAGGGATCTTACAGTTGGTATTAGAGCATTTGGTTAATAAAGATCAACTGAGAAGACAAATATGTCAAAAATTTATCAAGAAACACAAAAAGGTTATAATTGTGTGAGATAATTCATACAATTTGATATTCAAACTGAAATTCGTAATTTTGGTAATTGGGTCTTCAATGGAAGAACCGCAATTATATAGAATCCCTGACTTGCTTGAGGCCTAGACATGATAGTAATTACCTTATAATTCCAAGGGCCGTGACTACCCGTATATACCGAGAGTATACTGCAGCTCTTTACTGACAGTATATACGAGTAAATCTAAGACTTGAAATTATAAGCGTTAATGCTATCTAGATGATGATTTCGAATGTGATTGATATGATTTTTAACTCTGTTTGAGAATGGATGAATTGATTTGGATTCTGATTGAAAATTCTGATTGAAAAATGATGATTTTTAAAAAATTAGTTGAAATATAATGAAACCACAATGAGGGGGAATGGGACGAGTCCCTGTGATGATATTCATAACTAGAATGATGATAACGAAATCAGCAAATCACTATGAGATTAGTGGGTTGTGCTGTCAGATTGCTACTGTTAATACTTGACCGGTAGATCAAGTTAAGGGATGTCAAATTGAGAACTTGCTTGACTAAAATTTCCGTGGAGGAATGTTCTGAAGGAAACTTTTCGGTCTAATGGACCATTATCATGTTAAAGATATGAATAATATGACCTGAATGAATTGTTATTTAATGATGAGTTCTATATAAGGGATATTTATCCCAGTGTTCTGTTGGGTTGACCAAAATATAAGGATCTAGAATAAAATTGGATCTTAAGAAAAAGAGATGTCCTCTACCTTGCAAGATGAGGACATCTCGCACTTTTTAAGTGGGGTAGAATGTAAGATTCCTCCCCAGCCTTCGAGGTATACAGGAGTAAGAATCTCCCTTTCTGATCTTATAATTATTCCCTCTCTAAAATAAAAGAAAGTTTCGGTTTAAAAAAGGAAGACCCTTTCCCTAGAATACTTCTCAGGAGTCCCACCTGTTTTAAAGATTTAGAACAATGAGTTCAGAAGTGAGAATCGGTGTTTTGGATACTAAGGTTTTGGTTTTCATTCGAGTACGGCCCAAAAGAAGTTCTTTATCTCTTGGGGAGTATAAGAAGTTATCCCCCAGATATTGTGACCCTTATATCTGAATTCAATGAAAGTAGGTGACACAGCCTACAAGCTTCTTTTATCTCCTCATCTCAAAATTTTTAATGCCTTCTATAGAAAAATGTGTCAAACCCAAATCATGGAAAGACGGTAAAACTTCAGTGGCAAGTTACCGTTGGCTTCTAGGTTATGCTAGCTCCTTCCTTTATATAAGTCGTAACTTTTACTTGTCGCTCACAGTAATCTTACTCCCATCAATCTCCTTTCTTTCTTAATCTCCTTCATGGCTTGGCAACAGGAATTAGTTTTATCCCTGATGATTTCTCACCTTCAAGACGCAAGAGAGTCTGTGAAGAAAGACTTTATAGAACAGTATGAGCGCTCACTTTTTCCTCACCTAGGAACTTCTGTAGCTCAGACCAAATGGCGGACCTATCAAAACATAACTAGGGTAACACCCTGGGGTCAGCAGCACTTTCGTAACAATGTCCGCTTGGCCATGGTTATTGAAGCTTTGGGTTTGGGTCCCCGATACTACTGCGTCATGAGATCAAGGCATCTTGGGTTTTCTAAGCGGGTCTTCTTACTGGCGTGTTTTCTTCCTCATGAGAAGATATGCCTTTATCCCGTTTTTGGCTTGCCTCTCAGAGGTCCTTTTGTTAGATCACCTCATACCACTGAGATAGGTGCGGCAATAACCAGCAGAATCATTCCCATAGATGAGTTACCCTATACTTGTGCAGCTTGCGAGTGCTGCTTTTGTGACCATATGATGGACGGGCTTATGGAAGTGTAAAGAGTTCTTCTATCTTTACTGTATAAGTTCCAAGAATGAATAAAGTTTAAATCTTGTTCTTATCTTGCTTTCTTTAAGACTTTTCTTGGTGGTTAATCTTGATTAAAATTTTTCTCTAAGTCTCATATTCGTGCATCTTGCGAAATTATCCCAGTTTGCGAGATGAGGACATCTCGCATTTTTTAAGTGGGGTAGAATGTAAGATTCCTCCCCCAACCCCTTTTTGATGTCTAGTATCTTCCCCTGTAATCAATCCCTCTTCAGAAATATAAAGACCTTGTTTCTAACTGTTTTAGCCTAGAGAGAGAAAATTATTCTAGAGAGAGAATATTCAGATTATGAATATTTTTGGATAGAAAAATAACTCATCTTATTAAAATAAGTTCCCCTGAAACAGAAATTCAAAAAGAATTTCCCAATGTGCAATTGGAATTAATTGAAAATAGGTATAAAGAACCTTAGTCTAAGAGTCTAGATTTTCAGAAATTTTTGGATTATGGTCCAATTAAGGTTCCTATGGGCCAATAGCATCAATCCATGTGTAGGGAGGAGATAAATCCAAATTTGTAAAAGAAGATACCCAAAAATGAGTAAATGCTCACATAAGATGAAGAGTTGAAAATGTACAAGGTTTATTAGTAAAAAACTATGAGCAATAAAATTTTGACACATATGTAAGGAAGGAGAGTTCTTTAAAGAAGGTGCATATTTCACATAAGATGAAGAGTTGAAAATGTACAAGGTTTATTAGTAAAAAACTATGAGCAATAAAATTTTGACACATATGTAAGGAAGGAGAGTTCTTTAAAGAAGGTGCATATTTCACATAAGATGAAGAGTTGAAAATGTACAAGGTTTATTAGTAAAAAACTATGAGCAATAGAATTTTGACACATATGTAAGGAAGGGGAGTTCTTTAAAGGAGGTGCATATTTCACATGCTTGAATGAGTTTTAAACTCAAAAATAATGTGATATTTTTATCTCTCATCTCTCTTGAACCAAACCAAATCAAAATGGAACCAAATCAAATAAAAAAAAGTAACCAAACTAGGTCCAAATCTAGTCCAAATTCAACCAAACTGACTTGGAAAATTCTAGAATCAGTTTGTTTGGTTAGGAGCTCAATTTTTCCTATAAATAGAAGCCTTCCCTTGTTGAAAAAGATAGAATGTCTTATGCATTGTTACTCTACTCTACCTAAGCCAAGAACTGTGAATTCTTTAATAATTCACTAGTTTTTGATACTTCTCTCCTTCTTCAATCCCCATTGGTGGCTCCATCAACATACTAAACCAATTGATTGGTTGGGGGCCTCTACCGTGATCAAAGAATCAAGAAATTTATTAGTAAAAAACAATGAGTATTACTAAAAAAAATGAGATATTTTGGGTATAATGATTCCATTTTGACACATGTGTAAGGAAGGGGAGTCCCTTCAAGGAGGCGCCTACTTCACATGCTTGAATGAGTTTTAAACTAAAAAATAATGTGATATTTTTATCTCTCCTCTCTCTTGGATCAAACCGAATCAAAAAGGAACCAAACTAGGTCCAAATTTGGTCCAAATTCAACTAAATTGAAATCTAAAAAATTCTAGAAATCAGTTAGTCTTGGTTAGAGCCTCCCTCTCTTATAAATAGAACATGAGTCCTTCGTAAAAAAAATAGGAGAATTTTACTATACCAAAATTATGCTGAAATAATGATAATTTTTACTATTCTCTAAAATTCTCTCCAAATTGAAGAAATTGGAGCTTTCCTCGTTCTTCAATCTCCATTGGTGGCTCCATCAACACACCAAACCAATTGATTTGTTGAGGGCCTCTACCGTGATCAAAGAATTAAGAAATTTGTAAGGTAAAGTGTGAATTTTGATCTTTTTCCTTAATTTCTCAATTTTTCTTTCTTCTCAATCCCTCTCAAGCTTGAGAAGCTTAATTGGAATGGTGTTTTAATGCTATTGAAGTTAATTGATGAATGGTAGTAAGGAAATACATAAATTTCTATTTATGCATACTTTTTATGGTTTTTATGTAATTTCTCTCTCTCACTCAAAATGGTCACTCCCATGACCTATTCTCAATCCAAATGAAGCTTCTCATGAATCTTTTCCCTAATCCAAGAATAAATTCTATGCTTGTTTAATTGGAGGCCAAATAAATGGCTTTTTATGCTTTTGAGTTAGTTATTTTATGAGAATTTATGATTCAATCCATAATGGGTTAATGATCCAATTAGGGATCATTCTAATCATATCCATAATGTTAAAGTTCATTCTTTTAGAATAAATTGAGATTTATCAGTAATACCAGCGGAGCTATGGCAAAATTTCTGTAAAAATTACACATAAAATATTTTCATTCAAAGTATGAAAAGAGGACTTCCTACCATATTCTAGGAATTATCATCCTAGATTAATTGAAAGATTTTCATAGTAATCATGGAGAAATTGATTTTTATGTTTATGCATAATTATTGAATTAAGAAAAAGAGAAATTTTTAGTAATTACATTTTATATTAAAAGAGTAATCCCCATGACTTGGGAATCCATGTATTCCATTGATTTAGAGAAAAGAATTAGAAGGTTAAGATTATGTATAATTTATGTTTAAAAAATAAAAAAAATAAAAGAAAGATTTTAGTTAAATTTATCTTTTTATATAGATAAATTTTTAATGTTAAAAGAGGAATTCCCATTACAATTGGAATTCCATAATTGGATGAGAAAAGATAATTTCTTATCATTTTGGAATTATGAGATAATTCATTTAATTTCAATGATGAAATTTTGTCTATGAGGAATTTAGGTAGGTTATGCCTTCCTATCCACATTATGTTTTTGTAATCCACTAGAGTTGATGCATTTTTGGAAAGTTGCCACTTGTGATGTTATTAAGGAAGTTTAAAAATTGTTGTATGCTTTCACTGTCATATGTTTCAATCTTGATTTGGAATCTGGCGTGCTCACTGTGATGGTTTAATTGATTTTCAGTTGTAATGATTTGCATGTGACTTTCCATTTACTGATGAAGTCTGAATGTGTACTAGCTGTGATGAAGGAAAAGTTCTATACAAAAACACATGTAATCCATTCCTAGATGTGTTGAATTTGTGTTGCACACCTATGGTGTTCTCATATTATCCTTAACCTTCTTGTGTGCTTGTTCCTTGAAATGTGTCGCTCGATTTTTTCCTCACTCAAAACGTTTTGCTTGAGAACAAGAGGACTTCACCATTCTAAAGCACATCATGGATGCTAGAATGGCGTTAGGGCCATTATTTCAAGAATATTATGTAGATTGAATGGCCCTAAGGCCATTCAAAAACACATTATTCTTGCAAGAATAGCCTTAGGGCCATTCTACCATGCACATTGTGCAAGTACAATGGCCTTGAGGCAAACCAAAACATAGAACTTATCAATTTTACAAACATAAGGTAGAATGGCCCTAGGGCCATTCTAAAATTTACCTGTAGTAGTTGACACAAGTGATTGAGAGAATGGTGCTAGGACCATTCTTGCAAGTACAATGTGCTTTATAATGGCCTTAAGGCCATTTTTTCATGCATACTGTGCTTAAAAGAATGGTACTAGGGCCATTTTTAAGCACATCATGGATAGTAGAATGGCACTAGGGCCATTCTTTCAAGCTCATTATGCAAGTACAATGGCTTTGAGGCAAACCAAAACATAAGACTTATTCATTTTACAAACATATTCGAAAGAACATCATGGATGGTAGAACGAACCTAGGTACAATCTTTCAAGCACATTACGCATGGTAGAATGTCTTGAGGAAAATTTTCTCAAGCACATCATGGATGGTAGAGATTGGCCCTAGGAAAATTTCACAAGGGAGTGGAAAATGGCCCTAAGGCCTTTCTTACAAACATAATGTGCATTGGAATTTCCCTAAGACCATTCTACCATGCACAATGTGCTTGAAATAATGGCCATTCTAAAAAACATCATGGATGGTAGAATGGACCTAGGTACAATCTTTCAAGCACATTGCACATTGTAGAATGGCCCTATGGCAATTCTAGGGCACATTATGGATGGTAGAATATCCGCGTAAGGCTATTCTAAAGTAATTCATGGATGGTAGATACTCCCTTGGGCCATTCTAAAGCACATCATGGATGGTAGATACTCCCTACGACCATTCTCTCAAGAAGGTAGAATGGCTCTAGAGTCATTCTAGAGCACATTGTCCCTACAATAATGGCCCAAGGGCCATTTTACAATGCAAAATCTCTTTGTGTATGGTAGAGTGGAGAGATTGCCCATGGTCCCTTCTAAAATTCACCATCATGGATGGTAGCATGGACCTAGGTCCAATCTTTCAAGAACATTGTATTATGCATGCATGTGTCAATGAGATTAGCCCTAGGGCCTGTCTTCCATGGAAAATCTTGATGTATTTTGCATGAATACCATAGAGAGTGCACACAAGGGAGTAGATAATGTCCCTAGGGCCATTTAACCATGCAAAATGTGCTTGAAAGAATGGCCCTACGGCCCTTCTAAAGAACATCATAGATGGTAGAATGGACCTAGGTCCAATCTTTTAAGCACATTCTACATGAATGGCCCTATGGAAATCCTAAAGCACATTTGTGGATGGTGGAATCACCCGAGGGCCATTCTAAAACACATCATGGATGGTAGGCTGGCCCTAGGGCCATTCTCTCTAGAGATTAGACAATGGACAATTCTAAAATTTGCCATTAGTTGACATAATGAGAGTGGAGAATAGAGCCATGATCAGTCTTGCATGTAAGGTTCCTCCTCAGACCCAAAAATATGTATAAGTTCTCCTCTCAGTCCCCTATAATCATCCCCTATTTCAGAATGCAAGAAAACATTGTTTTCCTTTGTTTTTGACATAGAGAGAGAGAGAGAGAGAGAGAGAGAGAAAATATTCTAGAGAGAGATAATACAGTTTTGAGATATTTTGGGATATAAAGTTGTCCTTTAAATTTAAGATGAATTCCCCTAAAACAGAAGTTTAAAAAGAGTTTTCCAATATGCATTAGAAATTAATTGAATATGTGCATTAAACACCTTAGCCTAAGGGTACCCATTTTTAGAAAATTATGGATTAAGGTCCAAAGAGTGTTCTAAAGGGCCAATGCGGTTAATACAAGTGTTTGAATAAGAAAAATGCAAGAATAAAAGAAAATCCACTAAAAATGAGTAAATTCTCACATAAGATGAAGAGTTGACTATAGTACTGGCACTTAATAGTAAAAAAATGGAAAATTTGACACCTTGGGAGGGTGAGTGGAGCTCATGAAGGAGGCACCTAGAATCTCATCATTTCTCCCAATTTTTTTTTCAAAAAAATGAGATATTTCATCTCTCCTCTCTCCTCTTTCAAACTAGATCAGAAAAGTGGGCCTAATTGGTCCAAAACTTGACCAAATCGGATCAAACTGAAGCTGGAAGCCTCTAGATCCCAGTTGTGTAAGATCCCTGTCCCCACCGCGCAATAATTTCAGGGGTGCTAGTAGCAGAAGTAGCACTTCTTGCATAGAGCAGGGTCCCACACTCGGGGCCTCACCCACGGATATCCGGACAAGAGACTAATCCATCGGTTTTTCCAAAACCGAACAGGGAAAAACTTCCTTTGCCCGAAAAGCACGAGCGATTCCACCAGGATAACTTTTCCCTAACGTAGTCAAAAGCCTTAACTAACTGAGCTCATTTGACCGAGCCCGTAAGTCCCATAGTCAGATCAGGGAAAAAGACTGTACTTGGATCAGAGACCAATGCTTTTTTCCTCATTTGAGAGGCATAGCCGTTGATTCTTTTCCATAGAAAAATTTTTATCGAGGATTTACTTCATCTATCGAACTAAACAGAAATTGAGTCTCGAATTACGGATCCATCAGTCCAGCCATCCCATGGGTTAGCCAACCACCCAACCACTGTAGTGATAGGATCCAATTAGGAATTTGGTTAGGTTTTGTCCCAGGTACCAGGGAAAAGAGTTCCCAAGCTCCCTAGCTCCCTAGCTAGATTTTCAAGCCAACCACCCAACCACTGTAGTGATAGGATCCAATTAGGAATTTGGTTAGGTTTTGTCCCAGGTACCAGGGAAAAGAGTTCCCAAGCTCCCTAGCTGGATTTTCAAGCAAATTTAACTCCAGTCACACCACTTACACACCCAATATGAAATTACCTTTTTCCTAGATTCAAATGTATTTAATTCAGTCATTTAATGAAATCATAATGTTACTAATCATAAAATTCCAAGTATCCGGTTGAATCTTAATTTCCAATCATTCCTTCATCAGAGTATTTATGGCATCATTGGCAACCAGAACGCTCACCACCTATTCACTCAGGGGCGTTTTCGATAGTTCCTAGCTCATAGTACCCGGTAGATAATCACTTATAAAAATCAAGATAGAATCCTCGTTGAAGATCAGTAAGATCAACCACAACAGATCCATATAAGAGAGCTATGGACTCATCAGTTGAGGACCAGCAAGGTCAATCAACCAGATCCATACTCGGTTTCAGAAAACAACTCTTACTCCTTGTTCCAATATCTTCCACGACGCATGTGTGGGTATCTTTGGAGAACCCAGAGCCCGAGCACCATATGGTCAACACCCTCTAGGATCCTTCTAGTGCTTCACTCATAGGCCGCTTCCTTGGTCCCTCATCCACCGTACCGGAAGCTCACCATTTAAATCGAATCGAAAAAATCTTGACCCTCAAGATAAGGTCTCTTGAACAGATTATACTTGATTTCTAATGCACCTTCTGAAAATCTTTTTGAACTTCTGTTTCGGGGGAGCTTATTTTAATAAGAAGAGATATTTTTCCATCCAAAAATATTTAAAAACTGAATTACCACTCTCTAGAAGATTTTCTCTCTCTAGGCCAAAACTGGTAGAAACAAGATCTTTTATATTTCTGAAGAGGGATTTGATTGGACTTGGTTGGTGGCCTCCCTCTCCTATAAATAGAACCCCATTCCTTTGTATTTTCATCTTAGTGTATTTACATGCTAGTGTAATTTTTAATTTAGTTTAATTCCATTATCCCTCTACCTTGCCTCTCCATTGTAAAGCTTTGGAACTTCACTAATCCTCTTCTTCTCTTGGAGATTATCCTCTTCTTCTTGGTAACCAAGCTTCTTCTTTGAGGGATACACATATCCCTAAAGAATCAAGCCAAAAACCAAGGGTAAGCCTAAAACAATGGTGTTTTACTCTCTTCTTGGATGGTAATCTTCTTCTCAACCTCTCTACATGCTTGGGAAGCTTTCTAATTCATGGTTTCTTCTTAAAACCATGCCCTTATTGATTTATGTTGTTTTGATGAATTAATGTTAATCTCTTATGCTTAAATGTATTGTTTTTTATTTTGTAATCTCTCTTTTTGAAAGAATACTCACTTTTATGGTTAAATCCTTCTTGGAAGGATAAACTTTGATTCTAATCTCATTTGCTTACCTAAAACTTTAGGCCTAACAAGCTAGAGATGGAGATTAAATATTTTTATGATTTTCAATCTATTTAAAAATGAGGTTAATTCATTTAAGCTTGTTTTTATGTTAAGAAAATTCATATTTATTCATTCTAAGATGAAAGAGAGCTTATGCTAACATTCTTATAATTATTTTCATAAGGAAGTTATATTGGGTATTTTTTTAAATACACAAGATGCTTAGATGCAATTATGCTTATATTTATGCTTTGCTTTATGCATAAAGAATTTTTTTATTAAAAGAGGAAGTCTCACTACATTTTTATGTAATTATGTTTATGCATAAATTTAATAATACAAAAAAAGAAATTTTCATGATATTCTATGCATAAACATTTTCAATGCTAAAAAAAGGTTTTTTGTTACATTTTTGAATATACATTCATAGTATGTATGCATAAATGTTTAAATGGTAAAAATAGTATTTTTTGTTATATTTTAAAAAGGTATATTCATGGTATGTATATACATGGTTATTTTTTATTTATCAAAAGAGGAATTTTCATCATATCTTTAAATAGAAAAATGCATAATAAATTTTGCTATCAAAAAGAGAAAGTTTCATCATATTTCTATGTAGATAATTATGGCATGTTGATGCCTAGGTTCAAATGCAGAAAATAATAATTAAGAATATTTGTATATCAATATTTTAATAAAATGATGTATGAATATTTATTAAAGGATCATTTAGAAAAATAAATATCCTTGTTAAATTCCATTATTCATGAGTAGAATTATTTATAGTTCTATAATGTCCAAGGAAGAAGGAATTCTCATATTATTGGATGTTTATCCTTATGATTAGAAATTATAGTTATTTTATGAGATAAATGGAGAAATATCTTTAGGAAATAAATCTAGGAATAAATTCAAGTAATTCTGTGCTAGACCATGACCACGTGAGAAAGGTGGGTCAGCAAGATGCCTACCCATCTCTTGAATTGTAAATTAAGCCAAGACTTGTGACCATTCCCATTTCTTTAGTACGAAGAATGGATAACCGGGCTGATTTAGAGAAGTTTCCCGGAAGACTTGAATTCGTTTAGAAATAAGTTAGAAATTTGTTTTAAATTATACTTAATGGATGGATCATCTGCGATACGAGATTTAGAGAAATTTCCCGAAGACTTGAATTCGTTTAGAAATAAGTTAGAAATTCGTTTTCAATTATACTTAATGGATGGATCATCCGTGATACGAGATTCATGATTTCATTGAGGAAGTCTGGGTTTTGAAAAAAGAGTCTTGTGAAACCAACACTAGAGATGTTTTCTCGTGAAATGGCTTTTTGTGAGAGGAAATCAAATGGGAAAATCCTACTTGCATGGAAACTTTGTTTTTAAAGGAGTGTCTTACGCCGCCAGAATGTTGGAGAAATCATTTGGTTTATTGTTTAAAGGAGAGTTTATGTTGCAAACAGTTGGCGGGGAGTCATCGAAGGACGTCTCTCGTAGTAAAGCCTGCCAAGGTCTTGACCACCCTCTATATGGTTAAAAATGGTGCGCTTCCTGTGTACGATAGGCGAGGGCCGATGAAGCGGTCCCTGAGTGAAGTGCTAGGACACCTAAGGAGGATCTTAGAGGGTTCTGACCAGGCAATGCACGGGCTTGCGGTTGCAAGGACACCCATGCGTATGTCAAGGGAGATCTTCATGGATTGGCGAGAAATTTATTTAAGTGAACTGGGAACTATGAAATTGGATCTCGTTGGTTGACTAGTTGGTCTTCAACGGAGAGTTCGGATAACACTTGATTGTAAAACAATGGAACTATAATACTGAGGATTATAATGGAAACACTGTGGTTTTATTGCAGTTCTGTCTTGAAAATAGTTGAATATGAGAAAAAGGTAAATTTCATATTGGGTGTGTAAGTGGTGTGTCTATTTGATATTTTTGTATGAGTGCCGGCTGGGAACTCTTTTCCCTGGTACCCAAGACAAAACACAACCAAATTTTTATAAAGAGGGATCCCACCAATACAGTGGTTGAGCAGTTGACTAACCCATGGGCCTCTGAGATCCCTGTTCCCATCGCGCAATGGATTCGGGATACTAGCAGCGGAAGTAGCACTTCTTGCTCGAGAAGGGTCCCACACTCGGGGCCTCGTCCACGGATATCCGGACAAAAGACTAATCCGTCGGTTTTTCCAAAATCGAACCCGAAAAAACTTCCCTTATCCGGAAAGCATGGGCGATTCCTCCAAGATAACTTTTTACTCTAACGTAGTCAAGACCATTAGTGATCAAACTGATCCGACTGCACCTATAAAGATATTCGACCAGATCAAGGAAGAAACTTGCACTTGGATCATTGGGATCAACGCTTTTTTCCCCATCAAGAGGCACAGCCGTTGATTCCTATCCATAGAACTATTACTATATCCGGGATTTACTTCATCTATCGTAATAACAGAAATTGAGTCTCGATTTACGGATCCATCAGTCCAGCCTAACCCCATCCAGTCCCATGGGTTAGCCAACTGCCCAACCACTGTAGTGATGGGATCCAATTAAGAATTTGGTTAGGTTTTGTCCCGGGTACCAAGGAAAAGAGTTCCAAGGCCCCCTAGCCGGAAGTTCATGCAAAAATAAAACTAGTCACACCACTTACACACCCAATATGAAATTGCCTTTTCACAGATTCAACCAGTTTTAAAACAATCCTTTAATAAAACCATAGTATCATTGATCACCATCTTCCAATTTATCTGATTGATTCTTAATTTCCCATCATTCCTTCATCAGAGTATCTATGGCATCATTGGCAACTAGAGCGCTCACCACCTGTCCACTCAGGGGCCGTTTCAATAGTTCCTAGCCCATAATACTCGGCAATATAATCACTTATCAAGATGGACTCTCATTGAAGATCAGCAAGATCAACCAACAGATCCATATAAAGAGCCATGGACTCATCCAGCAAGGTCAATCAACCAAATCCATGCCCGATTTTAGAAAACAACTCTTACTCCTTGTTCCAATATCTTCCTCGACGCACGCGTGGGTATCCTGGGCGACCCAGAGCCCGAGCACCATATGGTCAGCACCCTCTAAGATCCTTCGCAGGTGACCTAGCACTTCACTCATAGGCCGCTTCCTTGGCACCTCATCCACCGTACTGGAAGCTCACCATTTTAATCGCACCGAGGCTGGTCAAGACCTCGGCCGACCTTGCTACGCGAGACGTCCTCCATTGACTCTCCGTCAGCAGTTGCAACTTTATCAGTTAGGTCTCCACCCCACGACCTTAATCACAAGATGGTCAAAATGCTTTCCCAGCATTCTTGACATAAAACAGTCATTTACAAACAGCATTTACAAACAGTCACAAAATACAGTTTCTATATTAACTCTCATTTTTCCACATTATCCCTCATCAATCCACATTGCTTATTCCATATTCCAGTTATATGTGTACTCATCCCATCCCATCATTTTCCATCTCATCACTTCAGATTCCTTCACATCACATATCATATATTCACATCCATACCTGTATCCACATCCACATACATACATCCATACATCCACATCTACATGCATACATCCATACATCCACATACATACATCCATTTCTTCATTCCCATTCATATAACCCCATACGCCTTCTCATCTATTCTTTTTCATCACATCCATTCTCACCCTATCATCACAACCCATATTCATCTTATCTCATTACATACACTTCTTATCTCATCCCATACACATCTTATCACATCTTAACTCTTCTTATCACATCCTAACTTATCTCATATGCATCTTATCACATCTCATACACCCCTTATCACATCCTAACTCATCCTATCACATCCTAACTCATCTCATATACATCTTATCACATCCTAACTCATCTTATCACATCCTAACTCATCTCATATACATCTTATCCCATCACATACACTCCTTACCTCATCCCATACACATCTTAACTCATCTTTTATGCATACCTCTATGCAAGAATTTCAATTGTGATAAAAGTAACACTTTGATAATAAAATAATCATTTTTTTTGTAATATTTTTATAACAAAATAATAATTTATTTATTTTTTTTATTTCTATGCACGAAATTCAATATGATGAAATAACATTTTTATAATAAAATAATTATTTTTTTTCTATAATATTTTTATAATAAAATAATAATTTATTTATTTTTTTCATTTCTATGTACGAAATTCAATATGATGAAATAACATTTTTATAATAAAATAA
This sequence comes from Cibotium barometz, assembly GCF_041138505.1. Lineage (NCBI taxonomy): Eukaryota > Viridiplantae > Streptophyta > Polypodiopsida > Cyatheales > Cibotiaceae > Cibotium > Cibotium barometz. The sequence continues at coordinate 38,340,490 of NC_141076.1, forward strand.
TCATTTTTTTTCTTTATAGTTTTATAGTAAAATAATAAAATATTCATCTTTTATGCATACCTCTATGCATGAATTTTAATTATGCTAAAAGTAACACTTTTATAATAAAATATTTATCTTTTATGCATACATCTATGCATGAAATTCAATTCTGCTAAAAGTAATACTTTTATAATAAAATATTTATCCTTTATACATGCCTCTATGCACAAAATTCAATTATACTAAAAGTAACACTTTTATAATAAAATATTCATCTTTTATGTATACCTCTTATGCATAAAATTCAATTATGCTAAAAGTAACACTTTTATAATAAAATATTTATCTTTTATGCATAATATAAAAATTTATTTTCCCATGATTACTATGAAATTCATTCAATTAATCTAGGATGATAACTCCTAGAATATGGTAGGAAATCCTCTTTTCATGCTTTGAATGAAATTATTTTATGTGTAAATTTTTATAAAATTTTGCCATAGCTCTGCTACTATAATCGATAAATCTTTATTATTTTAAAAGATAGGTTATCTTTAAGGGAATGATTAGAATGATCCCTAATTGGATCATTAACCCTTAATGGATTAAATAAAAAATAATCATAAACTAAAAGCATAGATTAAAAAAAACTATTAATTTATTCTCAAGCAAAGATTAATCTTGGATTAAGGAAAAGCTTTATGAAAAGCTTCATTTGGATTGAGAATGGATGAGTATGACTATTTCTTAAGTGAGAGAGAGAAAAAACCATTAGAATTAAACATAAATAAAAATTTATGTAATTCTTTACTATCATTAATCAATTAACTTCAATAGCATTCAAAAAACCATACCAATTAAGCTTCTCAAGCTTGAGAGGGGTTGAGAAGAGAGAAACATTTAGAAATTATAGAAAAGATCAAAATTCACCATACTTACCTTCCAATTTGCTTGATTCTTTATTCACGGTAGAGGCCCCCAACCAATAAATTGGTTTAGTATGTTGATGGAGCCACCAATGGGAATTGAAGAAAGAGAGGAGTGTCAAAAACTAGTGAATTATTAAAGAATTCACAGTTCTTGGCTTAGGTGGAGTAGAGTAACAATGTGTAAACACTATCTTTTTTTCAACAAGGGGAGGCTTCTATTTATAGGAAAAATTGAGCTCCTAACCAAACAAACTGATTCTAGAATTTTCCAAGTCAGTTTGGTCACTTTTTGACCATTTTTTGGTCAGTGCTCATAGTTTTTTACTAATAAACCTTGTACATTTTCAACTCTTCATCTTATGTGAGCATTTACTCATTTTTGGATACTCAATTTATCTCATTTTTTTGATATTACTCATAGTTTTTTACTAATAAACCTTGTACATATTCAACTCTTCATCTTATGTGAGCATTTACTCATTTTTGGATACTCAATTTATCTCATTTTTTTGATATTACTCATAGTTTTTTACTAATAAACCTTGTACATATTCAACTCTTCATCTTATGTGAGCATTTACTTTTTTTTGGATAACTTCTTTTACAAATTAGATTTATCTTCTCCCTACACATGGATTGATGCTATTGGCCCATAGGAACCTTAATTGGACCATAGTCCAAAGATTTCTGAAAATCTAGACCCTTAGACTAAGGTTCTTTATACCTATTTCCAATTAATTCCAATTGCACATTGGAAAATTCTTTCTGAATTTCTGTTCCAGGGGAATTCATTTTAATAAGGTGAGATATTTTTCTATCCAAAAATATTCAAAATGTGAATATTCTCTCTCTAAAATATTTTCTTTCTCTAGGTTAAAACAGTTAAAAACAAGGTCTTTATATTTCTGAAGAGCGATTGATTACAGGGGAAGATACTAGACATTAAAAGGGGGTTGTGGAAGGAATCTTACATTCTACCCCACTTAAAAAACGCGAGATGTCCTCATCTCACAAACTGGGATAATTTCACAAGATGCACGAATTATGAGACTTAGAGAAAAAATTAAATCAGGAGTAACCACCAAGAAAAGTCTCAAAGAGAGAAAGATTCAAGATAAGAACAAGATTTAAACTTTATTCATTCTCGGAACTTATATAGTAAAGATAGAAGAACTCTTTACACTTCCATAAGCCCGTCCATCATATGATCACAAAAGCAGCACTCACAAGCTGCGCACGTATAAGGTAACTCATCTATGGAAATAATTCTGTTGGTTATTGCCGCACCTATCTGAGTGGTATGAGGTGATCTAACAAAAGGACCTCCGAGAGGCAAGCCAAAAACGGGGTAAAGGCATATTTTCTGATGAGGAAGAAAACACGCCAGTAAGAAGACCCGCTCAGAAAACCCAAGATGCCTTGATCTCATAACGTAGTAGTATCGGGGACCCAAACCCGAAGCTTCAATAACCATGGCCAAGCGGACATTGTTACGAAAGTGCTGCTGACCCCAGGGTGTTACCCTAGTTATGTCTTGATAGGTCCGCCATTTGGTCTGAGCTACAGAAGTCCCTAGGTGAGGAAAAAGTGAGCACTCATACTGTTCTATAAAATCTTTCTTCACAGACTCGCTTGTGTCTTGAAGGTGAGAAATCATCATGGATATACAATTTTAAAATGAGGAGATAAAAGAAGCTCGTAAGCTAAGTCACTTACTTTCTTTGAATTGAGATAAGGCTCACAATATCTGGGGGGGATAACTTCTTAAACTCCCCAATAGATAAAGAACTTCTTTTGGGCCATACTCGAATGAAAACCAAAACCTTGGTATCCAAAACACCGATTTTTACTTCTGAACTCATTGTTCTGAATCCTTAAAACAGGTGGGACTCCTGAGAAGTATTCTAGGGAAAGGGTCTTCCTTTTTTTTTTATAAACAGAATTTTTCTTTTATTTTAGAGAGGGAATAATTATAAGATCAAAAAGGGAGATTCTTACTCCTGTATACCTCGAAGGCTGGGGAGGAATCTTACATTCTACCCCACTTAAAAAAGTGCGAGATGTCCTCATCTCGCAAGGTAGAGGACAACTCTTTTTCTTAAGATCCAATTTTATTCTGGGGTTCCTTATATTTTGGTCAACCCAACAGAACACTGGGATAAATATCCCTTATATATAGAACTCATCATTAAATAACAATTCATTCAGATCATATCATTCATATCTTTAACATGATAATGGTCCATTAGACCGAAAAATTTCCTTCTGAACATTCCTCCACGGAAATTTCAGTCAAGCAAGTCAATCCACATTGCTTATTCCACATTCCAGTTATATGTGTACTCATCCCATCCCATCATTTTCCATCTCATCACTTCAGATTCCTTCACATCACATATCATATATTCACATCCATACCTGTATCCACATCCACATGCATACATCCATACATCCACATCTACATGCATACATCCATACATCCACATACATACATCCATTTCTTCATTCCCATTCATATAACCCCATACGCCTTCTCATCTATTCTTTTTCATCACATCCATTCTCACCCTATCATCACAACCCATATTCATCTTATCTCATCACATACACTTCTTATCTCATCCCATACACATCTTATCACATCTTAACTCTTCTTATCACATCCTAACTTATCTCATATGCATCTTATCACATCTCATACACTCCTTATCACATCCTAACTCATCTTATCACATCCTAACTCATCTCATATACATCTTATCACATCCTAACTCATCTTATCACATCCTAACTCATCTCATATACATCTTATCCCATCACATACACTCCTTACCTCATCCCATACACATCTTAACTCATCTTTTATGCATACCTCTATGCAAGAATTTCAATTGTGATAAAAGTAACACTTTTATAATAAAATAATCATTTTTTATGTAATATTTTTATAATAAAATAATAATTTATTTATTTATTTTATTTCTATGCACGAAATTCAATATGATAAAATAACATTTTTATAATAAAAAAATTATTTTTTTGTAATATTTTTATAAAAAAATAATAATTTATTTTATTTTTTCATTTTTATGCACGAAATTCAATATGATGAAATAACATTTTTATAATAAAATAATTATTTTTTTTCTTTATAGTTTTATAGTAAAATAATAAAATATTCATCTTTTATGCATACCTCTATGCATGAATTTCAATTATGCTAAAAGTAACACTTTTATAATAAAATATTTATCTTTTATGCATACTTCTATGCATGAAATTCAATTATGCTAAAAGTAATACTTTTATAATAAAATATTTATCTTTTATGCATGCCTCTATGCACAAAATTCAATTATACTAAAAGTAACACTTTTATAATAAAATATTCATCTTTTATGTATACCTCTTATGCATAAAATTCAATTATGCTAAAAGTAACACTTTTATAATAAAATATTTATCTTTTATGCATAATATAAAAATTCAATTTTCCCATGATTACTATGAAATTCTTTCAATTAATCTAGGATGATAATTCCTAGAATATGGTAGGAAATCCTCTTTTCATGCTTTGAATGAAATTATTTTATGTGTAAATTTTTATAAAATTTTGCCATAGCTCTGCTACTATAACCGATAAATCTTATTTATTTTAAAAGATAGGTTATCTTTAAGGGAATGATTAGAATGATCTCTAATTGGATCATTAACCCTTAATGGATTAAATAAAAAATAATCATAAACTAAAAGCATAGATTAAAAAAACTATTAATTTATTCTCAAGCATAGATTAATCTTGGATTAAGGAAAAGCTTTATGAAAAGCTTCATTTGGATTGAGAATGGATGAGTATGACTATTTCTTAAGTGAGAGAGAGAAAAAACCATTAGAATTAAACATAAATGGAAATTTATGTAATTCTTTACTATCATTAATCAATTAACTTCAATAGCATTCAAAAAACCATACCAATTAAGCTTCTCAAGCTTGAGAGGGGTTGAGAAGAGAAAAACATTTAGAAATTATAGAAAAGATCAAAATTCACCATACTTACCTTCCAATTTGCTTGATTCTTTATTCACGGGAGAGGCCCCCAACCAATCAATTGGTTTAGTATGTTGATGGAGCCACCAATGGGAATTGAAGAAAGAGAGAAGTGTCAAAAACTAGTGAATTATTAAAGAATTCACAGTTCTTGGCTTAGGTGGAGTAGAGTAACAATGTGTAAACACTATCTTTTTTTCAACAAGGGGAGGCTTCTATTTATAGGAAAAATTGAGCTCCTAACCAAACAAACTGATTCTAGAATTTTCCAAGTCAATTTGGTCACTTTTTGACCATTTTTTTGTCAGTTAAGCTAACTTTTTGGAACTAGACTTGAATGAGGAGAGAGGAGAGATGAAATATCTCAATTTTTATGAGTTTAAAACTCATTCAAGCATTAAAGAACTCCCCTTCCTTACATATGTGTCAAAATGGAATCATTATACCCAAAATATCTCATATTTTTAATATTGCTCATAGTTTTTTACTAATAAACCTTGTACATTTTCAACTCTTCATCTTATGTGAGCATTTACTCATTTTTGGATACTCAATTTATCTCATTTTTTTGATATTACTCATAGTTTTTTACTAATAAACCTTGTACATATTCAACTCTTCATCTTATGTGAGCATTTACTCATTTTTGGATACTCAATTTATCTCATTTTTTTGATATTACTCATAGTTTTTTACTAATAAACCTTGTACATATTCAACTCTTCATCTTATGTGAGCATTTACTCATTTTTGGATAACTTCTTTTACAAATTGGATTTATCTCCTCCCTACACATGGATTGATGCTATAGGAACCTTAATTGGACCATAGTCCAAAGATTTCTGAAAATCTAGACCCTTAGACTAAGGTTCTTTATACCTATTTCCAATTAATTCCAATTGCACATTGGAAAATTCTTTCTGAATTTCTGTTTCAAGGGAATTCATTTTAATAAGGTGAGATATTTTTCTATCCAAAAATATTCAAAATTTAAATATTCTCTCTCTAAAATATTTTCTCTCTCTAGGTTAAAACAGTTAGAAACAAGGTCTTTATATTTCTGAAGAGGGATTGATTACAGGGGAAGATACTAGACATCAAAAGGGGGTTGGGGGAGGAATCTTACAGGGCCGGTTGGGATTAGGCTAGAGCGGTGGATTCCTACAATAAATTTCAGCTATGTTTACGTTACGGTAGTTGAAGCCTTAGGTCACATGGTAATTCTTAGGCTAGATCGGTGGATTCCTACAATAAATTTCAGTTATGTTTACGTTAGAGTAGTTGAAGCCTTAGGTCACATGGTAATTCTTGTTCTATGGAAAAGAATCAAACGGCTGTGCCTCACTTCAATGGCTATGCCTCACTTCAAGGGAAAAAAGAGATGATCTCTATGAACCAAGTGCAGTTCCTCCTTGATTCGGCCATGTGACCCGCGGGTTTGGTTGGATTACAAAGAATAGCTAAGGCTCTTGACCCCATTTGATAAAATCTCATTAGAATATTTTCCTGGAGTAATTGCCCGTGCTTTTTTTGGGTGAGGAAAGTTTTCTGGTCTCGGTTTCAGAAGAACCGCAGGACTAGTCTCTTGCCCTGAAATTCATGGGTGAGGCCCCGAGTGGGAAGCTTTGCCCTGCGTAAGAGGTTGCTACTTCCGCTGCTAGCACTCGAGAGCTCGACGCGTAGAGGAGGCAGGGGTCTCACATTGCAAGTCTTAATATTTTAATATTTTATGCAAGAACATGTAGAGATTGGCCACTCCAAAATTTACCAACAGTCGATACAAAGAAGTGGAGAAGGGCCCTAGGGCCATTCTTAAGCACATTTTATAGGTAGAATGGCCCTAGGGCCATTTTAAAGTATTATTTTCTTGCAAGAATGGCCCAATGGCCATTCTACCATGAACAATATTGATATTTTATGCATGCACATGTAGAGATTAGCCCTAGTGCCATCTTGTAATTTCCCAGTATGGATGGTAGAATGGACCTAGGTTCAATCTTTCAAGCAAATTGTGCATGGTAGAATGGCCCTAGGGCACATTGTGCATGTTAGAGTGGCCCTATGGCCATTATTGCCATGTATATACATAGATTAACCATACGATCATTATAAAACTCATCAGCTGTTGTAGACACGAGATAGAACTGCCCTCGGGCCAGTTTAGAGCACATTGTGCCTGCAAGAATGGACCAAGGGCCATTTTATGATCCACAACCTCTTTGTGCATGGTAGAAAAGAGAGATTGGCCCAAGGTCCTTCATAAAATTCACCATCATGGATGGTAGTATGGACCTAGGTCCAATCTTTCAAGAACATTGTATTATGCATGCATGTGTCAAGATTAGCCCTAGGGCCTATCTTCCATGGAAAATCTTGATGTATTTTGCATGCATATGTAGAGAGTAGCCATAGGTGGTTGAAACAACGGAGTAGAGAATGGCCCTAGGGTCATTAAACCATATAGAATGTGCTTGAAAGAATGGCCGTATGGAAATTCTAAAGAACACCATGGATGGTAGAATGGACCTAGGTCCAATCTTTCAATCACATTGTGCATGGTAGAATGGACCTAGCTCCAATTTTTCAAGCACATTGTGCATGGTAGGATGGCCCTATGTCCATCCAAAAGCACATTGCGGATGGTAGAATGATCTTAGGGCCATTATAAAGCACACCATGGATGTCAGGCTAGGGCCGACCATTCTAAAATTTACCACAATTGATACAAGGGAGTTGAGAATGGACTAGGGCCATTCTCATGCACATTATGTAGGTAGAATGGCCCTAGGAACATTATAAAGTACATTGTGCTTGCAAGAATGGCCTAAGGGCCATTCTACCATACACAATCTTGATATTTTATGCATACACATGTAGAGATTAGGCCTAGGGCCATCCTGAATTTCCCCATCATGGATGGTAGAATGGACTTAGTTCTAATCTTTCAAGCAAATTATGCATGGTAGAATGGACCTATGGCTATTCTTGCCATGTGCATGTAGAGATTGACCATAGGACCATTTTAAAAATCATCCGTTGTTGTTGACACAAGAGGTAGAATGGCCCTAGGGCAATTTTGGAGCACATTGTGCCTTTAATAATGCCCCCAAGGGCCATTTTACGATGCAAAATCTCTTTGTGTATGGTATAATGGAGAGATTGGCCCAAGGGCCTTCTAAAATTCACCTATCATAGATGGTAGTATGGACCTAGGTCTAATCTTTCAAGAACAATGTATTATGCATGCATGTGTCATGATTGGCCTTAGAACCTGTCTTCCATGGACAATCTTGATGTATTTTGCATGCATATGTAGAGATTTGCCATAGGGATTTCACACAAGGGAGTAGAGAATTTCCCTAGGGTCCTTCAACCATGGAGAATGTGCTTGAAAGAATGACCCTATGGCCATTCTAAAGAACATCATGGATGGTAGAATGGACCCAGGTCCAATCTTTCAAGAATATTGTGCATGGTAGCATGTCCCTATGGCCATCCTAAAGCACATTGTGGATGGTATATTGGCCCTAGGGCCATTCTAAAGCACATCATGGATAGTAAATTGGCCCTAGGACCATTATCTCTAGAGATTAGCCCAAGGACAATTCTAAAATTTACTAGTAGGTTGACACAATGAGAGTGGAGAACGGTGCCATTACCATTTTTTCAAGTCTTAATATTTTAATATTTTATGCAAGCACATGTAGAGATTAGCCTAAGGACCATTCTAAAATTTATGAACATAAGGGAGTGGAGAATGGCTCTCAAGAACATTGTGTAGGTAGAATGGCCCTAGGGCCATTTTAAAATATATTGTACTTGCAAGAATGGCCCAAGGGCCATTATACCATGAACAATCTTGATATTTTATGTATGCACATGTGGATATTAGCCCTAGGGACATCGAGGGGCCATCTTGAAATGTCCCATCATGGATGGTAGAATGGATCTAGGTCCAATATTTCAAGCAAATTGTGCTTGGTAGAATGGCCCCTTGGCCATTCTAAAGCACATTGTGCATGGTAGAATGGCCCTATGGCCATTATTTCCATATACATGCAGAGATTAGACATAGGAACATTCTAAATTTCACCCATTGTTGTTGACACAAGAGGTAGAATGGCCCTAGGGCCACTCTAGAGAACTTTGTGTTGAAATGTGCAATGTAAAATGAATGGGTATTTTCTTGAGTGTGTAAAAGCACCCTAGAGGTGCAAGATAGCGTGTTAAGATAAGAATGTCACACATATGATATTGTATGGTGTGTTAGTGTTGACCAAAAGAGTGGAAAAGAGAGTGCCACATGGCATGATAATGTGTAAAGTGGGATAAGGCTAGAAGGCCTATATTATTTTATTGTTCATTTTGTGAATGTAATAGAGATCTTGTGTTGAGTGTGCAATCTCTCTCTCTCTCTAGTCATTGAGTTTCTTGTGTGGTTTAATAAACCTTAATCTTATGCTTAATCTTGTGTCTATTGTTGAGATTAAGGCTTGATGTCAGCTTGTGCTAGCTGTGCTATGTGCTGGCATGTTAGGTAGGAACATGTGTGAGACATAAATGACCGTGTCCAGCTGGTCATAGTGTGTGGACATGTTAGGTAGGAACATGTGTGAGACATAAATGACCACATCCAGCTGGTCAGTGTGTGGACATTAGCTAGGGTTAGTTGTGTGTGGACACTATGACCACGTCCAGCTGGTCATAGTGTGTGGACATTAGCTAGGGTGAGCTGTGTGTGGACACAACACATAGTGTGAGTTGTGTATTATGGATTATGTCTTTATGCATTGTGTGAGAGTGGAGATGGCTTCCCTCCTCTATGGTTAGGGTTTGCAATATACATTAGGGTTTTCTCCTATGTGTGTGTCTCCTCTCCCTCTACCTGTTTTTCGTCATGGTATCAGAGCCTGGTGCTCTCTATTAGGGTTTATGAGTGAGTGAGAGAAGAGGGAGAAGAAGTTGTGAAGAAAAGCTATGAAGCTTGCCATTTATGCTGTGAAGCTTGGAGCACACCGATTTCTATCAGATCTGAGAGCTTGGCCTACCGGGTAAGGTCTACTAAACACCCTTGAGCGGATTGCAAGTGATTCAAGCACAAACAAGACAAATTAGGAAAATTTTGGTTTTTTGCAAGCTTTCCATTGGAGCTTGGAAGCGGTGATGTATTGTGAAAATGGATGCAAATTTGACAAAGAAACATGTATCTGACAAATGGGAATGTATTGGCAACTCATGTGCAAGCCCTACAATGAATTTGGAGCAAGTATGATGCATTTGAGTGATTAAAAAATTACTGTTTTTTGAAGCTCTCACAAAACAGAGAAAAAGAGTCACTTGGTGGATGAAATTAGAGCAAGTTTTTACAAAAATTACTCAATTGATGGGTTGTACACATTCCTTGGTGTGTTAGGCAATCATATATACTATCAATTGACAATAAAATCAGCCCAAATCCCCTCAGGAGCAAGCGGCGCAGATCATAGAGCAGAAACAGAGCATTTTCTCATATTTTTGCTAAGTGGAGGACTCAAATCAACTGTTGTGCTTGATAAATTCCAAAATTGTCTTAGCAATTGTGTGGTACATACACTTGAGAAGGAAGCTACATAGTTGGTTGAAGAAATTATGCATTATGGAGCTAGAAATGAGCTGATTAAACAGGTTGTCTACTATGATTAGTGAAACAAAGTCTGATTAATTGACTAATTAATCTCTCATCTTAAACAATTGGTCTAATTCCTTTTACATGGATCTAGTGGACATCATTGCTAAGCTAATGAATGCCTGGTCTCTCAATTTGGACAAGCATTGAAGAAATTAGAGCAATTCTACTACTGGTTTTTCTGGTTTTTCTCAAAACAGAGAAGGGGGTTTGAAAAATTTGGTATGTACGCACCTTGGTTGGTGTTGATATGCAACATTGAGCTTGTTTAGGTGTCAATGCAAGTTATCCACACTTGATTGAACCACTACATTGCAATTTGAAGCCTTGGAAATAGGGTACCTTGGACTGCGCATGTCAGTTCAATTTGGATGCAATCAGTTTGATTTTCCACATCAAAAGTGAAATTTGTTGAGTACTTTGGAGTATCTGGAACACTTATTAGAGTGTGGTTGAGCTGAGGAAGGCTTGTTTACAGATTTGGACATGTGCAGAAGGTGCATTTGCATTGAGCAAATGCACCTTTCGCACATGTTTGCATTTGCATTGAGCAAATATGTCAGACAATCCAATACAAGTTGTGGGTGAAAAACGGGATAGGAAGAACTTCTAGGCATGGAAGTACAGGATCAAAAGTTTTCTAAAGGGAAAAGGTTTTTGGAATCTTATTAACAGGTGCGGAGCCAGAGCCGGAACTACCCCGACAACCTACACAGTAGAGCAGGTTATAGCTCATAAGCAATGGTCAGAAAGAGCATACAAAGTTTTGCATTATCTCTCTAGACATATGCATTTCGGATGCTATACTCATACATATACATGATGCTGAGAATGTTGAGATATCGAGCTCGTCTAGTGAGGCGGTGGCCACTGATGACCCGCCTGGGGGATAGGCCCCACACTTACACCACTGGCATGGTTGGTGAGATCTTGGGTGATATGTGGCCAGTGGGATGACAGGCTGTGTGACAGCCATTCTAGAGACTAGCATAGTTATAGCGCCAGCTCATTTAGTCGGGTTCACACTATAGAGAACCCGTGTATGTTTTGGTTGAGTACCTTTCATATTGTGTGTACTCTTATCTTGTATATGGTGTGTTGAGTGTTGAGTAGAGAAGAAGAAGATTTTCAGTCTCTCACCTTGTGTGTTCTCTATTAGGGTTTTGTGAGTGTGTGTGTGTACTTGCAAGAGCTCAAGCTCTCTTCCCCCCTGCATCTTTTCATGGTATCAGAGCCTGGTTCGTGCTAAGGGCTGAGCTGCAAGCAAGAGAACCACAGGAAGCGGTACGAGGGTAAGAGCTTCAACTACTCTTCCCTATTGTGTTGGTGACTACACCCTTGTCGGGAGCTCTACGGGAGGCACCGGCAAACGGTCTCTGATTGAGGAGCTTTCTTCGTGGGAGTAAAGCTATTGGGCAACTATACAGTCCTTCGGACTACAATTTTTGGGCCGAAAATGCGTTTCGGGCACGTCTGGACCTCCGTTTTTCAGAAGGCGATTTCGAGCACTGCGGGTAAGTCATCGATTCTGTGCAGAACTCTGTTTTAAGAACTGCAGGAAGACAGATTGACTTTGTAGACACTGTGGGTGCTGCAAAGAGGTCTACAGTTGCCATTGGGTGTATGTATGCACATTGAAGTCACTGGCTGTGACATTTGAGAGTACTACAGTACCGCTGTGCAGAAAATACAGCAGTTTGTGCAGAAAAACCAGAGTGCAGTTTCTGGTAAAATTGTGTGTTTGGCAAGATGTCGAATGATGGGATAACTCAGATTGTGGCTGAGAAGCTTGATAAGAATAACTTCCATGCTTGGAGGTTTAGGTTGACGAATTTCCTGATGGGAAAAGGCTATTGGGACTACATAGAAGGTGAGCATGAAGAGGCACCAGAGATACCGGATATAAATCCGACTGCTGCAAATGTGAAAGAGTTTAAAGACTGGAACCAAGGAGCCAGGAAGGTTATGTATTGGCTTTCCATTAGTATACAGGACACCATGATTGGACACATTCAGGATGCCAAGTCCCCCAAGGAGGCGTGGGACACCTTGGTAAAGCTTTATGAAACAAATACCAAGGCACGTAAGATACAGTTGAAGAATGAACTTCATACTGTGGAGAAAAAGAGCATGTCTGTAAATGACTATGCGCTGAAGATAAAGGGTATTGTGGAATCCCTTGCATCTATTGGTGTGTCAGTAGATGATGATGACAAGGTGGAAGTCTGTCTACGTGGTCTCGGGCCACAATACAAGGCGTTTAAGACGTCTATTCAGACTCGGGAAAACATTCCCAACTTTACAGATTTGGTGTCTATGCTGATTATCGAAGAGAAGAACTTGGGTGAAGCCAACAGTCTTCACAAGCAAAAACAATTCAGAGCAACAGGCCTTCTACACGAGTTCAGGAAGAGGACGAGGTAGAGGAGGTCATGGACGCGGTCAAGGAGGTGACCGAACAGGTAATCAGAATTATGGCCAGCAGCAGCAACAACAACAACAGTCCCAGAATCAACAACAACAATAACACGCAGGTGGAAGAGACAAATTCAAAGGCAGGGGGAGTCAAAGAGGCCGTGGAAATTGGCAAAGACAATATAATGATGCACGTGAATGCTATTATTGTGGTAATCCTGGACATGTGCAGTCAGAATGTTATAAGAAGCAGGCTGACATGCAAAATGGGAAAGTGCAGCAAAATAACTATGCATCCTCAAGCAGAAATAATGAGGATAATGAAAGGTTGTTTGTTATGCAGCATGTTGTGAATGCCATGTCTGAAAATATTGATGCAGCACAAAAAGATAATGTATGGTATGTGGATTCAGGCGCTTCGAACCACATGACGAGTCATGGGGAGTGGTTCAAGGAGATGAAAAACCCAGAAAGACCAGGTTTTGTGGAAACAGGGGATGACACTGCTCATCCAATTGCCCACGTTGGAGATGTGCCATTGTCTATGCAGGATGGCAAAGTGAAGTACCTTGCAGATGTACTTCATGTACCGAACATAACAAAGAATCTGGTTTCAGTTGGCCAGATGATTGAGCAGGGTTTGCAGGTTCAGTTTAACCCTGATGGATGTTATGTTGAAGATTTTAAAGACAAGTGCAGGTTTGTTGCAAAAGGCAACAGAGTGGGCAGAATGTTTACGTTGGATGTAGACATGCCTGAGATGAGTGCTGCGATGTTTGCAAATGGTTCAGGAATTGTTGCAGACACAGACATATGGCATAAAAGAATTGGACATGCAAATGTGCAGAGATTGAAGTCTATGCAGACAAAAGGAATTGTGACAGGGCTGCCAAAATTTAAAGTGGAAGGTATGCAGAAAATATGTGAAGCATGCCAATTTGGGAAGCAAACAAAGCATGTGTTTCCACGTAACAGATATGTGAGCAGAAATGCACTAGATGTTGTGCATTCAGATGTATGGGGTCCTACGAAGACCATATCTATGGGAGGCTGCAGGTACTATGTGACTTTCATTGATGACCACACAAGGAAAGTGTGGGTATATTTCATGAAGGAGAAAAGTGAGGTGTTCACTCACTTTCAGAATTTCAGAGTTTTGGTTGAAAAGCAAACAGGGAAATATGTAAAGTGTCTAAGGTCAGATGGAGGGGGAGAGTACTTCTCCAATGAGTTCTCTGAATTTTTGAAGAAGAATGGTATTCGGAGACAGTTTACATGCAGATACACTCCGCAGCAAAATGGAGTTGCTGAGCGGAAAAACAGGCACATTGCTGAGATTGCGCGAGCATTGATGGAAGAGAAAAATATGCCACATTGCTATTGGGCTGAGGCTGTTTCTACAGCAGTATACATCATGAACAGGACTCCAACTGCAGCCATACATGATGTAACTCCAGAGGAGAGGTTTACTGGCAGAAAACCAGATTTGTCTCATCTGAAAGTCTTTGGATGCATTGCATATGTGCATGTGTCAGATGAGCTGAGAACTAAGCTGGATTCGAAAGCTGAAAAATGTGTGTTTATTGGATATTCCCTTGAGCAAAAGAGATACAGGTGTTATAACCCTACTACACGTGAGTTGAGGGTAAGCAGGGATGTTGTCTTTGATGAGATGAGTAGCTGGTATGCTACTGAAAAAGAAGCTGTTGGGGCTGATGTGAGTGGAAGTGTGGTTGCACAGAATGCAGGTCAGCAATCACAGTCTTTGAGTGGACCAGGAGAGTCCTCATCTAGTGGGTCTATTGATAGACCATGGAGTGGCAGGCTGCGTCATAATACCAGCCCTGCAAATGTGATTAATACATCACGTAAAGGAAAAGAGAAAATGGTTGAGCCCCTTGGTATGCCTGACATTTCTGCAGGGCATTCTCATATTGATGGAGAGTCTAGTGGCTCAGATATGAGCCTTGATGAGGAGCTTGGGATCCCAGCTATGAGAACACCTGGTGTAAAGAAGGCTATGGAAGCCATGAATGAAAAGCTGCGAAGATCTAGGAGAGTGAGAAATCCTGTGCAGAGATTTACCTATGATGGTTATGTGGCACATCACTATGCATATATGGCAAAGGTTGTGCAGGTTGTTGAGCCCACATGCATTGATGAGGCTGTTGGAAATGTGTGTTGGGAGAAAGCTATGGATGAGGAGATGGATGCACTATATGGAAATGAAACTTGGGATTTAGTGCAATTGCCTGAAGACAAGAAAGCCATTGGATGCAAGTGGGTGTACAAAGTTAAACATAACAGTGATGGAAGCATAAACAGGTACAAGGCTAGATTGGTAGCCAAAGGATATGCGCAGACATATGGGATTGATTATGAGGAAACTTTCAGCCCAGTTGCCAAGATGGCAATGGTGAGAGTTTTGATAGCAGTGGCTGCGTCAAAGCAATGGTCTTTACATCAGATGGATGTAAAGAATGCATTCTTGCATGGGGATTTGCAAGAAGAGGTGTATATGTTGCAGCCACCTGGTTATGAGGATGTGGGTCACCCCGAGCATGTCTGCAGGTTGAAGAAAGCCTTGTATGGCTTAAAGCAAGCACCAAGGGCATGGTCTGACAAGATTTCTGAATATCTTGTCATATTGGTTTTCATGTAGCCAATGCAGATTTCTCATTGTATGTGAGACATGGTGATAGAGGAGTTGTGCTTGTTGTCATCTATGTAGATGACTTGATCATTACGGAGGACCATGATGCAGAGATCTTTGATGTAAAGATTTTGCTTAGACAGAAGTTTGAGATGAAGGATCTAGGGGAGCTCAGATATTTCTTGGGCATTGAGGTGATTAGGTCACCACATGGTATTGGATTACTGCAGAGACAGTATGGCTTGGACATGTTGTCCAAGTATGGTATGACAGGCTGTAAGCTTATTTCTGTGCCATTGGATCAGAATGGCAAGTTGAGTGCAGATTCAGGAGAGATCTTGGAGGATCCTACTATGTACAGGAGCATAGTAGGAAGTTTGATCTACATGACGATCACCAGACCAGATTTGAGCTATGCTGTTGGGTTGGTGAGTCAGTTTATGCAGGTTCCACGGAAACTGCATTTGGATGCAGTGAGACGCATACTGAGGTATGTGAAGTCTACTTTGCATTGTGGACTATTCTATGAGACTGGGACAGAGATATGTGTACATGGGTACACAGATGCTGATTGGGCTGGTAGTATCTCAGACAAAAGATCTACCAGTGGCTTTATGTTTTCTTTGGGGAGTGCTGCTGTGACTTGGAGCAGCAAGAAGCAGCCTACAGTTGCTCTATCGAGTACAGAGGCCGAGTACAGAGGAGCTGCTATGGCAGCATGTGAGGTAGCTTGGTTGAGAAAGCTACTTGCAGATTTGGGTCTATCAGTGGATAGACAAGTTGTCATTTTTTGTGACAACATTAGCAGTATACAGTTGGCCCAGGAACCCAGTCTTTCATGCTCGTACAAAGCACATAGAGGTCCACTACCACTTCGTCAAAGAGAAGGTCTTGGCAGGAGATCTTGACCTTGTTTATGTCAGCACAGAGGATCAGGTAGCTGACATTTTCACCAAAGCATTGGGTACAGAGAAGCTCCGCAGATTCAGGGCTTCGCTTGGTGTACATGAGATGGAGTTGAGCTCGAGGGAGAGTGTTGAGATATCGAGCTCGTCTAGTGAGGCGGTGGCCACTGATGACCCGCCTGGGGGATAGGCCCCACACTTACACTACTGGCACGGTTGGTGAGATCTTGGGTGATATGTGGCCAGTGGGATGACACTGTGTGACAGCCATTCTAGAGACTGGCATAGTTATAGCGCCAGCTCATTTAGTCGGGTTCACACTATAGAGAACCCGTGTATGTTTTGGTTGAGTACCTTTCATATTGTGTGTACTCTTATCTTGTATATGGTGTGTTGAGTGTTGAGTAGAGAAGAAGAAGATTTTCAGCCTCTCACCTTGTGTGTTCTCTATTAGGGTTTTGTGAGTGTGTGTGTGTGCTTGCAAGAGCTCAAGCTCTCTTCCCCCCTGCATCTTTTCAAAGAATCCCAAGGATGCATGGGATACATTGGTAAAGCTGTTTGATACAGACACTAGTACTCGCAAGTCTGAGTTTGCGACAATAGATTCATAATGTGAAACGGAAAGGAAGGAACATCCATGATTATGTACAAGAGATAAAGAAGTATGCAGATGCATTGGCAACAATCAATGTCCCCATGCCTGATGATGATTTGGTAGACATTACCTTGCGTGGTCTTGGCAAGGAGTATAAGTCTTTTGATACATCCATCTCGGTTTGGAGTACGGGTTTACCAGATTTTGATGAGTTGGTTTCACTCTTGCTTGTTGAGGAAATCAAACTCAGTGACTCCTTTCATGATGCATCTACTAGCCATGATGATAATGGCAAAAATCAGGCTTTCTATTCACAAAGGGGATTTAGAGGCAAGGGGAGATTTGCATCACGTGGCTGTGGTAATGGTCGTGGATGGTAGGACAGGTCACCACAATAGAATTTTCAGCCTACATATGGTGCTAGAGGTGTTCATGGATATAAACCTCAGAGAGGCAGAGGTAATCCTTCACGGCACGGCCCCGGGGGGCGTCACGGCACGGCACCGGGGGGGCTGCGGGGGCGTCACAGCACCGCACGGCACGGCGGGGGTGTTGGCAAGGCCAACAAACATCTATGCAAAATGTGGAATGCCATTAGTGTGGAAAATTTGGTCATATGCCATTGTGATTGTTTCTGCCAAACAAAATGATTTGAGAGGGGGTAGAGCACAACATGGTGGACATTATGCACAACATGGTGGAAATTATGCATCAAGCAGTAATGATGGGGCAGCGCAAATCACTTGTTTGCCATGAAACATGTTGTGGGATCTATGATGACAAATGCTGAAAGTGATGACACTTTGTATATGGACTCTAGAGCATCAAACCATATGACTTGTCATGGCGAATGGTTTGAGCATATGAAGCCTATGGATATGAAAGGCTATGTGGAGACAAGAGATGATACCCAACATGCAATTACACATGTTGGAAGTGTACCATTGGTTATGCACAATGGTTATGGTGGCAGATGTCTTGTATGTGCCTTCTATTACAAAAGTTTTGGCCTCAGTTGGTCAAATGGTGGAACAGGGTTTACAGGTTCGTTTCAACGAGCATGGTTGCTTCGTTGAGGATTTCAAAAATGGATGTAGAGTCATTGCCAAAGGCAAGAAAGAAGGCAGGTTATTTAAGTTAGATGCTGGGATTCCTGAGTTGAAATCAGCTATGTTCTCTAAAAGCCGAAATGTGGTACAGGACATTGACATGTGGCATAAGAGGATTGGACATGTGAACATACAAAGGTTAAAGAACATGCAAGCAAGAGGCATTGTTAGTGGGCTGCCTAGATTCAAATATGATGGGAATATACATGTTTGTGATGCCTGTCAGTTTGGAAAGTAGGCGAGGTTGCCGTTTCCTAGAGAAGGCAACATGAGTAGCAGGCCACTTGAGATAGTTCATAGCGATGTATGGGGTCCTGCACAAAACCCATCCATTAAAGGTAGCTTATATTATGTGACATTATTTGATGATTTCAGTAGAATGACTTGATTTACTTTCTCAGAGAGAAAAGTGAAGTGTTGGGAAAGTTTATGGACTTCAAAGCTTTTGCAGAGAAGCAAAATGGCAGATGTTTGAGGACAGATGGAGGTGGTGAATACACCTCACATGCTTTTGAGCATTTCTTGAGAAAGCATGGCATAAGAAGGCAGTTAACTTGCAAGTATACACCTCAGCAAAATGGTATTGCTGAGAGAAAGAATAGAGTCATTTGTGATGTGGCTAGGGCAATGCTCAATAAAAAGAGCATGCCAGACTATTATTGGGCAGAAACATGTGCCACTGCTGTGTATGTACTTAATAAGACACCCATAGCAGCCATACATGGAAGTACGCTAGAGATGTGGCTTACAAGTTTTAGGCTAGACATTGGACACCTCAAAGTGTTTGGTTGCATAGCTTATGTACATGTGCCTGACGAGAGAAGGAGGAAGTTGGATCCTAAGGCAGAAAAGTGTGTGTTTGTTGGATATGCACAGGATCGCAAGGCATATAAATGTTTTTATAATCCACAAACTAGGCAAGTGGTTATCTCACGAGATGTGGTGTTTGATGAACTTGCTAGTTGGTACAAAGCAAAGGATGAGGGTGTCATTGAGTCTCTTGATGCTGATGTGCATGTGAACTTGCCACAAGCAAGTTCTATTTCTATGTCTGGGGGGCCAGCAAAGTTTGAAAGTATGACTGTACGACGTCCATGGTCAGGATGCTTGAGACATGAGAGTGTGAGCACTGGGAGTAGTGCTGTGGATAAAGGGAAAAAGAAAGTTGAAGGAACTGGAATTACAGGTTATGAGTTGTCAAGTTCAGAGAGTTTGGATGAGGAACTTGGCGTACCCGTTTTACGCACACCTGGTGTGAAAGGCAGGATAGATATGTGCCTCCACATGCTAGAGTGATAGGTGTTCAGAGTGATCCGCATGCATTGCGGAGATCCCAAAGGGTCAGGTATCCAGTTGACCGGTTGACATATCGAGATTTTCTTATGCATTACGCATATATGACCTCTTTGGTGAAGCATGTGGATACAGAAGCTATTGGGAAGCATGTATGGGAGAAGGCAATGGATGTTGAGATGGACGCTTTGGTTCATAATGAAACATGGGATTTGGTTGCATTACCACCACAAGGCAAAAATGTCATTCGTTGCAAATGGGTTTACAAAGTGAAATGCAAGTCAGATGGTTCCATTGAATGCCATAAAGCAAGATTGGTAGCTAAGGGTTATGCACAAACCCAAGGCTTGGACTATGATGAATGCATCAAATGGATGTGAAAAATGCATTTCTAAATGGTGATCTACAAGAGGAAGTTTATATGGCACAGTCAGAAGGATATGTACACCCAAGGTATCCCACTCATGTATGCAGATTAAAGAAAGCATTATATGGTTTGAAGTAAGCACCTCGTGCTTGGAGTGATAAGATGAGCCGATATCTTATCTCCCTTGGATTTCAAGTTTCTTCAGTAGATTCTTCACTCTATGTGAAGAAAACAGATCATGGGATTGTCTTACTTGTCATCTATGTGGATGACTTGATTGTCACAAGAGATCATGCTACAGACGTTATGCATGTGAAGAAGGCTTTGAGTGGGCAGTTTGACATGAAATACTTCAAGTTGGGTGAATTGAGATATTTTCTTGGGATTGAATTGATCAAAGACCATGCAGGTACATGGTTAGTGCAACGCCAAATGCATTGGATATGTTGGCAAAATATGGGATGACAGGGTGTAAGCCAATGCGTACACCTTTGGAGCACAATGTAAAGCTACGGGCTAATTTTGGTGAAGAGTTGGATGATCCATCTATTTATAGAAAGATGGTTGGTAGTCTTATTTACATGACTATCACATGCCCGGATCTCAGTTATGCTGTGGGGCTAGTAAGCCAATTTATGCAGAGCCCCAGAAAACCTCATTTGGATGTAGTGAGACGCATTATGCGATATGTAAAGACCACTGCACATTGTGGTCTTCTTTATGAGCATGGTAAAGGTTTGGATATACATGGCTACATAGATTCAGATTGGGCAGGTATCTCGTATGACAGGAGGTCTACTAGTGGTTATGCCTTTACATTTGGAAGTGGAGTGGTGAGTTGGAGTAGCAAGAAGCAACCTACTGTTGCTTTATCTAGTATAGAGGCTGAATACAGGGGTGCAGCCATTGCTACATGTGAAGGAGTATGGTTAAAGAGTCTCTTGGCTGATTTAGGTGAGCCTATTAATGGCAAGGTTGTCATTCATTGTGACAACATGAGCAGCATACAGTTAGCCAAGAATCCAGTTTTTCATGCACGGACCAAACACATAGAGGTCCACTCACTTTGTCAGAGAGAAAGTGCTGGATGGTACAGTGGATTTGTAGTATGTAAAGACTGAAGAGCAGGTGGCCGACATCTTTACAATGCCACACTTAGCAAGGAGAAGTTTCAGTACTTCCGTACTATGTTGGGAGTACGTGGGATGAGCTTGAGGGGGAGTGTTGAGAGCTTTGATAGCCCAAGCTCATCTACATCTTCATCTATGGCAGTACATCATGAGCTTTAGAGGGGCCGTTGAGATTCAAGCTCGATGTCAGCTTGTGCCAGCTATGCTATGTGCTGGCATGTTAGGTAGGAACATGTGTGAGACATAAATGACCGCGTCCAACTGGTCATAGTGTGTGGACATTAGCTAGGGTTAGCTGTGTGTGGACACAACACATAGTGTGAGTTGTGTATTATGGATTATGGCATTATGCATTGTGTGAGAGTGGAGATGGCTTCCCTCTATGGTTAGGGTTTGCAATATACATTAGGGTTTGC
Source organism: Cibotium barometz (assembly GCF_041138505.1). Taxonomy (NCBI): domain Eukaryota; kingdom Viridiplantae; phylum Streptophyta; class Polypodiopsida; order Cyatheales; family Cibotiaceae; genus Cibotium; species Cibotium barometz. The sequence goes on from NC_141076.1 coordinate 38,361,996, forward strand.
TCTTGTGTGTGTGTCTCCTCTCCCTCTACCTGTTTTTCATCATCTATCACTATGATCAATGACATATTAGGATTGTTAACATGGTATCAGAGCTAGGATATGCTCTTGGTCATGGTGAATATTTATGTATAGTTCTCTTGGTTATGAGGTTATTTGATTAAGTATTATTTTTTAATTTATTATGAAAAAAATTATGCACTATAGATTTCATTTGGAATTTTGGAAGCTATTCATGAAGAGTTAGAGATTATGGTGCTGCCATCGAAGCTCAAAATCAAGATTTCAGCAATATGAAGACTACTACGAAGTCTTCATCAAGATCAAAGAAGCTGCCCAAGAGAGTTGTAAATGAGTGTTTTGCAACATGGAGAGCCTAATCATCATCAAAGAAGCTGAAATAAGGATTTTCAACAATTGTGAAGGCTATATGGAGTCTTCAGTGTGAACAAGGAAGCTTCCAAGAAGTTTGTGGAGTTTTTGCCTCATAATTTTAGTGTTTGAGCATGGAAGAATGCTCTATGAAAGGGTTGTTGTGTGAGGGATTAGCAAATTTTATGGCTCTTGCACTGGGCGAATAGCATAAGAGGTGCAAACTTATCCAAGGAAGAGACAAGTAGTAATGGGTTGATTGTTGCTTATTTTGGAGCTCTTTAATAAGAGCGTTGCTCATTTGGTTTGCTCATACATCATGGGAAAAGTTAGTGGAAGCTAATGGGTCTTTCACAATGTTTGGCACCTAGGTTTATTATAAGAAACCACCTTGAAGCACCATTAAAGATGCATGCTTGAATGGAGCATGCACTTTGGAGCTCAATTGTGAGCTCATCGTATTCAAGCATGCACTTTGGAGCTCAATTGCGAGCTCATCGTGGCCATAGTGGTGATCACTATATGGACCTCACAGAAGAGGTAAAGAAGGTTCTTTGAGGCAAAGAGTAGCAGCTAAAGAAAGCAGCATATATGGAAAACAGGTACCACTATTTGGAGTAGTGGTACATGGAGCATGGAAAAGAAAAAGCTGCAAAGGGAGCATCTAGCACCACTGGTGATAATAGCAGAGTAAAAGAGGTGATGCAGGAAGAGGAAGGCAAGTTGTGGAAGAGAAGAGGCATAGCAAGCAGAGTTAGAGTAAAGAAAAAGCAGCGAACCAGCAGCCTAGCAGCTAAAATAAGAGTGAAATTGTTGGAGAAGCATCATTATTAGTTTCCACAAGTGGGAAGGAAACCAGTGGTCCAAGATCGACGCCCCCTACTGCCCGGCCGATAGAAATGACAATACCATGAAATTTTGTTAAAAAAGGGTTGGCATTTTTAGGAGCCATAGCTGGTAGCGCATACAGAGAACTGATAGCACACCTCTTCATTATAGAAAGGATTTAATGGATGCCACAGAAATGAGAATAGCTCTGGAAAGTAAAGCACATGAAAGATGACCTGGCTGCAATAAAGAGAACTTGTGATTATCACAGCAGCAACAATAGAAATTAAGGGCCATGGTGAGGGACCCGTGCTTGCCCATAGGTGCTCAAAATGGTTTGTAATGTAGTTCATGGGTTGGTTCCCACCCAAACATTTATGTTTAAATTGTACTCAATGGTTCCACTGTGAGAAAGTGGAACCATTGAGCCCACTTTCTCAATGGTTTCACTGTGAGAAAGTGGGCTCAAAAAGGACTTTGTATCTAGGATGGTAGACACATGTACACACACTTGATGAACACTCCAATTTCACATTGAGAGGGAGTGTTGCAATTGGCAATGCCAAATTGATGGGGGTGAGAGGCGAGTTGGTCAAATCGAGAGATTGTATTATGAACACACACCCAAGTTTACATTGAGGAGGGGTGTTGAAATGTGCAACACAAAATGAATCAGTATTTGTTTGAGTGTAGGAAAGCACCCTAGAGATGCAAGATATTGTGGTAAGATAAGAATGCCACATATGATATTGTATGGTGTGTGAGTGTTGACGAAAAGAGTGGAAAAGGGTGTGCCACATGGCATGATGATGTGTAAAGTTGGATAAGGCTATAAGGCCTATATCATTGTATAGTTCATTTGTGAATGCAATACAGATCTTGTGTTGAGTGTGCAATCTTTCTCTCTCTCTAGGAATGGATTTTCTTGTGTGGCTTAATCCACCTTAATCTTGTGTCTATCACCATTATCAATTCCATATTAGGATTGTAAACACATTGTGCTTGCAAGAATGGCCAAAGGGCCATTTTACGATACACAATCTCTTTGTCTATGGTTGAATTAAGAGATTGGCCCAAGGGCCTTCCTCAAATTCACCATCATGGATGGTAGTATGGACCTAGGTCCAATCTTTCAAGAACACTCTATTATGCATGTATGTGTTGACATTGGCAGTAGGATGTGTATTCCATGGACAATCTTGATTTAATTTTCATGCATATGTAGATATTGGCCATAGGGAGTTCACACAAGGGAGTAGAGAATGGCCCTAGAGTCATTCAATCATGCAAAATTTGCATCATGGATGGTAGAATGGACCTAGGTCCAATCTTTCAAGCACATTGTGCATGGTAGAATGGCCCTATGGCCATCTTAAAGCACATTGTGGGTGGTAGAATGTTCCTAAGGAAATTCTAAAACACATCCTGGCTCTGGTAGGTTGGCCCTAGGGCCATTCTCTCTAGATATTGGCACAAGGACAATTCTAAAATTTACCATTAGTTGACACAATGGGAGTGAAGAATGGAGCTAGGACCATTCTTGCAAGTCTTAATATTTTAATATTTTATGCAAGCACATGTAGAGATTAACCCAAGGACCATTCTATAATTTATGAATAGTTCATATACAAAGTTGATATACAAGGGAGTGGAGAATGGCCCTGGGGCCATTCTCAAGCACATTGTGTAGGATGTATGGCCCTAGGGCCATTCGGCCATTCTGAAGTACATTGTGCTTGCAAGAGTGGCCCAATGGCCATTCTACCATGCACAAGCTTGATATGTTATGCATGCAAGTGTAGAGATTAGCCCTAGGGCCGCCCATCATGGATGGTAGAATGGACCTAGGTCCAATCTTTTAAGCAAATTATGCATTGTAGATTGGCCCTAAGGCCATTCTAAATCACATTGTGCATGGTAGAATGGCCCCATGGCCAATCTTGCCATGTACATGCAAAGATTGGCCATAGGACCATTTTAAAAGTCACCCGTTGTTGTTGACACAAGAGGTAGAATGGCCCTAGGGCGACTCTAGAGCACATTGTGCCCTGCAAGAATGGCCAAAGTTTCATTTTACGATGCACAATCTCTTTGTGTAAGGTTCGTCCTAAAATTCACCATCCTAGATGGTAGTATGGACCTAGGTCCAATCTTTCAAGAACATTGTATTATGCATGCATGTGTCGAGATTCGCCCTAGGTCATGTCTTCCATGTATAATCTTGATGTATTTTGCATGCATATGTAGAGATTGACCATAGGAGTTGACCATAGGAGTTGACACAAGGGAGTAGATAATGGCCCTAGGAGCATTTAACCATGCAGAATGTGTTTGAAAGAATGGCACTGTGGTCAAGGCAAGCAATGGAAAACTAGTGGCCATGGTACAACATGTTTACACAACACGAGATATCCATCTTCGCAAAACAACAAACTCAATTTCCATGCAATTGTAAGTATCACGGGTAGAAAGGGGCATGTGATATTTTATGACAAAGATGTTTCAATCTAAGTGAACTTATTTCTTGTTTTGTAGATATTTTTCCTTCAAACATGGTAGAGGAGCAGCCATTGGAAGCCTTATCGAAACATTTCGAGCATTACATGCAGACATTGGTGAGGCAATGTTTTCTTGTAAAACAAGTGCAGAACTTCTTAAGGAAAAGATCTTCTTTTACTGACACTCCTATCTGGTGCCAAATTAGGATGGTGGGTTTGGTAAGCTACAGATAATCACATCTCTGCCCCTATCTTCTGTAGAATGGCCAATTCCAGATGCTTGGACTATAATGGTCATGAAATCAAAGATGCTTTGTGATATACAAGGGTCTTTGAAGTTTGCAAAGCCCTCTCGATTTGTTTGTCTTAGTTGGGTATGCCCAATACATCTTTTTGCCAAGATTTTCAATCAATTTTGTTTCTCACAAACACCTACCATGTTTGTGTGCTAGAAGGTATTAGGTGATGACATGGTAGCCTTGCTTGGAGACCACTGGAGGACTGTAGAAGGGATACATAAGGATGACACATTGAAGTGCAACATAGTAGAATCTAGTGTTTCATTTTGGTATCTCAAAGCTCCTGCCACACTACACATACGCTTATATTATGAGCGGTGGATGAAAAAGAATAGTTGTTAGGTCCCAATGAAGCCAGATGAACAAATTGTTATGCCTCTTAACATATGCGTTCGGTTGCCCTATGGTGCAGTGGAAGTTGTAGATGCAAGTAGACATTGGAGCCTCCTAAATATTAGAGAGCACCTCAATATCGTGGGAGGTGAGGATATTAGCAAAGCACAATTTAAGGTGAAAAATAGGAAGATTCAAAAAAGACTAGAGCCAAAGACCTTGGTGTTTTTTTTTGTCGATGGTTTTGGAGTCCATCCAAAACAGCATATAAAGACCAGTCCTAAGGGAATTGAGAACATAATATATAAAGACCAGTCCTAAGGGAATTGAGAACATAATATCTTACAACTTATAAGCTCTATACAAAAGCCACCGATGTATGCAAATTCTTCTAATGAGAGGACTGTTCCTAGCAAGGTTGCTAGGCCAGCTATTTCAGCTATTACTTTTGATGATGACTCCTATTCCTATGTTGGGGATACAGATGATCAACCTATCCAGATATCTGAAAGCTTCAAGAAAGGCCTTAAAGATGTAGACAAACTAATAGATGAAGCCAAAGAGGTGCACCAAAGAGAGGTGCACCAAAGAATTCTTTAGATGAACAACCCACAGAAGGAGACTGAGGAAAAATCTGTCGTGTGCAGAATTAGATAGGTCTTGTATCAAGGGACTTAGGCCCAATAGAAGTCATTGTAAGACTTGTACTGAACTGTTGTATCTTAGCAATGACTAATGTGATGAAAAATTTCTACATGACATGTGTCTACAAAGTACTCATAATGATTTTGAAGCAAACTTCTTTAAAATTCAGTTTTAACCAAAGACAAGTTATGAGAATAAAAATTCTCAACAATCTATTTATTATGGCAAAGCATAGTACTCATAAAATACAAAAATGAGTAGGGCTCAATAAAAATACAGAATGTTTATACAAAAATGAGCTAAGCTCAATAAAAATACAAAATCTTTACAACGATTTGGCTCTGGACGTATACAAATTGCCTCTAAGCAGTTCCAGGTTCTATAGCCTCAGCCTTGGTCTCCTCCTTTGACTCAGCCTTGGTCTCCTCCTTTGACTCAACCTTCGGCTCTATCTCCTTTGTTGTTGGCACCTTCTCCTTGCCTGCAAATGGTGGCTTCCTCTTTGCCTTGCCCTTTCTTCCCTTCTCAGGGACTCCTTGTTTAAAGCTGAAACGCTTAATAGGAGAACGAAACGGCATTCTTTTTCTCTTATTTAATGCACTAGTGCTAGCAACTGGTGGAAGTGGCAAGTCAGGTTCATCATGCGTAATTGCATTGTTGAGGATAATGCTTATTGCCTTGGCGTGCACACTCCGCAACCAGAACTCGTATGAGCAAAAAGGGTGCAAAACAACATAAAAGTCAATTAGAATAATGCGGGATCTCATGAAATGAACATAGAGAAATTATATTACAATGACACAAGAAACTTACACGGTTGTCAAAATTAGTGTACTTGGAAAAAGGAGGAACTTCCGGACATTTGCGACCACGTGCCAGCCACAAGAGTGAAAATCCTTTTGCATAGGAACGGGTTGGTTGAGAAATTTCCACTCTATATCCTTTTTCAATTTAGGACAAAGAGTTTCAATGAATGCAACCGGCCTCTTACATGCCCTACAGTCAATGATATAAAGTAAGAATGACTTACAATCAACAATTAGGAAGCAAGAAGGAAACAACATAAAGTATAATGACTTAGAATTTAGACTATCTGTGCATTTCGAGAAGGCTATTCATAAAAATTATTTGGCATTTCACCACATTAATTAAACAAGAAGACCAGTGCCCTCTGAAATTGAGAAAGAAAACAAAAAATATAAGAAACCTAACACATGCAACTAATAATTTAAATTCCATCAACAGGTTGAAATCAAAGAAAATACATATTCTCTACATATGGCAGCACAACAAAGCATGTACCCAAACTAACTCCCTGCCTGAAAATAAGAAGCAAGGTCCTCTTCAGACCTTGACGGGTCAATTAGGATAGTTGATACCAAAAAGGATCACAAATATATACTTGCTTTGCCTGGTCTGGCAAAAGCTCTTTCAACAGTGCCCTGCAGATTGAATTAAAAACATTAGGAAAGGGAAAGAGAAATCAAAATAAGGAAGCATTTAAAAAAAGACGAAGAGTACACACCTTAAACAAGTAAGCACAATAGTGTCATTGATCTCTCTATTCTTTTCAATGAGCATATAAACATCCTTTGGACCGATATGGAGGTACTCCTCCTTCTCGGCGGTGTACGAGACATTGCATATGATCTAACCAGGCACCGCCTTAAGTCTGTCATTACTCTCTCTCTCTCCAACTTCAGAAGGTTTTTTGCCAATTCATCCCTAACCACATTCTCTTCTAAAACTGTCTCCTTTCCCTTCAAATTCGCCCCCTTTACCAGCGTCTTCCCACTTTGTGGACCTGGTGTTGTCACCTCTTCAATAACCACCTTGTCGGCGGCAGCCCTCTTCCTCTTCAAAACAGGAGAAATGGAGAGGATTTTTGTTGCCTTCCTATCCTTGAATGGCAGAGGTTACATGAACTTATCATACTTGTACCTAACTCTGCTTACTACTATCATATCCTTGTCCATTAGTGTGACCCTCCTAGCATGGGGAGCACAAATGTTACTATCATTCAATAAGTCTATAAGGAAGTCCTCGCATGACTCTTGAAGACATGCAACGGCATTACTTTGTCATTTAAAGTAACCTTTCACCTTTATTCTATCGCTAATGGATCTGACAATCCTCAAGAAAGGAGCTTTGGGGATGAGGAGATTCACAGCCGCCTATGCCTTCCTTATCTTGGAAAATAGTTTCCTTTGCCTTTACAAAGAGACCCGGGCCTTTGAAATATTCCTGCTGGTGCTGGGTTTGACCTCAGGAAGCATAGGTTCACTTTGTGAGGTCCTTTGGAACATCTTCTGGAAGATCTGGAACCGGTGCTGGATCTGGTGCTGGCACTGAACCTCTCTTGACAGTCTATTTTGTGCGGGACATGGTAGTACTAGAAAAGAGAAGGCAGAATTTGAAAAGATGCAGGGGAGAAGAAATCTTGAGCTCTTACAAGCACACACACACTCACAAAACCCTAAAAGAGAACACATGAGGTGAGAGGCTGAAAGTCTTCTTCTTCTTCACACACACTCAACACACCATATACAAAGATAAGAGTACACACCTATGAAAAGGTACTCAACCAAATACATACTAGGGTTCTCTATAGTGTGAACCCAACTAAATGAGCTGGCGCTATAACTATGCCAGTCTCTAGAATGGCTGTGTCATCCCACTGGCCGCATATCACCCATGATCTCACCAACCATGCCAGTGGTGTAAGTGTGGGGCCTATCCCCCAGACGGGTCATCAGTGTCCACCACCTCACTAGATGAGCTTGATATATCAACACTCCTCCTCGAGCTCAACTCCATCTCATGTACACCAAGCGAAGTCCTGAATTTGCGAAGCTTCTCTGTACCCAATGCTTTGGTAAAGATGTCAGCGACCTGATCCTGTGAGCTGACATAAACAAGGTCAACGTCTCCTGCCAAGACCTTGTCTCTGACAAAATGGTAGTGGACCTCTATATGCTTTGTGCGAGCATAAAAAACTGGGTTCCTAGCCAACTGTATACTGCTAATGCTGTCATAGAAAATGACTTGTCTATCCACCACTGATAGACCCAAATCTGCAAGTAGCTTTCTCAACCAAGCTACCTCACATGCTTCCATAGCAGCACCTCTGTACTCGGCCTCTGAACTAGATAGAGCAACCGTAGGCTGCTTCTTGCTGCTCCAAGTCACAACAGCACTCCCCAAAGAAAACATGAAGCCACTAGTAGATCTTCTATATCTGAGATACTACCAGCCCAATCAGCATCTGTGTACCCATGTACACATATCTCTGTCCCAGTTTCATAAAATAGTCCACAATGCAAAGTAGACCTCACATACCTCAGTATGCGTCTCAATGCATCCAAATGCGACTTCCGAGAAACCTACATAAATTGACTCACCAACCCAACACCATAGCTCAAATCTGGCCTGATGATCATCATGTAGATCAAGCTTCCTACTATGCGCCTATACGTAATAGGATCCTCCAAAATCTCTCCTAAATGTGCACTCAACTTGCCATTCTGATCCAATGGCACTGAGATAAGCTTACAGCCTGTCATACCATACTTGGACAACATGTACAAGCCATACTGTCTCTGCAGTAGTAATCCAATACCATGTGGTGTCCTAATCACCTCAATGCCCAAGAAATATCTGAGCTCCCCTAGATCCTTCATCTCAAACTTCTGTCTAAGCAAGATCTTTATATCAAAGATCTCTGCATCATGGTCCCCTGTAATGACTAGGTCATCTACATAGATGACAACAAGCACAACCTCTCTATCACTATCTCACATACAGCGAGAAATCTGCATTGGCTACATGAAAGCCAATAGTGAGACAAGATATTCAAAAATCTTGTCAGACCATGCTCTTGGTGCTTGTTTTAAGCCATACAAGGCTTTCTTCAACCTGCACACATGCTCGGACTGACTCACATCCTCATAACTAGGTGGCTGCAACATATACACCTCTTCCTGCAAATCCCCATGCAAGAATGCATTCTTTATATCCATCTAATGTAAAAACCATTGAATTGACGCAGCCACTGCTATCACAACTCTCCCAATTGCCATCTTGGCAATTGGGCTGAAAGTTTCCTCATAATCAATGCCATATGTCTGTGCATATCCTTTGGCTACCAATCTAGCCTTGTACTTGCTTATGCTTCCATCATTGTTATGTTTTACTTTGTACACCAATTGCATCCAATGGCTTTCTTGCCGGCAACTACACTAAATCCCAAGTCTCATTTCCACATATAGTGCATCCATCTCCTCATCCATAGCTTTCTCCCAACACACATTTCCAAGAGCCTCATCAATGCATGTGGGCCCTACAACCTATACAACTTTTGCCATGTATGCATAGTGATATGCCACATAAGCATCATAGGTAAACCTCTGCATAGGATTCTTCACTCTTCGAGATCTTTGCAGCTTTGCATTCATGGCTTCCATAGCCTTCTTTACACCAGATGTTCTCATAGCTGCTATCCCAAGCTCCTCATCAAGGCTCATCTCTGAGCCACTAGACTCTCCATCAACATGAGAATGCCCTGCAACAATGTCAAGCATACTAAGGGGCTCAACACTTTCTCTTTGCCTTTATGTGATGTACTAATCACATTTGCAAGACTGGTATTATGATGTAGCCTGCCACTCCATGGTCTATCATCTGAACCACTAGATGAGGACTCTCCTGGTCCACTTAAAGATTGTGATTTGCTGACTTGCATTTTGTGCAACCACATTTCCACTCACATCAGCCCCAATAGCTTCTTTCTTAGCAGCCTACCAGCTGCCATCTCATCAAAAACAATATCCCTGCTTACCCTCAACTCACGTGTAGCAGGGTTATAACACCTGTATCCCTTTTTCTCAAGGGAATATCCAATAAACACACATTTTTTGAGCTTTTGGATCCGGCTTAGTTCTCAGCTCATCCGGCACATGCACATATGCAGTGCATCCAAAGACTTTCAGATGAGACAAATCACGTTTTTTGCCAGTAAACCTCTCCTCTGGAGTTACATCATGTATGGCTGCAGTTGGAGTCTCGTTCATGATGTAAATTACTGTAGAAACAACCTCAGTCCAATAGCTATCTGGCATATTCTTCTCTTCCATCAATGCTTGTGCAATCTCAGTAATGTGCCTAATTTTTCGCTCAGTAACTCCATTTTGCCTGCAGAGTGTATCTACATGTAAAATGTCTCTGAATACCATTCTTCTTTAAAAATTCAGAGAACTCATTGGAGAAGTACTCTCCCTCTCCATATGACCTTAGGCACTTTACATATTTCCCTGTTTGCTTTTCAACCATAACTCTGAAATTCTGAAAATGAGTGAACACCTCACTCTTCTCCTTCATGAAGTATACCCACACTTTCCTTGTGTGGTCATCAATAAATGTCACATAATACCTGTAGCCTCCCATAGACATGGTTTTCGTAGGACCCCATACATCTGAATGCACAACATCTAGTGCCACATATCTGTTACGTGGAAATACATGCTTTGTTTACTTTCCAAATTGGCATGCTTCACATATTTTCTGCATACCTTCAACTTTAAACTTTGGTAGCCCTCTCACAATTCCTTTAGTCTACATAGACTTCATTCTCTGCATATTTACATGTCCAATTCTTTTATGCCAAATGTCTGTGTCTGCAACAATTCCTGAACCATTTGCAAACATCGTAGCACTCACTTCAGGCATGTTTACATTCAATGTAAACATTCTGCCCACTCTGTTGTCTTTTGCAACCAACCTACACTTGTCTTTAAAGTCTTCAACATAACAACCATCAGGATTAAACTGAGCCTACAAACCCTACTCAATCATCTGGCTAACTGAAACTAGATTCTTTGTTATGTTCAAAACATGAAGTACATCTGCAAGGTACTTCACTTTGCCATCCTGCATAGACAATGGCACATCTCCAACATGGACAATTGGATGAGCAGTGTCATCCCTTGTTTCCACAAAACCTGGTCTTTCAAAGTTTTTCATCTCCTTGAACCACTCCCCATGAGTCATGACTTGTCATGTGGTTCGAAGCACCTGAATCAACGTACCATACATCATCTTTATGTGCTGCTTCAACATTTGCAGACATGGCATTAATGACATGATACATAACAAACAACCTTTCATTATCCTCATTGTTTCTGCTCGAGGATGCATAGTTATTTTGCTACAGTTTCCCATTTCGCATGTCAACCTGCTTCTTATAACAATCTGCCTGCACATGTCCAGGCTTATCACAATAAAAGCATCCACGTGTATCATTATATTACCTTTGCCAATTTCCACGACCTCTTTGACTCCCCTGCCTCTAAATTGGCCTCTTCCACCTGTGTGTTGTTGTTGTTATGAATTCTGGGACTGTTGTTGTTACTGCTGCTGACCATAATTCTGATTACCTGTTCGGCCACCTCCTTGGCCGCGTCCACGGCCTCCTCTACCTCGTCCTCTTCCTGAACTTGTGTAGAAGGCCTGTTGCTCTGAACTGTTTTTGTTTTGTGAAGGCTGTTGGTCTTCACCCAAGCTCTTCTCTTCTATAATCAACATAGACACCAAATTTGTGAAATTTGGAATGTTTTCTTGAGTCTGAATAGACATCTTTGAACGCCTTGTATTGTGGCCCGAGACCACGTAGACAGACTTCCACCTTATCATCATCATCTATTGAAACACCAATAGATGCAAGGGATTCCACAATACCCTTGATCTTCAATGCATAGTCATTCACAGACATACTCTTTTTCTCCACAGTATGAAGTTCATTCTTCAACTGCATCTTTCGCACCTTGGTATTCGTTTCATAGAGTTTTACGAAGGTGTCCCGTGCTTCCTTGGGGGACACTTGGCATCCTGTATGTGCCCAATCATGCCTCCTGTATATGCCCAATCATGGTGTCTTGTATACTGATAGAGAGCCAATACATAACTTTTCTGGCTCCTTGGCTCCAATCCTTGAACTCTTTCACATCTATAGCAGTCGGATTGATCTCCGATATCTCCGGTGCCTCTTCATGCTCACCTTCTATATAGTCCCAGCAGGCAGTAACCCTTTCCCACCAAGAAATTTGTCAGCCTGAACCTCCAAGCATGGAAGTTGTTCTTATCAAGATTCTCAGCAACAATCTAGTTTATGCCATCATTTGACAACTTGCCCAGACACACAAATTTACCAGAAATAGCACTCTGGTTTGTCCTGCACAAACTGCTGTATTTTCTGCAAAGTAGTACTGTAGTACACTCAAATGTCACAACCAGTGACCTCAATGTGTATACATACACCCAATGGCAACTGTTGACCTCCTTGCAGCACACACAATGTCTGCAAAACCAATCTGTCTTCCTGCATTTCTTAAAACAGAGTTTTACAGAGAATTGATGACTTACCCTGTAGTGCTCGAAATCGCCTGCTTTCTGAAAAACGGAGGTCGTAACGCGTCCGAAACGTGTTTTTCGCCCAAAAAATGACGTCCGATAGGACAATATAGTTGCCCTATAGCTTTACTCCCGCGAAGAAAGCCCCTCAAATAGAGATCGTTTGCCGATGCCTCCTGTAGAGCTCCCGACAAGGGTGTAGTCGCCAACAGAAACAGGGAAGAGTAGTTGAAGATCTTACCCTCGTATACCACTTCATGTGCTTCTCTTGCTTGTAGCTTAGCCCTTAGCATGAACCAGGCTCTGATACCATGAAAAGATGCAAGGGAGAAGAGAGCTTGAGCTCTTGCAAGCACACACACACTCGCAAAACCCTAAAAGAGAACACACGAGGTGAGAGGCTAAAAATCTTCTTCTTCTTCACACACACTCAACACACCATATACAAAGATAAGAGTACACACCTATGAAAAGATACTCAACCAAATACATACTAGGGTTCTCTATAGTGTGAACCCAACTAAATGAGATGGCGCTATACTACTATGCCAGTCTCTAGAATGGCTCTCACACACAGCCTATCATCCCACTGGCCGCATATCACCCATGATCTCACCAACCATGCCAGTGGTGTAAGTGTGGGGCCTATCTCCTAGGCAGGTCATCACTGTCCACCACCTCACTAGATGAGCTCGATATCTCAACAGAATTAGTAGCCAAAAATCACTCGACAACCATCCACCGTGCAATATGGTGAATCCAAATGTGGACCAATATAAATATCATGCAGTACGAAAAAACAATGTGGCAATAAACTTAACCCAACCGTCCCACAGAGCAATATGACGATTCCAAAAGTTGGAGAATGGCCATATCATGCCATGAACAAAGAGATCAAAAGACAAGGGGAAGAGAGCAAAAAACGTACAAGGGCTGGATAGTAGGCAATTGTCCACGTCTGTCGAGCTGTCAGTCGAGCAAAGCGTGAAGAGCTACATGATTGAACTATCTGTCGAGCTGCATGAGCAAAGCGTGGAGAAATGCAATGGAAAAAAAGCGTGGAAAAAAAAGCGCAGGAAAAAAAATATTCTTCCTTTTTATAGAGCAAAACGCAATCATGATGTCCATAGCTTCAGCCCTACACGTGGCAATTCGTGAATGGATGATGACATAAGCCCTACCACATGTGGCATTTGATGATGTAAGCCTTACCACACGCGGTGTTTGATCCTAAATCATCTGACGTCAGCCCTATTATTTGACCTATATAAAGATGTCTTGATAATTTCCATACCGTCCCCACGACCACGGTGCGAGTCTTTTTTTTCTCTACGCTCAAAAATTTGCTTTTCTCTGCCCTCTAAAATTTCTCGCCTTCCATACCGTCCATGGTGCAGTAGCTACATTTGCCCTCCTTTTCTTTCCCCTTATCACATGGTGAATGGTTTCCAGCCAGATCACAGTATATATAGCGATGGAGGTTAAGAGTTCTCACTTGTACAATGCTGCAAATGACGTGGATGATTTATTGCTGGAGGAGGTTAAGGACGAGCCCAGTGCTATGGAGCATCTCTTTGATCTGCTGAGGAGGGCTGGGCAGGAGAAATTCCTTTCCCATGTAGAGCCTATGTTCAACGTTACTTTCAGTCTGGAGGATATTATCAAGGACATGTCAAGGACATCGCTGGAGGGAGAGTGGACAGAGTATTGTAGGTTGGTCGCTGGAGGAACCGTCTCGGAAGGGTCAATTACGCATGTCCACATGTCAAGTTTCGCAGTCACCTTGTCTCAGAATGCAAGCATGTTGAAGAGGTGGGACACTTACTCAGATGATCAACGTATCAAGATTTGTGTTGACATGTGCCCAGTGCATGGCAGGAAATGCAAGTTGCTAGAATATTGTTTTGGGTTTGTTGCCTACCTCTTTCTTCATGCTGATAAGGAGGAGCTCAAAGGAAGGGCTGATAAATCAGAACAGTCCACAAAATTTTTGATGTGGCAGAGTTTAAGGCCTCCACTGTCATTGATGAAGGAACGTCATCCATCCATGGGGAGAGATTGACATCCAATTTTGTCATCCCTGGGCTACCATCCTTCCTAATTAATGGGAAGTATTACCTCCTCCTCTCCCACATTCAAAAACTCTACAATTTTAGGGAAGATTACTATCTTGCTATAATAGCAGACGGTTGTGAAGCTGCATTCGGTGCTCTTAATGTAGAGAATGAGCATAAGGATGAATTTCTTGCATTATTGGGACACGGAAGTGACAGAAGACTTCATAGAGGCCCCAGAAGCAATGTCCTTGTACTTTAAAAAAGCTAAGGAGAATGAAGAGAAGAGAAGCTTCATTCTCTTCTTTGAAAGGAAGAGAAGCTTCATTCTCCTTACACTAAAAGCCCTCTCTCCTTACACTGAAATCCCTATCTAGGTATACAGGGTATGCATTGATACCTTGGCTTTAGCCGGAATGTAGTGGGCGCCCTTGGCTTTAGCTGGAAAACAGGCATTTTTTCAAGAAGAATAGCCAATCTCTCCTAGTTAGCCAAGGAGTTTCACTTCAAGGTCTTCTAATGAAACATCATATGCAAAGTTGGGCACCTAAAACTATAATCTGATCGAATATCCAATAATTGCAAATCCCCTTTTCTTTGGGAACCAAAATTGTATACATGCCCTGTCGAAGGTTTAGACAGGCACAGTGAATGTGAGTAAATTACCTATAACTTTTATATTATTACTCATATGATGTTCCCACTTTGCATATCACAAATACAAATAACATAGAGCTTAACTTGATTTTTTGATGTGTTCTACTATTTTCTATATTATTTAAAAGGTATTACAATTATTAAAAAACATACTATTTTATCCTCCCACCACATCTACCATTTAAAATGGTCAAAATGTATGGATCTAGTGATAATTAGATTGGGAAAGATTAGTATAATGTGGGTATAAGGTAAAATTACAAATCTAACGGTTGGATTTTTGTAGATTTACTTTGGAAAATTTGTTATGACTGTTAGAGGCCCATTAGATCAATTGTAATTTAATTCTAGAAAATTAAATATTGAATCTTTCAATCTAAAAACTCTAGGGATCAATATGCTTGTTGCCATGAATTTATTTAAAAAAAATAGCTTAATTTGAGTATGGGAAGGGCCATTTTCAATCCTCCCAAGTGAAAATTCCCATATTGTGTCCACTCTCCCCTTTTCAAGTCTAAAACTAATCCTAGTTAGGTTTGGAAATCTAGGCTTGGTAAACTTCAAAGCTTAGATATCATTCCATGTGTGAGATTTGGGTAGGTACAAATCTTATATATGCATGCCACTTTATGTCCACATGAGCTTTGAGAGGATCCACATAAGCAGCTTGCCACCTCACCTTGCCACCTCCACCCTCCATGTAACCATGGTCAACCTAGTTGACTCCCCACCTCATCATCCTAGTCATCATTAATGCCACATCTTCTGGCCACCTTTGCATGCCACCTCGGACTTGGTGACATGGCATGCCACATCATGGAATTGCCACATCAACCATAATAGTGCCACATGTTAAGAGAATGCCATGTGTCATGCACGCATGTGACACATGACACCTCCCCTCCCCTTTTTTTTTTCAAAAACATATTTTTGAAAAAGTTAATTTAGTAATTTAGAGAAATAGAATATAGAATTTTAAATAATAAAATATATATAACTTATTAAATAAAAGAATTTAAAATCACTAATTTTAAAGGATTATATTTTTGAATTAGATCAATAATATTATTATTAAAGTTCATATTATTCAATTTAAAAAAATAAATTTTTAAGTTTGATATTTCTTGAAAATATTTTATGTAGAATAAACCTTTGAATAAAATTTGAAAAAAATATATTATTAAAAAAATAGTTATATAATTATAAAATAAAAGATATATTTATATATCTAATAATGATAAATATTTAGACTTGTTAATAAATATTATTAATAATATTAATTTTTAAGTGGATAATAGTTTATCTTTAATTATCTTTATGTTTATCTTAATTTTCCAATCAATCTTAGATAGGAAATCCAATGAGATTTGAAGTGGATAACCTATTTTTCCTATATAATCACACATCTCTAGTACTATCCCACACTTATCTCTAGTACTATCCCATCATTGAGCCTTTATAATTTTTTCTCTCTGAGCTTCCTTTTGAGAATGGGTTCTCAAAGTCGTAGGAGTCGGAAACGTGATAGGACTAGACTTCCCCCTATCCACCAAGTTTAAGAGGAGGAGAGGAGAAGGGTCGCTTGTGAGAGAAAGAGAGAGTGGAGAGCACGTCAACGAGCAACACCTTCCGTTGGTGATGATCCAAGCCTTGCTCCTCCTCTTCCACTTCCTCTCCCTCCGCCCTCTTCCCCCCCACTACCCCTTAGTTTAGATAATCCACATGAACCCGCCCTTCCTGATTCCCCTTCTCTTCTACAAGAACCCACCCCCCTCCTTTGGGTGCCCATTGTGTGGATAGGAAAGAACTATCAAAGTCAGGGGCACATCGTCGTGCCCATGCAATCTTCCATTCCTATTTCAATCTTCCATTCCTATGTGTGCTTGATGCTTTGATTGATCTGCCCAACATGGCCAACTGTGCAGGGGGCTTTCCGACATTGGAGGTCGAAGAGAGAGGAGAGCTGGCATGGCGGTGCTACAAAGTGTTCGTCATTCCTATATAGTTAACAAGAAGAGGAACGCTACGGATGCTTTGGCTACTCGACGGGCTATTGTGGCAGCCATAAGTAGCTCCCAAATAAAGGGTAAGATTAGTGCCACATCTCGCATCCTTTCCATAGCACCACACGCACTTAGAGTTGGGTCTATTAGACGACAAGGTTTAGATGCCAGTGAGGTTTGTGCGATCCCTATGCCCCCTCCACGCACCGGACTCCCGGTAGAGCTGACAGTGGAAGTAGCCCCCTCATGCGCACGGGGCAGGGTTTCTCACTCGGGGTCTCACCCACGAATGTCCGGGCACGAGACTAGGGTGGTGGTCACTCCGAATATCGAAACCGAGAAAACTTCCCATGCCTGAAAAGTCAGGACGATTCCACCTTTTTGAATTTTCTTAACGATTTTTTTTTCTAACGAGATCAATTCTAAACTATCCTTCGCGTGAATAAACCAGATAGAAGGAAACTATCGCTGATATAATTTGATCATCTGAGTATATTCAACGCATTTTTCCTAATCAAGATCTGGCACAACCGTTGATCCACTCAATTGAGAAATTTATCAGGGAATTAACTAGCTACTCGAGTCCTAGCGTGATCCTAAGATTTTTCAGTTTGATTATTAAAACTCCACTAATTCTAGCCTAACCCCATCCGGCCCATGGGTTAGCCACCACCCTACCACTGGAATCGATAGAACCAAGCAAGTACTCACCCACCCATAATTGAAATGCCTTTCTTAACTTTAACTTTAGAAAGTACTCACCCACCCATAATTGAAATGCCTTTCTTAACTTTAGAAAACAGGTACGCACACACTCCTCTTTAAAACTTTAATATAAAAATAATCCATTGATGAAACAAATATGATCACAGATTTCATAACTCAAAATTTTCATTCAATCCTTTGTTTCACAAAAACAGTACCACTCTGGACTCTCCGTTGGGACTAGCTGGTCAACAAGATCCAATAAACAGATTACAATAATCATTTCATCAATATACATATATATATCTTCCTCGACATACGTATGGGTGTCCTAAAAGCACCGCGAGCCCGTGCATCTCCTAGTCAGAACCCTCGAGGATCCTCCTTAGGTGTCCTGGTACTTTACTCAGGGACCGCTTCGTCGGCCCTCGCCCATCATACCGGAAGTGCACCATTTTTCACCATACCCAGGCTGGTCAAGGCCTAGGCAAGTTTTTGCTGCATGAGCTGCCCGCCAGCTGTTGCAACCGAACTTTCCTTAGATAAACATATATGCCAAATGCTCCCTCCAGCATTCTGGCGTAAGACACTCCTTTAAGAAAACAGGGTTTCTATGCAAGTTTTTAGTTTTGATTTTGTTTCAATACCATGAATAAATCTTAAATCCATATCCCAATACTTCTAGATCCAGGTCTGAATTCCAAACAGAATTCCTTGAATTGTGTTAACTTGATCCTCATATCAAAATCAATAGTCTTAACTTAGTTTCAGATTCGGTGGGTGTTTTGAGTGCACTTTTCCTGAACTGAGCACATCGTCATTGACGAAGGAATTAGGTCTTGGTCAATAGTCTGAATCAGAGTTTGGGTCTGGAAAGGTTCTTCCTAAACTATCTTTCTTGAAAGGTACTATTTCAATTTCTCTTTTTCTAAATTTTGTTCGACGAATATTTGTTTACAGATTTCTAAAACATGAATTTCTTATGAGGAATAAAATAATCATTTATCTCGATCTTCGACTTCGATAGTTTAATTGAATTTTTTCATTACCATCTTAGCGAATATGAAATGGTAGAATTTTCTCTCACATATTATCTACCTATTCATTTTTCTAATTTTTATAAAAATTAACATAAGACTAAAGAGAACCCTTATTTAATTATAAAGATTCTATATGTATCTAATTATGCATAAAATCCAATTCTGATGAAAGTCACACTTTTATTATCATAAAAATTATTTATGATGGAAATCACTCTTTTAACATGAAAGAATTTCTTTTATGCATATATTTATGCATACAAATCATTTATGATGAAAATCACACTTTTAATATAAAAAATATCTTCTATGCATAAAAATCTTTTATGATGAAAATCATACCTTTAATATAAAAAAATATCTTCTATGCATATGTTTATGCATAAAAATCTTTTATGATGAAAATCATACCTTTAATATAAAAAAATATCTTCTATGCATATGTTTATGCATAAAAATCTTTTATGATGAAAATCACACTTTTAATATAAAAAATATCTTCTATGCATATGTTTATGCATAAAAATCTTTTATGATGAGAATCATACTTTTAATATAAAGAAATATCTTCTATGCATATGTTTATGCATAAAAATCTTTTATGATGAGAATCACACTTTTAATATAAAAAAGTATCTTCTATGCATATGTTTATGCATAAAAATCTTTTATGATGAGAATCACACTTTTAATATTAAAAAATATCTTCTATGCATGTGTTTATGCATAAAAATCTTTTATGATGAGAATCACACTTTTAATATAAAAAAATATCTTCTATGCATATGTTTATGCATAAAAATCATTTATGATGAAAATCACACTTTTAATATAAAAAAATATCTTCTATGCATTTATGCATAAAAATCTTTTATGATGAAAATCACACTTTTAATATAAAAAATATCTTCTATGCATATGTTTATGCATAAAAAGCTTTTATGATGAAAATCACACTTTTAATATAAAAAATATCTTCTATGCATATGTTTATGCATAAAAATCTTTTATGATGAAAATCACACTTTTAATATAAAAAATATCTTCTATGCATATGTTTATGCATAAAAATCTTTTATGATGAAAATCACACTTTTAATTTAAAAAAAAGATCTTCTATGCATATGTTTATGCATAAAAATCAATAATGATAAAAGTAACACTTTTATAGTAAAAAAATATTCTTTTATGCATATTTTTAAGCATAGAATTCAATATGATGAAAGTAACTCTTTTAAAATTAAAAAAAAATCTTTAATGTATTATTTTATGCATGAAAATTTATATGATGAAAGTAACTCTTTTAAAATAAAAAAATAATCTTTTATGCATTATTTTATGCATGAAAATTTACATGATGAAAGTAACTCTTTTAAAATAAAAACAATAATCTTTTATGCATTGTTTTATGCATAAAAATCAATATGATAAAAGTAACACTTTTAAAATAAAAATAAATTTTTTTTATACAAATAATCAAAATACATCTTCTATGCAAGAAAATGACACTTTTGGAATATAGAAATCATAAGGATTACTCTTTTAGAATAATAAAAGATAATACTTATTTTCGAATTTTTAAAAAATTTCACCATAACCTCCTTTGTATGGCTGACCAATTTTTAATTTTTAAGTCTCTAAAATTAATTAGAAATGCACCAAGAGTATTTAAATCATTCTAAAGTAAACAATTTTCTACTTATTTAAGAGAAACATTATGAAGAACTTGTTTTTAATTATTAATCATTCATCTAGGATAAGAATGGTTGGATTTACTAGAGAAGAGAGGGGAATGCCTTTTTGTAATGAGGCATAACATTATTTTTAATTAGAGAAGACAAAAATCATCAAAAAACCATAAAAACCATAAAAAGAATAGAAAAGAGAAGAATCTCCAACTTACATAGATAATTTGAGAGCTTTCCTTTGGCTTGATGGTTTGAGGGTTCAACTCTTATTTGAAACAAGAGTGGCCACCAATCTTTTGGAAGAGGGAAGGTCAAAAACTAATGAATTATGAGTAAAATTCACTATTTTTAGCACTTGGGAGAGGCAGGGTAACAGTGCAAAACACTATTGAGTTTTAACAAAGGGGAAGGCTTCTATTTATAGAAAAAAGTGAGCTTCTAACCAAGCCAACTAATTCTAGAATTTTCCAGATCATTTTGGTCAATTTTTGACCATTTTTAGGTCAGTTTTACTCACTTTTTGGATCTAGTTGAAACAGGAGAGAGGAGAGATAAAAATATCTCATTATTTGGGAGTTTAAAGCTCATTCAAGCATGTGAAATAGGCACCTCCTTCATGAGGGGAATTCCCCCATGCAAAGGTGTCAAAAATGCATCATTTCACCTAAATATATCTCTTTTTTAACTATTTACCTTGTCCTTAGTCAACTCTTCATCTTATGTGATATTTACTCATTTTTGGGGGATTTTTCTTTTATTCTTCTATTTATCTCCTTCCTACATTTGGATGAATCTTATTGGTCCATAGGAACCTTAATTTAAAATTTTAAAAAAATCTTCATCCCCAGGATAATGCCTCTTGAACAGATTATACTTAATTTCTAATGCACCTTCTGAAAATCTTTTTGAACTTCTATTTCAGGGGAACTTATTTTAATAAGATGAGATATTTTTCTATCCAAAAGTATTTAAAATCTGAATATTCTCTCTCTAGAATATTTTCTCTCTCTAGACCAAAACTGGTAGAAACAAGATCTTTTATATTTCTGAAGAGGGATTTGATTACAGGGGAAGATGCTAGACATCTTGAGAGGCTGGGGAGGAATCTTACATTCTCTCCCACTTGAAAAACACGAGATGCCCTCATCTCGCAAACTGGGGGTAATCCCGTAGCAACAGATCGGCTTCATTCTCCCAGGTGGCATCTTCAAAAGGATAGAACTTCCATTTTACCAATAATTCTCTGAGAATTCTATTCCTGAGAATCTTTTCTCGAACATCGAGAATTTCTTCAGGTTGGAGTTTCATCTGCCCTTGGGTTGAAGAGGTTAGGATTTCATCATCAACCACATGATTTGGGCTTGGCACATATTTCTTTAGAAGGCTTACATGAAATACATTATGAACTTTGAGATGAGGAGGCAGAAGAAGCTTGTAGGCTAAGTCACCTACTTTCTTTGTAATCAAATATGGCCCACAATATCTAGGGGATAACTTCTTGTACTTTCAAAGAGATAAAGAACTTCTTTTGGGTCGTACTCGAATGAAGACCATATCTGCTTCTTTGAATTCTCTGTATGTCCTCTTCTTATCTACATACTACTTCTGTCGATCCTGGGCAGCTTTTATATCTTTACGAATTGCCTGCATCTGTTGCTCCATGTCGTCAAGCATCTGTTTGGACATCTCAACCCTTATCAACGGGTCGGACCAAGTTAATGGAGTTAAGCAATCTTAAATGGCTAAGCTATCTGCACCTAGTCGAGTTCCCCTGCAATGAACAATGCAATCCAGAACCTTGAAGTAAACTTGGGATCTCGATCATGATAAAAAACAGAAGCAGGAGAGAGCACACACAAGAGAAGCAAACCCTAATCCATAACTATCAATCATAAAGAAGGAGAGAAGCCATAGTCACCATCTCTCTCACACACACAAAGGAGAACACAACATAGTGTATGTCCAAACTACAAAGTAAACCTAATGTAATGTCCACACCACACATGACCAGCTGGACGCGGTCATAAACACACCACATGATATCTATCTACCATACTGTCACTCTGTCAGCACCCATGTGCTATCCTCCAGCTGTATACGAGCTTGACATTTCAACACTCCCCCTCAAGCTCGACATGTCCTTACCAAGTGCTTTGGTAAAGATATCTGCAACCTGCTCATCTGTCTGCACTTTACCTTATACACCCATTTGCAACCAATTGCATTCTTTCCTTGAGGTAACTCAGCCAATTCCCATGTATCATTTTTGTCCAAAGCATCCATCTCTTCATCCATGGCTTTCTCCCATACATGCTCTCCAATAGCCTCTGTATAGCATGTAGGTTCCACATGCTTTACCATAGATGTCATGTATGCATAGTGCATAGCAAAATCTCTATATGTCAATCTTTCAACTGGATATCTGACTCTCTGGGATCTCCGCAATGCATGCGGGTCACTCTGTACACCTGTAACTCTAGCATGTGGGGGCACATATCTGTCCTGCCTAGCACCAGGTGTGCGTAAAACAGGTATGCCGAGCTCCTCATCCAGACTCTCAGAACTAGATGACTCATAACCTGTGATTCCAATTCCTTCGACTTTCTTCTTGCCTTTATCCATAGCACTACTCCCAGTGCTCACACTCTCATGCCTCAAACGTCCTGACCATGGACGTACACTGCTACTCTCAGCTTCTGCTGCTGGCCCAGACATAGTAGTAGAACTAGAACTTGCTTGTGATGGCAAGTTCACAGGCACATTAGCCTCAAGTGAGTCAATAACTCCCTCATCTTTTGCTTTGTACCAACTAGCAAGCTCATCAAACACCACATCTCGTGAGATGACTACTTGTCTAGTTTGAGGGTTATAACATTTGTAGGCCTTTCGATCCTGTGCATATCCAACAAATACACATTTCTCTGCCTTAGGATCCAACTTCCGTCTTCTTTCATCAGGCACATGGACATAAGCTACGCATCCAAAGACTTTGAGATGTCCAATGTCTGGCCTGTAGCCTGTAAGCCGCATCTCTGGCGTGCTTCCATGAATGGCTGCTGTAGGTGTTTTGTTCAGGATATACACTGCAGTAGCACATGCTTCTGCCCAATAGTAATCTGGCATGCTCTTTTCATTGAGCATTGCCCTTGCCACTTCACATATGACTCGATTCTTTCTCTCAGCCACACCATTCTGCTGAGGTGTATACCTGCATGTCAACCGTCTTCTTATCCCATGCTTCCGCAAGAAATGCTCAAAAGCTTTTGAGGTGTATTCACCACCTCCATCTGTTCTCAAACATTTAATCCAACAGCCATATTGCTTTTCTACAAGAGCTTTGAAATCCATGAACTTTTCCAGCACTTCACTCTTCTCTTTCAAAAAGTATATCCATGCCATCCTGCTGAAGTCATCTATAAATGTCACATAGTATAGACTTCCTTTGATAGATGGATTTTGTGCAGGGCCCCATACATCACTGTGTACTATCTCAAGTGGCCTGTTACTCATATTTCCTTCTCTAGGAAATCTCAACCTTGCCTGCTTTCCAAACTGACAGGCTTCACAAACATGCATATGTCCATCATATTTGAATCGAGGCAATCCACTGACAATGCCTCTTGTTTGCATGTTCTTTAATCTCTGTATATTGACATGTCCAATCCTCTTGTGCCACATGTCAATGTCCTGCACAATCCCATTGCTCTTTGAAAACATGGCTGAGCTCAATTCTGGTATGCCTGCATCCAATTTGAACAACCTTCCTTCCTTCTTGCCCTTGGCAATCAATCTACAGCCATGCTTAAAGTCTTCCACAAAACAGCCATTCTCATTGAATCTTACTTGTAATCCCTGCTCAACCATTTGGCCTACTGATGCCAAATTCTTTGTGATGGATGGTACATATAACACTTCTGACATATTCTTCACATTTCCATCATGCATCCTCAAAGGCACACTGCCAACATGTGTTATAAGATGCTGAGTATCATCTCCTGTGACCACATAACCATTTGTATCCAATGGTTGCATCTTCTCAAACCACTCACCATGACATGTCATGTGGTTTGAGGCACCTGAATCCATATACCGTGACTCATCTCCAGCATTCTGAGAATCCATTGTCCCCATAATGTGCTTCATTGCAAAAAGATGATTTGAACTCCCATCATTGTTGCTAGTAGATGCATAATTTCCATGTTGTGGTCTTCCATTCCTCACATCATTCTGCTTTTTGTAACAATCTTTTGCCATATGTCCAAGTTTGCCACAATAGTGACATTCAATCCCAGTCAAATTTTGTTGAGGACCTTGCCATCGTCCTCTACCACGAGCACCTGTTCTAAATCTCCCCCTATGGGATTGAAATCCACGACCTCCACGTGATCCAAATGATGACTGTGAATTCTGAAAATTCTGATTTGATTGTGGTTGAGTAGACCTGTCATTCCAACCACGTCCTCCACGGCCTCGAGGGGTAAATCTCCCCCTGCCTCGAAAGCCTCTAGATGAGTAAAAAGCCTGATTCCTTGCATGCTCATCATTGCTTGACGAGGATGCACCACCTGTAACACTCATACCACCAAGGCCAAGCTTCAATTCTTCCACAATGAGCAATGACACAATCTCATTGAAGTCTGGCATTCCTCCTAACCTTACTGAGATGGAAGTATCAAAAGATTTGTATTCTTTGCCTAAACCACGCAATGTGAGAGCAACCAAATCATCATCATCCATTGGGGCATGGATTGATGACAAGGAATCTGCATAACCCTTGATTTCCTGAACATACTCATGTATACTCCTATTCCTTCGTGTTACACTGTGAATCTGTTGCTTTAGTTGTATCTTCCTTGCACCAGTGTCTGTCTCATACATTCGGCACAATATACCCCATGCTTCTTTCGGTGTATCTGCATCTTGGATGTGAATAAGCAAGGCATCTGTTACACATATTGAGAAATAATGCAACACTTTCGAAGACCGCTCTACCCATTGCTTGTGAGCCAGCAACTGAGCATTATTTGGTTGAGGAGGTAGGAATGGCTCCGGGTCTTCATCCGATACAAGGCTCCACAATCCTTTGCCTTTCAAAAAACTCTTCATTCAAAACTTCCACACTTGGAAGTTGGTTCTGTCAAGCTTCTCTCCAACAATTTGTACTGGACCATCTCCCATTTTGAATACCTGTGATGTACCCTGATGTAACACTCTTCCCGATGCTTTCCAAAGCTCCAAATGATTATGAACCAAGCTCAATATGTGCTATACATATGCATTCACACCACAAATGACTTCATGTTGCATAAGAACTTCATTTGTATCATCAAAATTGAAAAGGGGTAAAGTGGAATTTTCTTGTTTTTTTTCTCGCCAGTAATTTCTCACCAGTACCAGTCAAAGATTATGCTCTACATCCTTCAAATCTTGTCCAAATGCAATGATTCAACTTGCATTGGCTTCCCAACATATTGCTCCAACATATCCTAGAAGGGTTTGATCAAATTCTTCAAGGTGAATGAGAACCACCAATTTTTGTAGCTCCCTGGTTTGCCTTTTTCTGCATCTGTCAGGTACCACCTCTCACTAAAAGTGCTCTATCTCCTTCAAATCTTATCCAAATTCAAAACTTTTTGAATCAAAAGTTTAGCAACTCATAGGACTCTACTTGTACCAAAGGAATTAGGCCAATTTGATATAGACAATGATTAATGCCTTGATTAATAATGCTTTGTTTCTGGACAGACTTTTTGCAAACCTGCAAACCTCTGCTAATTGAGTTCAATGAGCTCCAAATACATCAAATGAGCTGCCCCAAATGTTATCTTGCTCTCAATCACACTTTTGCTAAGTACTCCAAGCTTTAAAGCATTCAATTTGGTGTCCAAATGAGGGAATTAGACCAAATTCATTGCAAACTATCCAAGAACTCTTCCAGAAAGCGCCGCTTGCTCTTGGAGCTCTAGGAGAGAGGGGAAATCACCAATGAGTTGATAGGTCTCTTAGCAATGACCTAATCTATCATGGGTATGAAGGGTTTGACTCAATTTTGCTTCAATCTTCCGCATTCGATCCTCCACCGGGCATATGTTCTCTGTTTTTGTAGAGTCCAAAAAACCAGAATTTTTTTCTTCACAAATTGCCTGTAATGCATCAATTTTCCATGCAATGACTTGCCCCAAAGTTGCTAATACATGTGTTCATTCACAATACATGAGAGCCTCAGTGTTTTCTTTACATTTGATCCAATACATTTGCCAAGACACACTCCTTCATAAGCTTTCCATTAAAGCTTCAAAACAAAAATTTTCTGCTTGCTTTTGCACCTTTAATCTTCTCTTACACTTGCTCTTGATACCTGCAATCCGCAGAGGGGGTCTTGCTACGCTTACCAATGGTCCTTAGCTCTCAGATCTGATGCCGATGTGTGCTCCACAGCTTCTCCTTTTCTCCAAGCTCCAATGGCTTCCTTCACAGCTTTTTCTTCTTCTTCCCTCTTCTCTCACTCACACTCACAACACAGCTAATAAGCCCTAGGCTCTGATACCATGATAAAAAACAGAAGCAGAAGAGAGCACACACAAGAGAAGCAAACCCTAATCCATAACTTTTTTTTTTTGACGCTCAATTGAATAGAGTTCTTGATAAAAAACAGAAGCAGGAGAGAGCACACACAAGAGAAGCAAACCCTAATCCATAACTATCAATCATAAAGAAGGAGAGAAGCCATAGTCACCATCTCTCTC
The DNA here is from genome assembly GCF_041138505.1 of Cibotium barometz. Lineage (NCBI taxonomy): Eukaryota > Viridiplantae > Streptophyta > Polypodiopsida > Cyatheales > Cibotiaceae > Cibotium > Cibotium barometz. The sequence goes on from NC_141076.1 coordinate 38,389,265, forward strand.
ACACACACAAAGGAGAACACAACATAGTGTATGTCCACACTACAAAGTAAACCTAATGTAATGTCCACACCACACATGACCAGCTGGACGTGGTCATAAACACACCACACGATATCTATCTACCATACTGTCACTCTGTCAGCACCCATGTGCTATCCTCCAGCTGTATACGAGCTTGACATTTCAACAGATCACTTACTATTCTCCTAGGTAGGCCATGCAATCTGAAGATTTCTTTGAGGAACACTCTGGCCACATCCACTGCAGTGTAGGTTTCTTTTACTGGGATTAGATGGGCAACTTTGGTTAGTCTGTCAACCACCACAAAAATGGAGTTATAACCTGATTGCACTAAAGGTAATCCAGTAATAAAGTCCACACTGATACATTCCCACTTTATCTGGGGGATGTCCAATAGATGTAACTTCCAAGGCATTTTTACTCTTTCAGCTTTGACTTTCTGGCATGTCAAACATTGACGTACATGATTCAGTACATCCTTTTTTAGACCAGGCCAAAAGAAGCTTTTCTTTACAGACATGTAGGTTTTGATGAAACCTGGATGTCCTGCTATAAGGCTATCATGGGCTTCATTCAGAATTTGACCCTTGGTTCCCTCATCATTGGGGATGCATAGCCTGCGATTATAATACATAATGCCATCATCTAGGCTGTACCCTTGAACTCTGTTCAACTCCTATGGAGTTTTTCTTTCCTGCATAAGTAGGGTAGCAATAGGGCCAAAGAATCTATCCTGCATGATATTCTCTCTTGCTTCAATAATCAAAGGATTTGATATTACAGTAATTGCAAGCAAGGAGGCTTTTCTGCTGAGGGCATCTGCTACCACATTTTCTTTGCCTGGGCGGTACTTGATTTCAAAATCAAATTCCTGCAGGGTCTGCATCCACCTTCTTTGGTGCATGTTGAGGTCCTCCTGAGTGAAGATCCACTTTAAACTCTGATGGTCTGTCATCAAAGTGAATCTTTTTTCCAGTAGAGGTAATGTCTCCACAACTTTAAGGCATAGACTACTGAAAGTAATTCCAGGTCGTGGACAGCATAATTCCTCTCATGCATTCTGAGCTTTCGGGATTCATAGGCCACTACATGACCTTCTTGCATGAGTGCACCTCCCTGGGCAAAACCACTTGCATCAGTTACTACCTCAAAGGGTAGAGAGAAATCTGGCAGCTTCAGAACGGGACTGGTTACCAAGGCGGTCTTCAGCTTATCAAAAGCACTCTGGCACCTGGCAGACCACTGAAACAAGATATTCTTATTGAGAAGATTAGTCAGGGGGGAAGCTATGAGAGCATACTTTTGTATAAAAATTCTATACCAACCAGTCAATCCCAAGAATCCTCTGACTTCTTTCACTGTCTTTGGTTCAGGCCAATCTATGACTGCTTGGACTTTCACGGAATCTGGAGAAATTCCATCTTTTGATACTAGAAAGCCCAAGTATTCAACATGGTCGGCAGAGAAAGTACATTTACTCTTTTTTGCAAAGAGTTGGTGCTTCCTTAGAATCCCCAGAACTTTTCGGACATGAGTCTCATGGTCAGCTCCATTCTTTGAGTAAATCGGAATGTCATCAAAGAAAACTAGAACAAAATCATCCACGTATTCTCTGAGAATGTCCTGCATTAAGCGATTGAATGTAGCTGGGGCATTAGTTAATCCAAATGGCATGATAGCAAATTCATAATGCCCATAGCGAGAATGTCCTGCATTAAGCGATTGAATGTAGCTGGGGCATTAGTTAATCCGAACGGCATGACAGTAAATTCATAATGCCCATAGCAAGTATTGATGGCTGTTTTCGGTATATCTTGATCATTGATCCTGATTTGGTAATACCCCGATTTGAGATCTATCTTTGTGAAGATCTGGGCTCCATTTAGCCTGTCCAGAAGCTCATCAATTCTTGGGATAGGATACTTATTCTTAACTGTCAGGCTGATTTAGACCTCTGTAGTCCACACAGAGTCTAAGCATTCCATCTTTCTTTTTCTGAAAGAGAACTGGCGCACCCCAAGGTGAAACACTGTGTCTTACAAACCCTGGTTCTAATAGCTGTCTAAGCTATTCCTTGAGTTTGATGGCTTCAGGAACTGGCATTTTGTACGTGCATAGGGCTACTGGAGGTTAATTCAATCACATGATCTACTTCCCGAATTGGAGGCATTTCAGTTAGTTCTGCTAGGAATAGATCATCAAATTCACTTAACCATTCTAGTTCTTTAGCCTTAAGCTTTGAGTCTACTGGATTCATTTTGACAACATAAATTTGCTGCTTCTTCCTAAGTCCTTTTACAACCTAGAAGCTTTTACTAACTGAAGGTCTGGGGATCCGGAAACTCCAGTTTCTTGAACTTTGTTCCCGTGAAGGTCATGGAAGGAAATGGTTCCATTGTGACAATGTATGTCAGCTTGATTTTTGTGGAGCCAATCCATTCCAAGGATCTCGCCAAAAACTCCCAGAGATAAGACTTTGAACTGACAGTCGGTTTCATTACCATCTAGATTGAACTGGATAAGATCTGTCTCATGGTGAGTGAAAAGAATCTTCCCACCACCACTGGCCAATTCAACTTGCATAGGTTTCCCTGATTTCTGTTCTAAGACTAGCTTACGCAAGCATCTAGGGAAAATGAATGAATGAGAACTGCCTGAATCAATCAAAAGCTTAAAAGGCTTACCCTGATACTCTTCTGGAGTATGGATGACTGAGAACTGATGGTTAGGCCCTTGGTTTTCAATGCAGCATAAATCTGCCCTCTTTCCTCTTCTACTACATCTGAAATTGCGACTGCTCTAGCTGCTCTGCAGTCTGAGGTGGAACTCTTTCTCTTTGGTTGCCCCAGTTTTGGGAGGGAGTTCTGAGGTTACTCTAGACACATAGAGGCAGATGGCTGAGTTGGAGTTCTTTTGGGGTTTCCCTGGCTCAGGCGAGATGGTATGAAGGGGTTGGTCTCTGAATTCGGGGTCCTTGACTTCCCTGTCCCCTTGACATGGCAGGAGTCGGGCAGTCTTTCAGTTGGTGACCAAAACCTTGGCATCCAAAACATCGGTTTTCTCTTCTGAGCTCATCCCTCTGATTTCTTGAAAGAGGTGGGGCTCCTGAGAAAGTATTATGGGGGAAGGGTCTTCCTTCATTTCGAAATCTTCCTGCATCCTGATTCTAATTCGGGCCTTGCTGCCTCTTCGGGGGTGGAAAGTTTGAAGTACTTCCCTGGGCTTGGAATCTTTTAAAGTTAGAGGATGCAAGCTTTGGCGGGACCTTTACTACAAAGGCTTTGGCAAAATCCTTTGCCATTCTTACTGCTTCAGCCATGGACACTGGCTTGGCATTTTTGACCAATGTGTCCAAGGGTTCGTTCATTCCCTGAATGAACCTGGCCATGAGTTGTTCTTCATCAAGAGGTGGTGAATATTTGAGTAGAAGAGCAAAGACTGGTGATATTCCTCAATGGTTTTGCTCTCCTGCTTTAGCTCTAAGAATTCATTCATTTTGATTTTCAAAAATCCACGAGCATAAAATCTCTTAGATAGGTTTTTAGGTCATTCCAGGACTGAGTATTTCTGTCCAGACGGTTGGTGTCACAGTGGTTCCTCCATGCTACCCTGGCTGTTTCCACTATTTTCAGCCGGGCAAGAGCCATTTTGCTCTGCTCATTATAGCCTGTGACGTGAAAATATTCTTCCATGGCTTCCACCCATTTCTCCTCCACAGCCTCGCCCAGGTTCTCCCCTTCTCCTTTAAAGGGTCCTCGCTGAGTCCTATGAAGAGCCTTGCAAACATCAGGGTCAAGCTCGTCATCTTCAGAGAGAGGGTCGGGCTGACGGCCACAGTTCCCTCGTCTCATGATTCTGTCAAAAATTGATATATTTTTAAATTTTTATTTTGATATTATCCACGAGATCCTAAGACTTAAGAGGTTCGGAAAACAATTTCTTAAACAAGACAATGATCTTATTGGAGATCTATGACATATGTCCGCCGATAACAGATTTTTCTTTTATCAGATCGTCCATAAACGATCACTTATAAAACAGGAAATTTTTCTCTGGAAAACATTTCTTTATTTATATAAAAGTTGCAATATGTACATAGAGCAGCTCGGCTCCAAAATTCAAAATCTCCTCGGGAGTTGCATAAGACGACGGTACTGGGCCATAGGCATGCCCCGATACAAACGTTCACTTACTGACAAGGGAGCTATTATTTTCTCCTTAGGAATAAAACAACTAAGGAGTCTGTAGACTTGACATGAAAGTCTGAAATTCCGAGGCGTCGAATGATATAGAATGATGCCACGCACCATTTTCAGCTTTAACAGAATCATAGCCAATGAGAGGTTCTACCATAGCATTGCACGAGCATTGCACGGTGGTCGCAAGAGGTGTGGACATACTACCCTGCAAACCACTTATGCTGTAGTCTCTCCACTGGGTTAGGAAAATATAAATCCTCAAAATGGCGTGCGAGTCTTGCTCGGCTTGTCCGAGTTGAAGCGGAAGAAATGAGATTCTCGAAGGCGAACGCAGTCATATCTTGAGACTGGGTGAGGTCGGGAATACCAAATAAATAGGGAATTTCCATCTATAAAAATAATTTCAAGAATTAAAAATTCTTCATTAAAGAAGCTTACGGAATGAAAATACATTATGAAAAATGCTTTTTCTGAGTTTTTATTATCAATTTCTGATAAGAATTTGTTTATTCTTATCAGCTTTCAAATTCGCTCTGATACCAACTGTGAGATCCCTCTGTCCCCTTCATGCACCGGACTGCTGATAGCGGAAGCAGCCCCCTCATGCATGGGTAGGGTTTCTCACTCGGGGCCTCGCCCACGAATGTCCGAGCACGAGACTAGGCTGGTGGTCACTCCGATAACCAAAACCGGGAAAATTTCCCATGCTCGGAAAGCGGGGACGATTCCGCCTTTTTGAATTTTCTTAACGAATTTTTTTTTCTCTAACGAGATCAATTCTAAACTATCCTTCACCTGAATAAACCAGATAGAAGGAAACTATCGCTGATATAATTTGATCATCTGAGTAAATTCAACGCTTTTTTCCTATTCAAGATCAAGCAAAGCCGTTGATCCACTCAATTGAGAAATTTATCAAGAAATTAACTAGCTACTCGAATCCTAGCGTGATCCTAAGATTTTTCAGTTTCTTCATTGTTGATATCGGTTTGTTCTTGCTGCTCTCCACCACCCTGTGCATCCACATCACCCTGTTGTAGCTCAAATTCTTCAAAAATTTGCTTACTACGGGGAGCGACTTGAACCACAAATAGCCCGCGTGGATCTTTTGGATCCGCTTTAAAGACAACCTGCTCACAATGCCCTGGGCGCACAAAAGTATCTTGCTGATCGGTCCATACCTTTGTGGAGTCCACTTGGATGAGGCCACTCTTGTCTCTACGTACAGTTGCATGTGGCCCATTCGTGATTACCTTGAACCACTTCACATCAAAGATAAACAACTCAAAACTTCTGAAGCCAACCTTTAATATATCTTGAATGGTTCCAAAGTAATCAAGCATTCCAGTAATTGTGTTATCATCACTTACACTTGCACGACTTTCTTGAACAAACTGTGCTGTGACACCATAATCAAAGGTTGCTCTCTTTGGTCTATTCGTTCTACTCGAAAATGACGTCCATGTGACCAAAACGCCCCATATTTGTGATACTACAAATAGCACAAAAAGATTGTTGATGGAGAAACAAACACTGAGACATGTAGAGAAAAAAAAGAGAGACATGTAGAACTTAAACACTTACATGCCAATCACATCCTTTTGTAAGCTCCTCCTCCTCCTCTGTTATAGTTAAACCAGCACATTTGCCTTCTAAAATTGTAGCTTCTAGCCATCTACCTGTGGGAAAGTCCGGAAGAGCTTACATACCTTCTGGATATGGGAGATTTCTTGTAGTGCGATTCCTTCTGAAACTTAAACGATCTTGTACTCACTGTCGCTTGAGAGCTTCATATGTCTCAATCCACTTCTCCATTACATGAGAGTTCAAGATGCAAAATTTGTTGATTTTTTCCCTCAAATTGTTATCCATCTTTCTCTTAATGCCTTGGCCTTGAGGTTCCTCACCAATGACTCGCCTGTTAGACTCTTGAGACCATAGTCGAGGTATCTCTGGATTTGAGGAACTTAAATATTCAGTGATGTAAACAAGGGACTCTTGTATCAGCCACCCTTCTTACATACTACCCTCTGGGCGAGCCATTTGGCGAACAAATCCCTTTAATGTCTTCATAAACCTCTCCAAAAAGAACATCCATCTTTAATGGACTGTTCCAGCAACTGCAACCTCATCTACAACATGAACTAGCAGATGCATCTGGATTGTTAATAAACTTGTAGGGAAAAACTTCTCTACCATGCAAAATGCCTCTATGGAGTTTAAACGCGCTGTCTCCAAAGTGTCTCTCCATATGCATAAGTCTTATGCATAAGCTCTATGCTGTAAGCCTTATGCACTATGCTAACCCTTAATCCCATCACCCAATGGTGTAATAAACATGATCTTGTCTTACATGAATAAGAGATCTTACCTTGATAACATATATAAACTCTATGAATAAAGAGAATACCTTATGCATAGAAAAATAGAGCATAAGAAATATATGTTATATGTATAAGAGTATAAACATTCAAAAAGCTTATGCTCTCCATCCATGCAAGGCACTCTACATCAAAAAAAGCTTTATGCATAAAAACATAACGCATGTGAAGCCTTATGCATAAAGCTCATCCATAAGATTTATACATAAAACATTATGTATTAAGCTTTATGCATAGATCTTAATTCATGCATTCAGCTAGATTCATATAGCTCTATGCATAAACTCTATGTATAGAGCTTGCATAAGCTTACAAGCCCTATGTATAGAGCTTTCATAATCTTACAACCTCTATGTATAAAGCCTATACATAGAGCATATGCATTAAGCTTTTACAAGAAGGCTATGCATAGAGCTTTCAACAAGAAGGCTATGCAAGCTCTATGTACAATGTCCATGCAAGCTTTCAAGAAACCTATGCATAGAGATTTTATAAGCTTGCAAACTCTATGCATAAAGCCTATGCATAGAGCTTATGCATAGAGATTTCACAAGCTCACAAGCTCTATGAATAGAGCTTATGCATAAAGCTTACAAGAAGGCTATGCATAGAGATTGCAAGCTTATGATAGGTTTTATGCATAGATCTTGAATTAATCCTATGTATAAGCTTGCAAGAACCCTAAACTAACCCTAAACCATAAAACAGGGATGCAATAATACGTAGAAAAAAGCATAAACAAGGAAAATCGAAAGAGGGTCTACCTCTTTTTTGTGAAGCTGAAAGAGAGGATTGGTGAAAGAGCTGCAAAACAAAATATTAAACAAAGTAATTAGTAAATTAAACATAAGAATAAGAACTAATACAAAGTAATACAAAACCCTAAAATCTCTATGCATGCATTAGGAGATCTATGCATACATAGAGAGCTCTCAACATGCATAGAGAGTCAAAAAAAACACAAAACCCTAAACGTCCTATATCCTAAATTAAAAAGCAAAAGCAAGAGCATATTAGTAAAAGTGGAGAAGGAGAAGAGGAGAAAAGAGGAAAGAAGGAGAAAAGAGGAAAGAGGAGAAAAGAGGAAACGCATACCTTCTCTGCAATGCCGCGGAAAACAGAGAACAATACGCTCTCGGTTGTAAAAAACTTACGAGCGTCGGTATGTCCTTCGGTATAAGCGCCAGTATATACTTCGGAATGTGCGTCGGTATCAGCAAAACGGTATATGCTTCGGTATGTGCTTCGGTATACGCGTCGGTATACGAAAATTTCAAATTAGCCCGCCCGACTTGTCTCCTCCAAGATTACGACGGGCATACCGACGTTCGACATTTGCGTCGGTATTTTAACGTCGGTATGCCCTCAAGCTCTAGTAGTGTTTGAGAATTATATTACTGCCAAAAGTGTTTGGGTTTGCAAGACTAAATGGAGTCCTCCTGAGAGGAGGACCTGTTTTATTAGAGGGAGAATATCATTTGGAGTGGCTGATTTTTATTCAAAATTGGGGGAAATCTCCAAGGATTTTTAATGAGCTTTTCTACAAGGCATTCACAAGGGGGTCTAGAGCCCCCACCACCATCAAGGCCAAGAGAAGGCAATTGTGATCAAGAATATCAATGCCACCATAATCAAGGGTAATGGATGCATAATTGATTCCAAAATCTTCACAAAAGTAGATAGAGGATCTCTCCAAAATTTAGAGAAAATAAAGAAGAAAGAAAAAGCAGTCCAAGAGGAAGGAAATCATATTATTGTGGGCATCATTAATTCTAAAAACTTTACAGAAGTTACATAGAAGCTTATTGAAGTGGAATGCAGGCACCTATGATCCCAAAAATAATGTTCTAGAAATGCATTCTATCTCTAAGGCTATCGAGTTGCAAAGCTAATGAACTCCACTAATAACAGACTAAGAAAGTAAAGCCTTAATGAAAAGTTTAATCCAATGAGGAGTTGATAAAGGGAAAAAACTAAACTATAATCTGATCTCACACCAAATCTCTATTCAAATGATTAAAGTACACCATCATTTATAGGCCCTTGGCCTCAACTTGATATCATTGTATACATCACACTTTGGCCTCACTCCTTACATCACTAACCTTGACATCATTGTATACATCACACCTTGGCCTCACTCCTTACATCACTCACCTTGACATCATTGTATACATCACACCTTAGCATCATTCCTTACATCACTGAAGTGGACATCATTATCAACACACGTTGGCCTCACTTAAACTTAGTCACACCCTATAATATCAACCTAGTCATCAAGCCACTCAAACATTTCTACCCCACACTCAATACACACATGCTCTTTCCTAGAGATTTATTTTTCAACACCCTCCCTTAAAGCAACAAGTGGACTCCCCTCGCCCTCCTTGAAACTCACACCTAATGGTTACTCACTCAAACATGGACTCTCTCATGGTCCCTCCCTCAAACTCGGATCTCGCATGCCTAATAACATGCATTTTAAGAGTGTCATGGCATGGGTTGTGCACCCTCATACAAACCAAGGTAGTGCAATACAAGTGCCTCATCATGGACCTCATCATGGGGACCAACTCACATACATCCAAAAAATGGGGGACATGTCACCACCCATGCCTTATCTCTAACATTAGATCTCAAGCTATACTCAGTGTATCAAGGGATGGGCACGGAGCAGGTTCCTTCAAACAGGTTTTTTTTTACCAACCATTGTCTCTCTTTCTTCTCCCCTCCTCCCTACTCCTAGCTTAGCCTAGCCTAGCCCACCTCCTCCTCCAACCTTCCCAGCCCAGGCATGCCCGTCCCCCATCCCCCCCCCTTCGAGCCCCCCTCATGCTCTCTCTCCCCCTTTAACCCGTTTGTAACCAACACACTCTATCTCTCTCCCTCTCTTTCTTCTCTATTTATCTATCTCCCTCTCTATATGCATATTCAAATTCACAAATTTAAGGAGAGATATTGAAGGAAAAAAATAAAAAATGCCATACTTGCTCTAAAAAATTCATGTACACAATGAGTTTTTCCTTAGTAAATAAAAACCCCATACAAATGAGAGTTATCTAACCAGAAAGAGCAAATTTATAACTTTAAGGAGAGGACTAAAATTGAAGGAAAAAAAATAATAGCATTCTTGCTCAAAGAAATTCATGTACAAAATCTCGAGGGGTGGAGTACTAAGAAACCCTCTGTATCATGTGCATTCAAGGGGTATTTAAAAAACCCCTTACCTGTTATTTTTTCATGAATTAAATGACCCCTTTTTATTTATGGACTTATGGGTTTTTTTAATTGATTTGCAAATCCCCTTCTATAAATGTATTTCTGTAAATTTACGTTAAAATTTTGAATTAAAAACCCCATTCATTTGAACTCATGCTATACTTACATATTTTTAAGTGAACCCCCCGAGTACACAATGAAGTTCACCAAGGAAAATAAAGAGAATATAGGAGAGAGAGAGAGAGCTTAAGTTCCTTGCAAGCAAACACACACACACACACACACACACAAGAGAGTGCAAGCCTCACAAATAGAGAGATGGATGGCTGAATTTTCTTTTATCTTCTTCTCTTCTCTACAACCATATAACTAAAAGATAAGAGTACATACATAAAGGGAAATTACTCTCCTACAATAACATACAATGTTCGGTCCATAGTGTGAACCCGACTATATGAGCTAGTGCTATAACTATGCAATAACTCTAGTACTCCGAAGTGGCTATTACATAGCTTGTCATCCACTATTGCCCTATCAACCACAAGGAAAAACATAAGAGCTAATCTTCACCAATTGACTTCATACAAAGTAGTCGGTCTATAGTGTGAACCCGACTATATGAGATGGCGCTATAACTATGCTATAACTCTAGTACTCCAAAGTGGCTATCACATATACTGCACTCCAAGTAAACTTCTAAACCCGTGGAGCTTCTTTGTACCCAATTCCTTCATGAAGATGTCTGACACCTGATACTCTGTGCTGACATATACCAGATCTACATCACCTACTAGAACCTTCTCCCTCACAAAGTGATAGTACACCTTAATGTGCTTCGTTATAGCATGGTATATTGGGCTACTGGCCAAATGTATCCTACTTATGTTTCTACAATAAACTGTACTCTATCTCTGTACTCGACAAGGCAACTGTTGGCTACTTCTTACTGATCCAACTCACAGCACCACTCCCAAATGAGAACATAAAACCACTGGTAGATCTCCTATCTGCAACACTACCAGCCCAAGCAGCATTTGTGTACCTATATAGTTGTATCTCTATACCACCCTCATAGAAAAGTCCATAATCAACTGTAGACTTTATGTACCTAAGAATCTTTCTAGCCCAAGTGTGGCTTCCTAAGGGCCTCCATAAAGTGACTCACAATTCCAACAGCATAACTCATATTTGGCCTAGTAATGATCATGTAGATTAAGCTACCCACTATGTGCCTGTATGTAGTGGGGTCCTCCACCAAAAGTTGACCTGTATTTGCAGAAAGCTTTCTGTTCTTCTCCAGTGGCACTGAAATAGGCTTATAGCCTGTCATACCATACTTGGACTGTTGAAATATACAAGTGAATGGGTGTGTGCGGGAACAAGCCATATCAATATCTACAATGAAACCTATTTCATGTGCAAACATACATACCTTTACCTCAGACATGTTCACATTCAAAGTAAACATCTTTTCATTTCTATTACCTTTTGTAACCAAGCGACACTGATTTTTGAAGTCTTCCAAAAAAATCCTTGAGGATTAAACCTCACTTGTAGAACCTACTCAGACATCTATCCAATAGAAACTAGGTTTTTTGTAATATTTGGAACATGGAGTACATCTGTCAATTAGTACTTCATTTTGCCATCCTGCATAGAAAATGGAACTTTACTAATATGCATAATGGGATAAGAAGTATCATAACTTGTTTCTACATAACCTAGTTTTTCTATTTTCTACATGTCTCTAAAAAACTCATCATGATTGGTCATGTGGTTTAGAGGTGTCAGAATCCACATACCATATATCTTGAGATCCTAACACATCTCCTATTATGGAACTTAGCATGTGTGGCTGCATCACAAACAACTGCTCACTTCTATCACCACCACCATGTTTACTAGATAATTCATGTGCAACTTTCCGCTTTTAATGTCATTCTACTTTTTAAAGCAATCCTTTGCCATGTGCCTTGATTTTCCACCATAATAGTAGCACTCTGTGTTATTTGCACTCTGATTTCTTTGCCAACCAGCTCGACTACTTTGGCTTCCCCTTACTCTTTAGACTGGCCTCTTATAATTTCTGATGTTGCTTTACTACAAATCATCAGACTATTATTGTCTAGAATTTCGGTTTATTTGTCGGCCAACCACTTTGGCCTCAACCAGGACCTCTACCTCTGCCTCCACCTGAATTAGAGTAGAATGCCTATTTTGATGTGTTCTTGCTTTGTGAAGAAGAGTCCTCACCCATAGAATTTTCTTCTATGATTAGCATAGACACCAAGTCCCAAATGTTGGGAACATTCTCTTTGACTGAAATAGAGCTCTTGAATGGCTTGTACTCTTTGCCAAGTCCATTCCAAAATCCTTTACCCATCAAGAAATTGGTCATTATAAACTTCTAGGCATGGAAGTTGTTCTTGTCTAGGTTCTCACTATCAATCTGATTGAGTCCGTTAGACATGTTTTCTTGCAAAAATAAAAAACCTACAAACAAATAATTTCTGTATGCAACCTGTAACACAACAATATCTTCTATGATTGACTACTGCAACGATACTTACGCACAACCTGTATGTCACCAGATCCAACTAGAGTACATGTATATACACCCAATATCAACAATACATATGTAAACCATTATTATAGGTAGATGTAATGCAATGTTTTTTTCGATGAAAAGGAACATGTAAAAAATCTCTGAAAGCATCGATATAAGCGACAATATGAAACTATTGAAATATGCAAATAAATGTATGTCAAAATAAACTTCACTAATAAAATAAAATAACACACTATTTTACGAAATTTTTTTCGACACTTTTACCGCCGACACAACTTTCGACCACAATACCGATTGGTATTTTGATGCATATTTCAAAGTGTAAACCGACACCTATTTGACGGATGTAGGTTTTATGTTTTTTGGCATAATGGTACATCGAGGTGCAGTGTCATGGAGCCAACAAAAATATGCTTACAAAATATGCTCATGAAGCTGACAAAAATGTATTTAAAGGCATTTCTCCTGTACAGATGCAAGACTCAACCTAATCAATCGTTGCCCTCAGGGTTTGGCATTGGTCCCTACAAAGAGTATCCATAACGCAAAAAAATAAAAAATGACAAGTGAGGAAAAAACTATTTGATAGGTGCAAAATGTAGAGGCTTACCATATTGACCACATCTGTCCAATTCACATTGATGCTCTCTCGCTCAAGTTGCTCGAGGAGGGCATATGTGCCATGCTTTAAGGTGTATCTTTCTCCGCATCACTTGCAAAAAGTGAGTGAGTGTACTATTAATACTTACAAAGTACGTGTGGAAAGCATCTCGGACACCCACCGCTCCCAAGATGGGAGCTCCCTACTCTCTCCATTCACTTGATAGCCTCCTCCTACTACTTATACCTATGGGGATTTGCGTTGTGCTTATTGCACTCCTCATAAAAAATCTCATGTATAATGCCAAGGCTTTTCTCCCCCTATTTTTACCTTGTGTGTAATGTCATTGCGTCAGTGCTTCATTATATTCACCATGTGATCTTTAATCCATCTACGATGGACCTCTTTCACTACCTGGTGCTGGCATAAAATCACTCTTGATTAGATTGAAAACTCGATCCTTCTTTGCGCTATCAAGTTTATGCCATGTAGTCATCAAGTTGTGGACAAAGACTATATGTCATAACTCGCAGATTTGAGACTTCATCTCATTGCCAACATCATTGAGGAAGACATTTTTATCCACTACTTGGTATTAGAAATGAGCCAGATTAGGGGTAGAGGGGTTTGTGTTGAAGCAGCAGGATGAGCTTGAGCGTGGTGTCCCCTCACAACAACTCGAAATGGGTAGGTGCTTTTCCCAAGGGGAAGAAGGATCTATGGTGTCCCCTCACAATGGTAGCCACACATTGAGTGATCCAAGACATCAGACGATGTGTGGAGCATGATTCTCAAGAGGAGAAAGCACTACGTAGGCTTGCCCGTCTACCACTTTATTGTGGAGCGTGTGTTTCAGTTTTGCACACTTACCTATCCATATTGAACTTGCAACAATCAATATATGGGTGGTATGATAAGAGCATTTCAAAACTTATGGGGTATGTGTCCCTTCCCCCCTCTATGTTTCACATGCTTGCATGAATGTCTTGTCTTTCTCCTTCGAAAAATCAATGTTGCACTCCATAGGGATGGAATATAACACACACCATGCTTGTCCAAAGAATAGTATTCTCTTTCAGTAAGAGTATGCCACTCTTCATGAGTGTCGAGAGTGTGGTTCATCGAGATATGGGCAAGATGTCCAAGGAAAAGGGTCCCCCCTAAAGTCTTATGACACTTTCCCATCATTCCACGTATTCAAACAATGTTCAGATGCAAATCCATTACATATTTAATGACTTGGCATCGGAACACCAGATCCACACATGATGTTATGCGTGTTCCCACTCATTCTCGAACATGGAGGCATATCAAAGAGAAGTGGGTGGACTTTGGGAAAGAGCCTTGACACATTCATCTCGGACTTGAAATGGATGGAGTCAATCCATTTGTCTTACGAAGTTCATTATGGAGTACATGGCCCATTTGTCTAGTCAACTATAACCTGCCACCATGGTTAGCAATAAAGAAGGGTCACCTTTTACTTTCCTTGAAAGTTCTAGAGAAGTACAAGGTTAAGAACATGGACGTCTACTTGGCTCCATTATTTGAAGAGCTATGCATGTTATGGGATGGTATCCAAGTTAATAATGCATCTAAGCAAATTGGAGAAAGGGTTGCAAAAATAGTGAGAGGAATACTTATGTGGACCATGCACGATTGGCCAGGCTATGTGAAGAGTACTCTGGTAAGTTAATTATTCTACAATTTCTTGATCGAATATAATTTCATAATTTTGGTCTTTCTGTATTATTTGCATATCTCATCACAATGACTAGAATGTTTGAAAGGGCTTTCAATATTTGGTTATAGTGCATGCCCTATATGTCATCTTGGATTAAAGCCCCAGTATTTGGACTATATTTGGACTATATCACAAGAGATGGATCACATGCAACACTTATGGGCATGAAGCAAACTTGATGGGAAGGTTATTCTCACTAGAGCACCTTGGGTCTTAAACAAAGAAGAGCAACGGCATGTAAAGAATTGCATCAGTGAGTTTTGTGCTCCCATTAGTTGTATGCATTGCTTGAAGGGAGCATTCACAAAGGATGAAGAGCTTAGTGGCTTGAAGTCTCATGAGACTGGCATAAAATCTTATAGTTTGTGCTGCCAATAGCCATTAAGGATTGCCTCAGCGAGACGACAGGACATAAGACCGATAATATACAAGATTAGTGAAGTGGTACGGTGGATATTAAAGGAGAAAAGAAGAAATACATTGGAAGACTCTCATATAAACTCCATTGAAGCAGTAACAATGGTGGAGAAATTCTCTCCAACAAGTTTCTTGACCATTCAATTGCAGCTATTGGTTCATGCGGTTGACGAGGTTGCTTAGTAGGTGTTGTTCATAGTTGATGGATGTTTTTCCTCGAGAGATTTATGAAGACACTGAAAGGTTTTGTTTGTCAAAAATATTGCTCTAAGGGAAGTATGGCAATGGGATGGCTTATTCAAGAATCTCTTGTATACATAACCAAATTTCTTAGTACGTAAGACCCAGATATGCCATAACTGTTGGACACAAGAAGAGGATGAATGGCTTGTTGGGCAAGAGACTCAAGGACAGGGCCTTTAAA
This sequence comes from Cibotium barometz, assembly GCF_041138505.1. Taxonomy (NCBI): domain Eukaryota; kingdom Viridiplantae; phylum Streptophyta; class Polypodiopsida; order Cyatheales; family Cibotiaceae; genus Cibotium; species Cibotium barometz. The sequence goes on from NC_141076.1 coordinate 38,404,843, forward strand.
GAACAATGGATATGGCATTGTGAGAGAAGATTAATAAAATTTTCATCCTCAACTCATGTGCTATGGAGAAATGGATTGAGAGGTATAACCTAGCGAACAGGGAAGGAGACTGAAATTGTTTAAATTTTAGAAAGAGTCGAACAACCAGAGCATTTCTATAGCAAGGTTATAAGCAACGAGGAGGAGGAGCTTGCATATGGTTGTTGTGATTACCATGTAAGTGAGTTTTTATATGTACACAAGAAACCGTAAGACATTGTTGCACCCAGGAGCTCAGTGGTGGTAGAAGGCACTGGAAACCCACTCCTCCCCACATTGTGAGCACCACCTCGGTATCACACGTGTGGGGGTGGCGAATTGTAACCACCAGAGAACCATTGTCAAGAACAAGAAGGCTCTGCATAAAAGGGGCAACGGGTCACTACAGATAATGAGATGAGGGGTAATGCAATGTTAGGTAGGAATAGAGACAGATGCTCAGATAGAAGTAATGTATAAAGGGTACAGTCATTGTATGCTCTCAACTGATAGTTGAGAGTAGTGTCATGAAGCTTGTTATAGTGATAGTACCCAAGAAATGTTAGTCTAAAATGCTTCTGGAATGTAACTAAGAGCAAGCTTGCCATTTCATTGTTGTTTTAAGTTGTTCTCTACATTATATGGATTAAATCTACAGTGTCTCTGTTCTGTTGAACATGTTGTCCATGTATGAGAGAGTGAGTGAGATAGTTAGTGGAGAGATGCAAAGTGAGAACTAAGAGAGTGAGAGTGAAAGGTTTTCTCAGTAGAGTGGTGTTTTGTGTGTGCTCGTGATGATTTGAGAGTTGTTTTTTGTACCCAGAAACTCTGGTCTGTATTAGTCTAAAAGGCTTCTGGAATGTAACTAAGAGCAAGCTTGCCATTTCATTGTTGTTTTAAGTTGTTCTCTATGTTATATGGATTAAATCTACACTGTCTCTATTCTGTTGAACATGTTGTCCATGTATGAGAGAGTGAGTGAGATAGTTAGTGGAGAGATGCGGAGTGAGAACTAAGAGAGTGAGAGTGAAAGGTTTTCTCAGTAGAGTGGTGTTTTGTGTGTGCCCGTGATGATTTGAGAGTTGTTTTTTGTACCCAAAAACTCTGGTGGGTGACTGCACATATCCCACAGCATTGCTTGTCTGGTGTTTCACCACAAACTGCTATCTTGCCATTTTGCTGGAGAGAAAAATTAGCAAGAAACACCTAGTGATCCTACTCGTGAACAACAAACATACTGTTAGGGGAGTAGCATTCTACACCATCAGCCACCATAGGAAAGTGTACGTCCACTTAGAACAAGTCTGAGGAGAAACCATAGCATGGAAGGAACTTTTCGAAGAAGTCAATATGGAGAGCTTCTCACCACACAACTCAACCAACCTCAGGCATGCTTTACGCATGTTCATGGATCTAAGGAAAAGTAATGTCTTCCAAGAGACCCTCTGGGAGTGTCTCGCACCGTTACAATCAAGAAGGCGGTAGTGCTGAAACTTCTACAACCCCACACATGAGCAAGAAGAAGTGTCAGAATTCAGGCACAACTTGGACCAATAAAGGGAGTGCCAAGAGCGAGAAGTCGGGCACAATCCAGGTTTGGAAATCTGAAGAAGGGTGGAGCAGAAGAACCGTGAAGAACAACCATAACAAAACCCCCAGAAAAGGTTCAAGGAAGCCATGGCATCAGCAAAAATTTCCCAGTGTTCTCAAAGAGAAAAGGGAAGATGAAGATCTGTATGTGAGGAGGTTTGAGCAATACTGGAAAGTGGCCAGACCTCGAGATATGAAAGAGCCAGAGCTGAGTGAAATTCGCAGAGATGCTTTCATGAATACCTTCAAAGACAAAGCCACGGAGTGGGTGTCAAGATATCAAGACAACCATTTCCAGACCTATAAGGAGGTCATGACTGCTTTTCTGGGAAGATTCTACAAAATAAAGTTTGCAACTCAACTCTGTGGTGACATCAAATGAGAGAGCTTTGACAACAGGATATGGATGTGGAAGCTTATGCAACAAAGCTGCTAAGCTCGAGGTGGAGAGTGGTGAAACAAACCCAACTCTCTATCCAAATTGTTGTGGAATGGTTTGTCCAAGGGCTTAAGATGGATATCCAGGCAGCAGCAAAAAATAAGCAAAAACTGAAGAGGAGTTCAAGGAACTGGTGGAGTTGGCCAAAATGGCAGAAAAAAGAAGTCAACAAAGGAAACAAAAGAAGAATACCATGAAGAGTGTCACCACTAAGGAGGATGATTCAAGCGACTCCTCGCAAAACACCCCACTGGCGGTGAAAAACAAAAAGGAAAGACAAAAAGAAGAAAACCGAGAAGGCACAAGAAAGCCCCGGAGAATTGATGGTGATGGTAAAGCAACTGATGCAAGAAATGAAATAGAGAAAGGGATCATATTTTTGCAAGAATGTGTTATGTTTCCAATGAAGCATGAAGGTCAACTCAAGGAGGAATGCATTGTGCCATCAACTTGCACCATTTGTAATATGTACAAATCCCTTATGATAGTTGGCCACCACAGGCCTGCTTGCAAAAATTTTCAGGCTATTGTTTCTCCGGCCATGTGTCCTTCAATGATCCCAGAGTGTGCTTCTCTTAACACAGCTTTTTGCTCATGATCCAGGACGACACATCTACGTAAGATCTAGTCTATTCCTCTTTTGTAGAGCTGCCTAATAATCATGATGAAATTTTTGCTTCTTAAGGCAATTCTCTTTTTCCTACCAGCGGTGTATCCTTTTGAAAAGGTCCCATCTTCTAGAAATTGCATCATGTCATAGTACCAGTTTTCTTCCACTTCAGAGCTGCTGCTACTATGAATAAGTTGGTGTCTGAGAGTTGATTTTTACATCCCCCAAGGCAAGTTCTTCAGAATCTAGTTTCGACAAAAACTCTGCCCCACTGCGTTTTCTTTTTCGAGTGTGTGCTGGATGGTGACCTCAAATTCTTGAAGTAGGATCATCCATCTTGCCATTTTTTCCACCAGAAAAGCTTTCACCATATAAATGAGAGCTTGATGGTCCACATGGAAAACACATTTGCTTTCCGAGAGATAGTGGTGAAACTTGTTCACAGCATAGATCATTGAAAGGGCTTCTTGTTTTGTTATGATGGTATCAGAGCATTGGTGCATTTAGCAAAAATAGTACATAATGTCTAGTCTTTCTTCAGTATCTTTTGGAGAAGTTCCTGGGTTTTTGAGGATACCAAGATTAGTTGATGAAGCATGTCGTATCTTCTTGTCACTTAAAGTGGATGCTGGCAAGTCACCAAACACTAGGTTCACTGCATTCAAACTCATCTCCTCTTGTTGAGTGCAAGATGTATTGCTTCATCTTCCATTTCTTGGCTCCAACTTGTGTTAAGGTCTACAAAGAAATCCATAAGGGAGAGAAGCAAGAATCAAGACTGAAGCTATAGCTACCGCAATTTGATTTTAAAGGTTGGCTAGAGAGGAAGAGGCGTGAGAAAGAGGAAGAAACGTGAGAAATCGTGCAGGTGTGAAATATAGTTTCTTTGCTAGCATAATGGATGGGATGTATATAACCTTTTTGTTTTTCCTGCATCAGTGCACTGCCCACTGCTTTGTATGAAGTATCTACATAAACATGGAACATTAAATTTCATTCTAGGCTGATCACATCATTGGTGCAGATGACACCATGCTTTTTAGCCAATGAAATGCCTTCTGACATTCTGGACTCCATTCATACTTTGCATCCCTTCTTGGTAAGTGCATATAATGGGTAAGTTATATGTGCTAGATACTTCAAAAATCTCGCATGCCACTTCACCTTGTCAAGGAATGTTTCAAGTTGCTTAATGTTCAGGGGAGCAGACATTTTGGATATGGCCTTTTCCTTAGCTGGATCTATAGCCAATCCTTAGGCTGACATAATGTTTCCTAACAATGTTTTGGATTTTATTGCAAAAGCACACTTGGCCGGATTCAACTTCAGCCTTGTATCTATGCACCTCTACAAACATAGCCTTAAATGATAGATGTGCTTTTCCTTATCTCTGAACACGCTAAAATCATCCACAAAAGCTTTCATGAAGTCTGTCAGATAGTCATAGAAAATCTCCTGCACCATTCTCTGGAAGGTGGCAGGTGCATTTTTTAAGCCAAACATCATAACGGTTGTCACAAAGACACCCCATTTGGTGATGAATGCAGTCTTCTCCCTGTCTTCCGGAGCCATCTTTACCTAGTTGTATCCACACTGAAACCATATTAAAAGGAGTACATCTCCTTTCTGGCTACCTTATCCAGCAAGGAGTCCGTGAATGGGAGTGGAAAGGGATCTGAGTTAGTTGCGGCATTCAGCTTGCGGTAGTCCACACAGATTCTAATTTCATATTCTTTTTGGGAACTACCACGATTGGGGATATCCAGACAGCTTTTTCCACTGGCACTATGAAACCCACTCTCAGTAATTTGGGTTCATTCTGTACCTCTGTTTTGCACAATCTGTCAATTTCTTCTTTGACTTGTTTTGCATAATTTGGGTTCATTCTGAACCTCTTTTGTCTAACAGGTATAACTCCCTCTTTCAAGTTGATGTTGTGCTGGAAGAATTTAGGGTCAATGCTCTCCATGTCTTCGTATAGCCAAAAAAATACATCTTGGTATTCCTTTAGAAAGGATACCAACTCTTGTTTGAATTCATCTTCTAGTTCGAGGCTGATCTTTACATGCTTTTCTTCTTTTCCATCTCCTAGATTTACCTCGTGTAGTCTATCTGGGCTTACTTTTGCAGCATTGTTTTCTTGGTTCTCCTTTTGCTTTTTCATCCAGTCTCGGATCTCTTCTTCTTGCTCCAGATTATTAGCCCATTTTATTTCTTCCAAGGCTTTTTCTTGCAAGATTTTTCTCAATTTTTAGTCCTCTTATCTTTTTAGAATCTGCTTCTTTCTACATTTGATTGTCTGGTGCCTCCTTATTTTCCCCCTTTGCTTCTGCATAATGCCTTATCACTTCATCCACATTCAACATGTACAAAGGCACCAGGTTCGGGTGTTCACAGAGTATTCTCTTCTCTTCATCATCATCAAAGCCTTTTGACATGTTGAATGTTTTAACATGGACTGGTCTCTGAGTAGGCTTTACTGATCCCCTTACAGCGGCGAAGAGATTAACATTTACTTTCCGATTTCTTTTTCTGATGGTGATTCTGTTCTAATAACACCTGGTAAGACCCAATGTAGTTTTTTATGGTAACAACCACTAAGTTGACCTTGAAGTTAGCCTGTTTGACTTCCATTGGGACATTTTTGATGATTCCTTTAGGTATTACTACCCTGTTATCTTCCATTCTTATATTGAACGGAATGGGCTCCCACTTGAGACTCAATCTCCATGCAGTTTCCTCGGTGATGACATTCACTCTGGATCCTCCATCCAACACTGTATCATTGATGAGTACATTGTTTAGTTGAATTGTGACTTTGGCCACTTCTTCACCTCTGGATATACTGGGGGTTCTTCGGCTTGCATATTCCTGCATTCCGGGGTTTCTTTATCTATTGAGTTCTTTAATTACATGCTCAATCCTTCAATGCTTGCCATCAAGATTTTGGCTTTGAATCTTGGACATAAGTCCAACACTTATCTTAGCTGAACCTGTTTATCCAGCAGCATTAACATTACATTGGTTTGTAACTAGTCATCATTCTTCTAGTTTTCTTCCAAGCATTTCTTATTGAGGTGCTCTACATGCTTGCTTCCACTTTTTTTAAGGAAATCCGCAATGATTTCGTGTGAGCCATCCTTCTTTTGCTTACCTTGCCTTGTCTCTATTTACTTAGTAGTTTGAAGTCTTACCTTTTCCTAGTGATCCCAGCCCACAATTGCCTTCTTGCGGGCTTGGGATGAGTTTTGGTTATGTAGTGGGGTTATTACTACACCATATTCATTTGATTTAGTCCTTGTGACTGCCAGGATGTCATGCACCTCCTTCTATATGTCATTTGCCTGCATCATGTTGGCAGATTTTCTTTGAGCTACATCAATTCTACATGTCTTTCTTCATCATGCTCTTTCTTCATTGCACATTCAGCTTTGGTGTGTCTAGGTTGTTGACAATAATAGCACGTGAAGGTTGTAGAACCACCAAATCTTCCTTGGTTTCTCCTTTTGCTGAATAATTTTCGCAACCTCTATTTCCATACCTTTCCATTCCTGGGGGTCTTATTTTCGCTCATTCCATGCTGTTCACCATGGGAGCTCTATTTTTCATGTTGTACCTGCAGTTCCAACAGTGAAGCAAAGAACTATGATGTCTATCAACGAATGGGTCAACCCAAAGATTTCGATAGATTTCCCATCTCACCCATACTACCACTATCTCCATTCATGAAGTGGGGATTGAATTTTGTTGAACCAATTAAGCCACCCGCAAAAAGCAACAAATGTGAGTACATCATCGTGTGGCTACTTACTATTTTACCAAGTGGCCGAAAGCTAGAGCGATAAAGAGCAACTTCGCAAAAGAGGTGGTGAAGTTCCTCTTCAAGGACATCATTGCTAGGCATGGTTTGCCGATGGAAATAATCAGTGGACCAGGGCACACATTTCATGAACAAAGTAATGAAAGGGTTGATGGAGAAATACATGATCAATCATAAGAAGTCCTCACCCTACTACCCACAATGCAACAGCCAAGCGGAATTGACCAACAAGGTTCTAACGAAGATTCTACAGAAAATTGTAAATGCTAACAAAAATGATTGGGACCAGAAGCTAGATGCGGCCCTATGGGCATTCTGCACATCCTACAAAGTCTCAACTGGGCAAACACCATTCAAGATGGTCTATGGGTTGGAAGCAGTTATGCCCATGGAATTCGTGGTACCTAGTCTGAGAGTGGCCATTCAAGAGAAGTTGCCAATGGAAGAATCCCATGAGATCAGAATACAGGAACTCTTACCCTTAGAGGAAGAAAAGCAAATGAGCTATCTAAAGGTGGAGATAGTGTAGTGAAGAAGAAAGACTTGGACTAATAGGCATCTTAAGCACAAGATTTTTGAGAAAGGAGATCTTGTATTAGTCTACAATTCCAAGTTGGGACCTCACCCCAAAAAATTCAAAATCCGATGGATCAGAGACCATTCATAGTGAAAGACCCGATCTGCCAGAATGACTTCAGCTTAGAAAACTTGGATGGTACACCTTTTCCAAAGATATAAATTACAAAGGCCACTCGATGGTAAACTGAACGAAGCAGAAGCGGAAGACCAAGAGCCAGTCCAAAGCATATCCTGTGGCATGATCTCACTAGTAGAGGTGGATGTAGAGAATTCAAACGACCACAAGCCACGGAAGGATCATCAGTCCGCAAGGGTGGCCAGACAACAAAACCACATATCTCTGCAACCAATCAAAGCCAACACAATAAAAAAGCAAGTGACCAAGTGTGTGCTAGCCGATCCACGTCAACATCTCAAAAGGCCACAATGTCGGCATAAGCAGCTGCATGGAGGATGGGTGTCACAACATCATTAAAACCCCACTCATAATGGTAAGACAAGAAGACACCAAGAATGATTTAATACCATTAAGCCGAGACGACGGCCATGATATGAATCAAGGGTCACATCACATCGAAAATCGGGAAGCTGAAAACGACAACGCCCCAAAAAAAGGAAGCAAAAAGGAGAAAACATCGCAAAAAAGAACACAAGGAGACTAAAAATGCACATTCACAATCTTCCCTCTTGCTTCCATCTCTCGCACTTTCTCATAAATCATCGCCATGCCGAAGATCAACAAGTCTCAGAGGCCAGAGAAAAAGCCTGAGAGAAGCCTTTTCATGCCCATGATCATCCCCAATATGAGGAGGAAAGAGCATCAGGAGTGGGCAAGGAAGTGTGGGTTTGAAAAACTGCTAGAGCACTTATGGGAAGAGCTACAGGACCCCGAGGATGGGGGAAAACTGATAAATCAATTCTTGGAGAGAAACACAGTTCACATAGAGGGGAAGGATCCTATAAAAGTTTCAGAGCTCGTAGTGGATCATGCATTGGGATTACCAATGGATGGTGCGACGGACACGAATTTGAAGCTGAGGGTGGAAGAAGAAATTCCTAAGACTGGAAACATGCATCAAGTGAAGGATGTGGCAGATGAAACTTGACAAGAACAGTTCACATTCTTCTTGCAGAATATCATGTTTATGGGCAAGACAAAGGACATGTCCAATAAAAACTACATACTGCTTAGAGCAGCAGCAACAGAAGGAGAAAAAATAAACTGGGCCGCCATTTACAAAGAAAATTTGGCGAAGAGGGTAGCCACCTTTGTTAAGGAGAAACAGCCCAGAGTAGTACGTGCACACCCACCTACGAGCAATTGTTCAGGCTGTGAGGTCCGTGGATCGCCGAACAGGAGAGACTGGTCAACATCTCAACAGCTCCGTTGGCCAACTTGAGCAATCCATTCTTTGAAGCTTCACATGTGATGTTCTCTGAGCTGCTGAGGGCTAACAAAGAGCTACCACCATATTTTCATAATGCAGACAGAATAAGGTCAATGCTACCAAGAAACCTCTTCCCCCGAAACACCCATGCTCACAATTCTTGTTCTCACAGACGCCGGAGGGAAGGAGGATGCTCCCACCTAGAATGCAACCACCCAAAAGTGTCAATGTCTCGAATGGAAACGTACACACTCCGAGCGAAAATCTCCGAGCGCGGCAATTCCGAGGGACCAAATGAAGGGCATTCAATTTGACTAGTTCTCTTAGAAACTACCTCATGAGTAGTGCATGGAGTAACTTGTCCTAACAATTCTTAACTATTGGCCAAAGCAATTATTACCAATGCAAAGAGCATAAAGTAATTGATAGTAATTATAATGATGAAATGGTAGGGAAGATGGTGTGTGTTCGCCCAACAGAAAGGTTGGGCATAGCCAAAATACATGAAAAAACTAAAAGATGTCTTCTACAAAACTGTTTTTTAGTTCTCTTGGAAACTACCTCTTGAATAGTGCATGAAGCCAAAGAAAAGTGACAAAAAGGAGCCAATTTTTTTCATAATTTGACACGATAACTAGACAAAAGTCGAGTAGGCAACCCTTTTGATGACATTCATTAACAAAGAGAAGTAGGCAACTGTACTGATTAATCACTCCATAATAAGTCATAAAAGGAGTAACTTGTCGTGACAAGTCTTAACTATGTTTATGGAAAGGCTGGCCGTAGCCAAAGGACATGAAAAGACTAAAATATGTCTTCTACAAAACCGTTTTTAGTTCTCTTGGAAACTACCTCCTGAGTAGTGCATGAAGCCAAAAAGAAACAGTGACAGAAGGGAGACGATTTTTTTCATAAATTGAGAGGGTAACTAGACAAAAGTCGATTAGGCAACTCTATTGATGACATTCATTAACAAAGAGAAGTAGGCAACTGTACCGATTAATAACTCCATAATAAGTCAAATAAGAAGTAGCTTGTCCTCACAAGTCTTAACTATGTTTATGGAAAGCTTCGTCATAGCCAAAAGGGCATAGCCAAAAGACATGAAAAGAGTAAAATATGTCTTCTACAAAACAGTGGCTCTCTCAATGAGTCAAAAACACATGACCAAAAAAAATGGTGGCTATCCATAATTGAAATCACTCATTGATACTGCTATGTCATCCAAATACACACATCTACCCCTCCTCTTGGGTTGCACATGAGAACGGTCGTATTGACCATGTCATTTTCCTCCCCTTATTCTGTGCATAACAAGGCAACAGACTATTTATCGCATTGCAGTCACAGAAGTTAAACATAAAGCATTACTACAGTGAACTTATCGAGAAGACATATGTACTTACTAATTGGAAGGGACATCATCAACAACCAACATCTCATCATCATCACTAAAAGAGTCCACCATACAAACTTGGCCTGTGTGCATGGCAGCCTTCAATGTAGGCCCGGTCCCTCCTCCTAGCTCAAGTAACATGCCTCTCTCTGGACAAAGGGCCTCCACAAAGAAAAGCATATGAGATGCACTCCTCTCTAGCGGCCCACGCGAGGCCCCGCTCTTACCATCCTTCTTGGATCTCGATGATGACGGCAAGTAATGAGTCAACACCCCTGATGTGAGGTCCAACTGCAACTGTTTTCCAACCTATGCACATAACGATTTGCAAAATGGACCAGAGTAGACAAAGAAAAGCATATGAGATGCACTCCTCTCTAGCGGCCCACGCAAGGCCCCACTCTTACCATCCTTCTTGGATCTCGATGATGACGGCAAGTAATGAGTCAACACCCCTGATGTGAGGTCCAACTGCAACTGTTTTCCAACCTATGCACATAACGATTTGCAAAATGGACCAGAGTAGAAATGATGAGAAACCAATCTTTAGACGGTCCAGGATTTCCAAAATTCAAGTTATTTTCAACGAGGAAAGAAATAAACCTTTTCTGCCTTTTCAAGATTCACATGGGGTGTCTTTCCAGCCTTGTGTAGAGCGAGCACATGAAATGTACTCATCTATTGGCCACAAAAAGGCTTGCTCTCTTAGTAATTACCAATTGACCAATGCCACAACACAGCATCAAAAAGAATGGCTCACCTTGCAGTGCACACCATATCTTGCCTCGCTGTCATAAGTCTTGCCTTCCATAGTCCAACGAAAGCCTATTTCCAAGCCTGCACACATAGATGTATGCTCGACAAGACCATAATAAGATGACAAGACCCCATCCCATATCATCCATGATTGCACTGGCTACAACCAAGGAGCACTTTACATGCTCCTCACTTATATGGTTCCAAGTAGGGACACCACTAATCCCAACAAGAGACGAGCCTGTCCACGCAATAACCATAGCAATTTTGAAATGTGATCTCAACAAATAACCATGAAACTAAATCAAACCAGAAGTAGTTGTTTTCACCTATGGGAAGCTCTATCACAGAGAGATCTATGCTCCAGCTACATGACTTGGAGTTCCTTACTTTTGGGGGACCCCCATGCTCTATGAAAAACTCTCACATAACCTCAAACCCTTCTTTGAATCTGTGTTCCATGAAATCTTTCCCCAACTGAATATAGTCAGCATTCCACACCTTGACTTCTGACGATTTACCTCTCTTCTGCGACCATGAGAAACTAGCAAGGGGAAGGTGGACAAGTAAAACCTGGGGCGATGTACTTGCATCACTGAATCCTTTGTATCTATTGACACAAAGTAGTTGCACGTAATGACGGTCAAAAAAAAGTAAACTGCCATACTACATCTCAATTATATTACATGCAAACCACACAACAGCTTTTATTGAACTTACCCAGTAATTTGTTTACCACCCTTGGTGGCCGGACGGCCTCCTTTGTTACTGGCACCGTGCCTTTCCTTTTCCCATTTATCATTTTGTATGCTTGGAGCTCCTCTTTAATCCTTTCCTTTTCTCCTCATCTATACTTCCTGATGAATTGGAGTCAGATTTTCATTCACCTCTCTGGTGCATCAAATATGTCTCTTTCTCCTCCTCCAAGCACTCCCCTTTTTCATGTACAACCACCAAGGGCATTGCTTTCTCTCCCAATTAGTCAGCAGAAAAGCTCCTTCAGGGTCATTGTGTTCCCTAAAAATTGATGATGTATACATGCACAAAGTAGGGGGTGATCGGATGGTCCAAGCCTTGCAAACATCAGGCATGGACGACAACTTATTGATTGGATTCCATCTTTTCTCTACTCGGATTGGAGTCCATAACCTGGTGCAATAAATGTGTGGCAGCGTCAAGTACCTGGTCCATCCACACTTCCTTGGCCAACCATGAGATGTAATGATGGTCTCTAAGTGGCATTCCATATGACTGTTTGATATTGTCATCCTGGCCCAACAACCTTAGCATTGCTAGCTTCAATTCCTTTGCACAAGCTTCTGAAGATATTGCGTACAACTTTTCAATAGTAATTTTATACTTTGGCTCCTCAAAAGGCAGCTTCCACAAACTTTCAAACCATTCCTTCCCATTTGCAGGATCGACCACAGACAAGATCTGAAAATTGAAAAGAAAAATTAACAAAACCACCATACGAACCCTCAATGAATTCCTCTTGAGTAGAGTGAAATTGCTTACCCTTGTCATCCTCCGATTATAGCTCTTTATTCCTTGCTTGATTGATTTTAGCATCCCGCTCTTCTTTAGGAAGGCAGCTTCACAGTCATTCTCCCACTTGCCCTACGATTTGCCACAACACAACGCTAGTCAAAAAGAAAGCTCATGAAAGCACCTTGCAAAACAAGTGGCCAAAGTAACCACTAAAAGCACAAATTTTACCGCAAACACCATGCGACCCAAAATAGACTGGGTGAGTGGGTACCACACCCTTCTTCCAAAACTGACCTCCCTTGCCATCACCACTTCAATAGATTTTTTTCCAGCCTCAATAAAATTTTCCACAAGAGGGGCATCATCACAAGCACACAGGGTGCTTGCATGAAATAGGCAATCCTTGAGGTTTGTACTAACAATTGCCTCTTCGTTCATCCTAGCAAAGTGCAAAACCTTAAAACGAAAAGGGCAAAATTGAGTGAGGCAATGAATGATACAATAGCACAATTCACATGCAAAATCATTAAATATAAATGCAAGGCACTTACCGGTTGAATCTTTGCAGTGCTGCAACCAATGCAAACTCATCTTGTTGGTTGGGTGTGATAAACTGTGCTTGAACTCTTATATGCTTTGCCTTGTTGTTTTGGAATATGCTCTACATCCAGGATGCAGTTCTATGGTTTCCTTCCCACACAAAAAGCATTTTTCCTTTGAGAATCTGCCACTCTTGCATGCCATTCAACTCTTCCTCAAAATCTTCATTCACAAGTTGCCAATTTTTGTCCCAGGACTTGACAATATCTTCATTGACATCCTTTGTAGAACCATCAGGGAGGTTGACAGAAAGACTAAAGCTGCCCTTCATTGGAAAGTATCCATCCTTTTCAAAAACACCTTTGATTTTGGATAAATCTTGACAGAGCTCCCTGACTCGTTGATTCACAAGACATCTGCAAAGAGGTATTCTAGGTGGAAACAAACCTGGATTTACTGTCAACTTATGCAAAAAATCAGAACCTTTAGGTCTTGAGACACATTGAGGTATAACTCCATCTTGATCTTTGTCCTTCTCCAAAGGAGAAAATAGTAGACTACAAGGAATTGGTCTGTATAGCCACAATTGTTGCAAGGCAGGCGTTCACCAGAAATTGGATGGGTGGACCATGTACCTGATGTAATACCTGCTGGCCAATGAGCCCAAAGGATGTAACCTGCATCATTCACACAAGGTGGCGACACTCTCATACCTGCCACATAGAGGACACCTTCTACATACTTTCGTCTAACCTACCCACCACATTCATGGTGGACACACAGGGCTGCAAGATACCATAGAGGCGTCCACCAGAATCATGATGGGGGGAGGGCCTCTCAACGGCTGCGATGGTAGGGATCCCACACAGTTAATCGGTGAACTATGGGGGGGGGGGGCACTCAACGATGGCAGTGACCGAAGCTAGAAGCACTTCAACAAAAGGCCCATAGTTCGCCAGCAAACTATGGGGGGAAGGGCAAGGCCATCAATTTCATCCAAGGCCACACAACTTATGCTCCCTTAATCCTTGTCACCCCCATAGTTTGCCAGCAAACTATGGGGGGAGGGGCTCTGTTCTCATCCGTGATGGCTAACAACAGAAGAGTATGGCTCAGTTTAGTGGGTCATTTGCATCCCCCAGGAATGCCGCTTCGGTGGCTCCACCAGGGCAAGAAGCCCCACCATCCCATAGTTCATTGGCAAACTATGGGGGAAGGCAGTAACACACACAGACGCACACTCACGGGGCAACACACGTGTGCTGCTTCACGCTTTGTCCTGAGAGGGTTTACTTCTCTCTCTCTTTTACTACTTGATCCCTTTTTCCTATCGTCTTATTCGTTACAAACAATTCGTGAGTAACTTCTTTGGCTCATTTAGGAGAGCAGTCATGCCTACCCATTGCATCGCGAATTCGTGACGTGGCGTACGTTTTGACACAAGGCAGAGGGCGGCACCACAATTATGCCGAATCATCGCCCCTCCTGGAGGATAGGTGCCTCCAATGAAGCACCAGTTTGGTGCGTTTAATGGGGGGGGGGGTAGTAACCACAACATGCACGTGTCCTTGCAGTTTGCGCCAGAAATTGGCAAGTGCCAGTCATCACCTCCTGTATGCATGGGTGTCCCCAGTGTAGTTTCCTCACTTATAGCACACACAAGCAAACTGCAAGGGCAACACACGTGTGCTGCTTCACGCTTTGTCCTGAGAGGGTTTACTTCTCTCTCTCTTCTACTACTTGATCCCTTTTTCCTATCGTCTTATTCGTTACAAACAATTCGTGAGTAACTTCTTTGGCTCATTTAGGAGAGCAGTCATGCCTACCCATTGCATCGCGAATTCGTGACGTGGCGTACGTTTTGACACAAGGCAGAGGGCGGCACCACAATTATGCCGAATCATCGCCCCTCCTGGAGGATAGGTGCCTCCAATGAAGCACCAGTTTGGTGCGTTTAATGGGGGGGGGGTAGTAACCACAACATGCACGTGTCCTTGCAGTTTGCGCCAGAAATTGGCAAGTGCCAGTCATCACCTCCTGTATGCATGGGTGTCCCCAGTGTAGTTTCCTCACTTATAGCACACACAAGCAATGGAGAAGGTAGTTGTAAAGGATGAGCAAGGAAAAAAGCGAGTTGAATACAACACTCTCATGGTGCTCTTGAGCTGTCCAAGTAGGAGCTATCTATCAGATTCTCTTTGCAAGAAAATACTATGTCCTTGCATCAGGTTTTGGGGAAGAGAGAGATGGACTCTCTTTTGAAATGTCTTCTATGCAAATAGGAGACCATATCATGTATTGTCATGGCCCTGTGAAAATGGAACAGCACAAGTGTGGGCATGGTGGTTGCTGAGTCAGAATATTGAATGATTCACATGGGGGGTGCCCGGACAGAGTTAATGATGTGTGGACATCCCTAGGTGTGAAGGGGGGAACTAGAACATTAAAATTTTAATGTTTTATTAAAGTTGCCCCTAGGCCTTAGTGGCCCCTAGGGAACTTTAATAACTTTTAAAGTTGGGACCCTAGGATTATTATGGGGAGGGGGCCACTCCACTTTTGGAGTGCATGCTTCTCTCTCCTCTCTCTCTCTCTAGCTTTTGGAGAAATGTGGAGCATACATGCTAGTTCTCATGCATGGAAAAGCAGGAGGAGAAGGAGTCGACTGAAAGAAGGTGTGTTGCTGCTGTTTTCTCTGTGCAAACCAGCCGTACAGTTCAGTACGGACAGGTTGCTGCAGGTACACGCTCTGTTGCTGGCTGCACACAGGAGTTGCTGCGAGAATCTCTGCTGGAACAGGCTGCGCACAGGTTCTGGACAGGCTGCTGCAGATTCTGTTGCAGGTACAACTGTACGGACAGCTGTACGGACAGGACAGAAGCAGGCTGCGCTGGACAGTACTGCTGCTGCTGGCGGCGCTGGACAGATCAGGTACAGGCTGACTGCGCAGGTACAGTCGTGTACAGGTACTGGCTGCAGGCGGCATATGCAAGGACAGCTTCTGGCACGTATTCCGAGGCAGTACACAGTGGTACAGTGCTGTTTTTCAGGACTGTACAGACAAGTACAGCACTGAGGTGGACACAAGGAGGAGGGTACAGACAAGTACATACACACGTGTGAAGCAAGGTTGTGGAAACAAGTGCCTGCAAGTACAGATTGGTACCGTTACTTCCTCCAGTGCAGATACACGGGCTGATTTTGGTAAGCTCCGCATCTGTTCATCTATCTCTCTTTCTACTGCTTTATGTCTGTTTGCAGATTTGAGCTATCTGGCCCCTTGTGAGAGGAGGGGTATGGCAGATTGACAAGGGTGGAGACAGAGGTTGAACAGTACATGTATGTATGAGCTGAGATGTTGAATCATGTGCTTGAGTTATGCCAGATGTATGCTCATGGCTGCCCTGCTTAGTGGTCTTGGCTGATCAGAGGGAGGCACAGTGTGTTGCTTTGAGACACGGATCTGTGTGCATGAATCCTCTGTGCTAAGAGGGATTGCGGGCTGTCAGATTGGACATACAGGTGTAATCTCTTGGCTGATTTTGGTTGTACTCAGCCTTTCATACTTTTGGAATTGAATAAAGAAATACCGCAAGGGGCGCCAAGCTTTGGGGCCAACACGTGTCGCTTTGTTTTCAGATTTGGGCACTCTAGCCCCAATCTTTTCTGTTTTCATATCTAGACTACAAGTGGATGGGTGACTGCTAGTCTACCGCACTCTGGTTTCTATCAGAGGCCGGTTTCAAGGTTCCGTCCCCGGGACCAATTAACAACTTTCTGAAGGGGGTGAGCTCGTGGTTGCCTCGAAGAAAGCCATCGCTGAAAATTTCAGCAACCATGTCTGATACAGAGGATGAGTACTTCTATCATGAAGAGGAAGAGCAAGAGACTTCTCCTGAGAGAGATGTATCTGAGGATATTCATGCAGGAGAACAGGCTGCAGATGTTGAGCCTTATGAGGATGTAACACAGCCAGAAGATGTGCTTGGTAAAGAGGATGATGATGCTCGGTTCAAAGATCGTTTGGCTAGTGTTATGGATGTATTTATGCAGCTCACACAGAGTGAGAGATTTGCTGAATTTATGAGATCCCGCACAGAGCCCGAGAAAAAGAAGAAGAAGGTTCGTACTAAGAACCTTCCACAGGGTCATAGTGGAGCCATCCCACAGGAACCATCTCTTGGCCAGTTTCCGAACATGCAGCATGCTTATGGAGCAAACTCACAGAGTTCCTTCTTTGGACAGCCATCAGTTCCTCAGCAGAACATGCATCCAGGTTATTTTGGTGCTGGCTCGGTGTTCCAATCCATGACTGGGGGTTACCCTCAGGGAGGCATGGGTATGCCAGGGCCTTTTGGAGCTAATTTTCAGCCTGGTATGCAGGGGAATATGTATGGTGGTATGCAGTCCGGTATGCAAGGAAAAATGTTTGGGGGCATGCAACCTGGAATGCAAGGCAATATGTTTGGTGGCATGCAGCCAGGTATGCATAATGGAATGTTTGGAAACATGGCTGGGATGTTGTCAGAATATGCAGCGGAGATGATGACCAAATCTGGGAACACGAGCAAAAGCAAAAACGCAGGCAGAAAAACAGCACAAGAGAGAGACAGATGTAGGCATGTAACTCTGCTCTATATACACAAGAAGATCCCGAGATATGATACAAATAAGGCATGGGGGCTGAGGACCTATATATACCTCCCTGGAAGGGCAGTCGGCCAGCACTAAAAGTGTCCACGACTGAAGAAAGAGGTCCACAACTGCATAAATGCAGTCGGCCAGCTATCTGATGCCCACGACTGATAAAAGGCAGTCGGCCAGCAGCCCTGAAGCCCACGACTGATGAAGATCCAGTCGGCCAGCACTGGGGTGCTCCCGGCATCATCTGGCAGCCCTCCCAAGCCTCAGAAAAATGGGAAAAAATAGGGGAAAAATACGGAGAGTGGGGAAAAATGGGAAAACACCTCATAAGGGCGGGCACACCCACAGCAAAGGCCCTGGTGTATAAATCTAGACAGGAGATGACTTCTAACACCCCCTCTCAGCTCCTGGCTGTGACCAACCACTGGGAGCTGGGGTGCCGCCTGAGCAAATCCTGAGAGCGACTTCGTGAAGAGGTCCACCGTACTGTCCTCCGTCGAACAGAACTCCAGCAAGATGTCATCAGCAACGATCTGTTCACGAACAAAGTGCCTCGGGATGACCATGGGTTCCTCCAGTGGAAGCCCAAACCTGCAATGTAACCTCCTCCTGCTCCGTAAAACTGCTCCTGGGGCATAAGTAGATCTCCTCGTGTCCGGATCTCCTCCCCAAACCGAGTCACTCCAACCGTGGAGTCGGACTCCATCCAACAATCCCCCTCCTGTGTACAAGAATCAACACCTGTTACGGTGCACAAGCAAGTCCTGGAAACCTTCTGAAGACCACGCAAGGCCTTCTGAAACCTGTCAACCACCCCCTCTGAATCCGGAACCACAAAGCCTGGAGAAACCACCTCCTTCTGCAAGTAATCACCTGTCACCTGCCTGGCTTTCCGAAAGGTCCCCGTGGAAAGAACATCCTCAACTACTGGAAGTTCTATGTCCCGAACACTACGAGACATCAGAGCATAAGTGACCTGTTCAGCTTCCTCTGACTCACGAACACAAGAACTACCAACCTCAGTACTGGAAAGTTCTTGCCAACTGCTGCCATCTACTGGTAAGCTATCCACCATCTGGTCCCGGAAAGCCCGCACCTGCAGCGTATCCACACCTGAGTAGCTATTACCACACTGCCACTCATCACAATCTTGAGGACCTGGGAGAGAGAGTGCTGAAAGCCTGTAGACTCCATTCTCCACTCCACCTTCCCAAACCACTTGGCCTGTTGCTTTGTCCCGGAGAGCAACAAAATGCTCATCAAACTCCACCCGTACGCCAGTCTTGCAAACCTGATGCACTGACAACAGATGAAAACCGAGTGCCGGAATATACAACACCTGGGAAGAATGCTTCCCCCCTCTGCCATCGGGAACTATCTCCATCCTGCCCTCACTGTGAACTGGGATAGTGGATGTATCCCCAGTAAGAATACATGGGTCCAATTTAAACAGGTTTTCTCTTCCGTATGGCTCACATCTACATTTGAGGTGGATGTTATGACTGCATGGCACAAATTGGATGCTTCAAAGTGTGAGAATTTGGAGGATTATAACAAAAAGTTTTGGGAAGCTTTACTCCCAGTGACTTCTTATCGTGCAGTGCCTTTGTCTGAGCAGGTAGAGAAGTATTGTTGTGGGCTGCCCAAGGAGGTACGAGATTATTGTATCAAGACAAGAGTAACGAACATGTCACAGATGATTGAAAATGCTATGACAGCTAATGCGTTACTCACTGGAGGATCATCTGGGTTTAAAGGCAGTAAGAACTTGAGCAAGAAAGCTGAAAAATCTGGGCATGCTTCTCGTGATGCTAAAGGGTCTTCAGAGACGAAGTATAAGAAGTTGCCAATGCCCAAGAGGACTTCTAAGGAAAGACAGGCTTTGAGAGATGCTCGGAAATGTTTTAACTGTATAGAAGAGGGGCATATGTCATTCAATTGTCCCAAGAGAAAGTCCCAAAAGGACTCTGACAATAAAGGAGAGCCCAAGTCAAAGAAACCAAAACCTTCTGCGGGCTTAGTGGGGGAACAGCCAGGTGGTGAAGCAACAGAGTTGTGCAGGGCATGGGACAAAGTGAGAGATCAGAATGCCTTGATATTCTTTGACACAGGTGCTAGAGCCAACTTCATTTCACCAGATTTGGCTGGCCGATTGGGGATTCGCGCAGAGGAGATGGGGCCGTTACATGAGGCTAATATGGCTTGTCCAGGGTATGCAGAACCCGTTACTCCCATCATTGGGAAGCTTTGGCTTCACTTGCAGGGTTATGTGGACAGCAAAGAGTTCTTTATCATGCCACTTGATGGTTGTGATGTTTTGTTGGGGATGCCATGGTGCCACAGGGTACATGCGGTGGTGGATACTTACAATAGGAAAATCACTCTGACTCATAGAGGAAAAGTACATGTATTGGATGTAAAACTCAAAGGGGAATTTGTTCCTATTGTATCCGCTTCGGCGATTTCATCAGTAATGAAAAAGCATCTTTTCCGCGTACTTGATTTATGTAAAGGATGCACAGGATGATGAGTCTAAGTCTAATTTGTCTATGTTAGATAAGGACAAGACTGATTTCTTATGTGGGTTTCAAGACTGTTTTTCCGAGTCATTGCCAGGAGAACTTCCTCCTGAGAGGCCAGAAGATCATGCCATTGATCTAATTCCTGGTAGTACTCCACCGAATAGACCGCCGTACCGTGTTAGTGCAGCCCTACAGGAAGAGATTATGAGTCAAGTGCAGGAGCTTTTGAATAAAGGGTTGATACAGCCTAGCTCATCACCCTTTTGCTCACCTGTACTCTTAGTGCAGAAGAAGGATGGTTCTTGGCACATGTGTATTGATTACAGGGCGCTGAACAAGAATACCATCAAGAATCGATTCCCCATACCGAGGATCGATGACATCTTGGACCGCTTACAAGGCTCCACAGTTTTTAGTCGTATTGACTTGAAAAGCGGGTATCATCAGATACGCATTAGACCCGAGGATGTGCATAAGACAGCATTCCGAACCACGTTTGGGTTGTATGAGTTTTTGGTTATGCCCTTTGGTTTGACAAATGCACCTGCCACATTTAACAGAATGATGGACAGGATTTTCAGGCCTCATAGAGAGTTTGTGGGCACATTCTTTGATGATATGATTGTGCATTCACGAACTGAGGAAGAGCATAGAAGGCATTTGGCCATTGTGTTTTCAGAACTCAGAAACCATAGGCTGGTTGTTAATGGCAAGAAGAGTGAGTTCTTTTTGCAGGAGATACATTTCTTGGGGCATATTGTGTCTGCGCATGGAGTCCGTATGGATCCAGCAAAGGTGAAAGCAATTCTTAATTGGCCAGATTTAAGGACCGTGCATGATATACGCAGCTTTCTAGGATTGTGTTCCTATTACAGACGATACATACGGTACTTTGCTGAAATTGCTTCACCTCTTCATGCTTTGACGAAGAAGGCCACTCCGTTTAGATGGGCTGATCGGGAAATTACAGCATTCAAAAAGCTCAAAGAAAAGCTTACTTCGGATGCAGTATTGGTGTTACCGGACCTCCGAAAGGCTTTTGTTGTCCAGTGTGATGCATGTGGAAGTAGCATTGGTGCAGTTCTCATGCAAGAGGGACATGTGACAGCCTATGAGAGTAGAATATTGCAAGATGCTGAGAAGCATTTACAGGTTTATGAGAAAGAGATGTTAGCTGTAATTCACGCTCTTTCTACATGGAAACACTACTTGCTTGGGGCTGATTTTACTGTACAGACAGGTCATCAAACCTTGCGTTATTTCCTCACGCAAACTAAGTTTCAGAGAAGCATATGCGTTGGGCAAACTTTTTGTCAATGTTTCACTTCCAGATTGTGCATGTGGAAGGCAAAAAGAATGTAGTGGCAGATGCTTTGTCACGCAAGCCACAAGTCTCTGCAGTTTCACTTGCTTATCATCATGAGCTTGATGAAATGAAAGAGCAATATGCCCATGATGAGGACTTTGAAAGGTTGTATGATCAGATGTCTGAGGGTCAGCGGCATGAGCACTATACTCTCAGGGATGGGTTTTTATTGATGCATGGCAGACTGTGTGTTACCAGGCCATTGCGACTCAAGGTTATGATTGAAAGTCATGCTCCACCGTATGCTGGTCAGAGGGGTATTGACGCCACAATTAAAGCAGTGGAGACTTTCTTTTATTGGCCAACCTTGAGGAGAGATGTTGATGCCTTTGTGAGGCAATGCATCGTATGTCAGAAGGTAAAGTTTGACCGTCAAAAGACACCAAGGTTATTACAGCCTTTACCTATTCCAGATAGACCTTGGGAGAGCATTGCCATGGATTTTATATTTGATCTTCCACGGACACAAACGGGAAATGATTGCATCTGGACTATCATATGCAGGTTCAGTAAGCAGGCTCATTTCATTCCCGTGCGTAAGACGATCAAAGTGGATCATATGGTGAAGTTGTTCATGGCGAACATCTTCAAGTATCATGGCTTGCCTACGTCTATCATTAGTGACCGTGATCCACGGATGACGAGTTTGTTCTGGAGAGGGTTGTTTGACAACATGGGTACAACTCTCAAGTTTTCATCGTCATTTCATCCACAAACAAATGGTCAGTCAGAAGAGGCTAACTCTACAGTGCTGGATCTTCTCAAGTGTTATGTGTCAAAGCACAAGCAACAATGGGAAAAGTATCTTCCTTTGGTGGAGTTTGCATATAACAACACTGTACATACCTCGACAAGCAAGGCGCCTTTTGAGATTGTGGAAGGAGGGTAGAAGGTACCACCCATTTTGCATACAAAAGATAAGATTTTTGAGGCTGATCAATATGTGGAGAGTCTGGATGAAGCTTATCGGAGAGTTAAGTTGGCACTCCAGAAAACTCAGCAGAAGCAAAAGAAAGCCGCAGACCGTCACAGACGTGATGTACAATTTGCATTGGGTGATTGGGTTCTTTTGCGCTTTGAAAAGGCTAGACTCAAAAAGATGAAGGGTAAAGAGCTGTCATGTGCATCACAGATGCCATGGACATTTCTAGGGCTAGATCCAGAAGAGGCAAGCAGATAAAGACTATGAACCAGTAGAAGATGGACATGGAGCAGGACTTGGAGCAAAGCATGGATCAGAAGGGATGTCGGCTGGATGGAGGATGACATCAGCAACACCAGTGGGCTGTCGGCTGCAGGGCAGAGGGGTGCTGGCTGAAGGCGCATCAAGAGATTCAGTCGGCAGCATTTAAATGGAATTAATGACTTATGAACTGGCCGACCAGCAGTCGGCCAGTTTCTCATGCACTCCAAGGGGCTATAAATAGCCCCCTTGCTCTTTGTAATAGGCATTCCACCCACTAGGGGTGTGGGTCACTTAGAGGTCCCATAGGGGACAGAATTTAGGGTTAGGAACCTTTTTATGAAGGCAGCCCATGGCTGCAAAGATCTGTACCTTTTTTGTACATAGTATATACTGAAATTCCAGCACTTCTCACTCTCTCTCTCTACTCTCTCTCTACCTGCGTTTTTGCATCATGGTGCGTTTTTGCATCAGAAGGTCTTCAAGAGTGTTTAGGGCTGAAAGAAGACTACCCAGAGCTTCCGCGCGTTACATTGGTATCAGAGCATCAGGCTCAGCAAAGCTAAACACTGATTCAGTCCCATATGATGGTGTACAGGTCCAAGGTACAGGAAAGTACACGGATTCGAAGCCCAAATGATGGTGTACAGGTCCAAGGTACAGGAAAGTACACGGGAACACAGATCGGGAAGAACTCCCAGGAGGTTTGTTGGTGGTGTTCCACAGTGCCAGATGGGGATGGCAGTTCCGTGAGCCAGATAGGTTCTAAGGGAACGGTCCCAAGGGAGGTTGATCCTCCAAGGGTGATGTGAGAGTGCCAGACTCAGTTCCAGGAACGAAGACCAAGACGGTGTTCAGAGTCAGGGCAGGAATGGATTATGGACTAGAGGAAGACCAGATGCATAGATCTTCATCAGAGACAGAGTGGTTTGGAGAACAGAACGGATTTTCAGAGAAAAAAGGTTTGCCAGGGATGGATGATGACAGAGGGACTTCGGAACAGGATTGGGATGATGACAGTCATCCAAGAGGAGGTTGGATTCCCGTCATCAAGTTTAGCAGAGGGGGATGTCATGTGCATCACAGATGCCATGGACATTTCTAGGGCTAGATCCAGAAGAGGCAAGCAGATAAAGACTATGAACCAGTAGAAGATGGACATGGAGCAGGACTTGGAGCAAAGCATGGATCAGAAGGGATGTCGGCTGGATGGAGGATGACATCAGCAACACCAGTGGGCTGTCGGCTGCAGGGCAGAGGGGTGCTGGCTGAAGGCGCATCAAGAGATTCAGTCGGCAGCATTTAAATGGAATTAATGACTTATGAATTGGCCGACCAGCAGTCGGCCAGTTTCTCATGCACTCCAAGGGGCTATTTACCCCCTTGCTCTTTGTAATAGGCATTCCACCCACTAGGGGTGTGGGTCACTTAGAGGTCCCATAGGGGACAGAATTTAGGGTTAGGAACCTTTTTATGAAGGCAGCCCATGGCTGCAAAGATCTGTACCTTTTTTGTACATAGTATATACTGAAATTCCAGCACTTCTCACTCTCTCTCTCTACTCTCTCTCTACCTGCGTTTTTGCATCATGGTGCGTTTTTGCATCAGAAGGTCTTCAAGAGTGTTTAGGGCTGAAAGAAGACTACCCAGAGCTTCCGCGCGTTACATTGGTATCAGAGCATCAGGCTCAGCAAAGCTAAACACTGATTCAGTCCCATATGATGGTGTACAGGTCCAAGGTACAGGAAAGTACACGGATTCGAAGCCCAAATGATGGTGTACAGGTCCAAGGTACAGGAAAGTACACGGGAACACAGATCGGGAAGAACTCCCAGGAGGTTTGTTGGTGGTGTTCCACAGTGCCAGATGGGGATGGCAGTTCCGTGAGCCAGATAGGTTCTAAGGGAACGGTCCCAAGGGAGGTTGATCCTCCAAGGGTGATGTGAGAGTGCCAGACTCAGTTCCAGGAACGAAGACCAAGACGGTGTTCAGAGTCAGGGCAGGAATGGATTATGGACTAGAGGAAGACCAGATGCATAGATCTTCATCAGAGACAGAGTGGTTTGGAGAACAGAACGGATTTTCAGAGAAAAAAGGTTTGCCAGGGATGGATGATGACAGAGGGACTTCGGAACAGGATTGGGATGATGACAGTCATCCAAGAGCAGGTTGGATTCCCGTCATCAAGTTTAGCAGAGGGGGATGTCATGTGCATCACAGATGCCATGGACATTTCTAGGGCTAGATCCAGAAGAGGCAAGCAGATAAAGACTATGAACCAGTAGAAGATGGACATGGAGCAGGACTTGGAGCAAAGCATGGATCAGAAGGGATGTCGGCTGGATGGAGGATGACATCAGCAACACCAGTGGGCTGTCGGCTGCAGGGCAGAGGGGTGCTGGCTGAAGGCGCATCAAGAGATTCAGTCGGCAGCATTTAAATGGAATTAATGACTTATGAATTGGCCGACCAGCAGTCGGCCAGTTTCTCATGCACTCCAAGGGGCTATAAATAGCCCCCTTGCTCTTTGTAATAGGCATTCCACCCACTAGGGGTGTGGGTCACTTAGAGGTCCCATAGGGGACAGAATTTAGGGTTAGGAACCTTTTTATGAAGGCAGCCCATGGCTGCAAAGATCTGTACCTTTTTTGTACATAGTATATACTGAAATTCCAGCACTTCTCACTCTCTCTCTCTACTCTCTCTCTACCTGCGTTTTTGCATCATGGTGCGTTTTTGCATCAGAAGGTCTTCAAGAGTGTTTAGGGCTGAAAGAAGACTACCCAGAGCTTCCGCGCGTTACAAGAGCGCTTATTCCCTCAGTTGAGCATGCGTTATTATAGGCCTTTTCAGGTTTTGGAAAAGATTGGTGAGGTAGCCTATCGCTTGAAGCTACCAAATCACTGGAGGATTCACAATGCTTTTCACGTGAGTCTCCTTAGACCTTTTCGTGGGGATGTGCCTGAGGATGTATCAGATGAGGCTCAGCCGGAAGTTGAAGAACTTGATGAGGTTCTGATTCCAGAGCAGATACTGGCACATAAAGAAAGGAAGATACGAGGTAAAGTTTCCCGTCGCTATCTTGTGAAGTTCAAGAACTATTCACCGATGGATGCGAAGTGGATGGAGGAAGGTGACTTAACAGATTCACCTCAGGTTTTGCAGCTTTATCTCGATGCCTTTGAGTTAGAGCCGACTCTTGTTGTGGCTCATTCAGGTTCAGCAGAGCATGGGTCTGGAGCATTACCTGATGCTCAAGAGGGGGGTAGCACCTCCACTCCCTTGATACAGACAGGCTCAGATGACATCTAGAGGTCGCTTGGTGCAGTTTTTATCTCACCCGAAGGTACTGAGGGTGACAGTACATCTGTTTATGGGACTTCTATGATATATGTGTACTAGTCACATGGGATTTTGTGGATATATATGGTTCACAGTGGTATACAACTTGGACTATTATTACGCCATTGGTTTGCAGTGAATGATGTTGATACATGTGCATGGCTTAGAGAGATTGGGACGCTGATCTTGCCATATTGTATATATCACTTTGGATATTTTGCTGTATCACCAGAATGCAATCGAGGACGCTTGCCATTTTTCAAGAGGGGGGTATGTCATGGCCCTGTGAAAATGGAACAGCACAAGTGTGGGCATGGTGGTTGCTGAGTCAGAATATTGAATAATTCACATGGGGGGTGCCCGGACAGAGTTAATGATGTGTGGACATCCCTAGGTGTGAAGGGGGGAACTAGAACATTAAAATTTTAATGTTTTATTAAAGTTGCCCCTAGGCCTTAGTGGCCCCTAGGGAACTTTAATAACTTTTAGAGTTGGGACCCTAGGATTATTATGGGGAGGGGGCCACTCCACTTTTGGAGTGCATGCTTCTCTCTCCTCTCTCTCTCTCTAGCTTTTGGAGAAACGTGGAGCATACATGCTAGTTCTCATGTGTGGAAAAGCAGGAGGAGAAGGAGTCGACTGAAAGAAGGTGTGCTGCTACTGTTTTCTCTGTGCAAACCAGCCGTACAATTCAGTACGGACAGGTTGCTGTAGGTACACGCTCTGTTGCTGGCTGCGCACAAGAGTTGCTGCGAGAATCTCTGCTGGAATAGGCTGCGCACATGTTCTGGACAGGCTGCTGCAGATTCTGTTGCAGGTACAGCTATACGGACAGCCGTACGGATAGGACAGAAGCAGGCTGCGCTAGACAGTACTGCTGCTGGCGGCGCTGGACAGATCAGGTACAGGCTGACTGCGCAGGTACAGTCGTGTACAGGTACTGGCTGCAGGCGGCATATGCAAGGACAGCTTCTGGCACGTATTCCGAGGCAGTACACACAGGTAAGTGCTGTTTTTCAGGACTGTACAGACAGGTACAGCACTGAGGTGGACACAAGGAGGAGGGTACAGACAAGTACATACACACGTGTGAAGCAAGGTTGTGGAAACAAGTGCCTGCAAGTACAGATTGGTACCGTTACTTCCTCCAGTGCAGATACACGGGCTGATTTTGGTAAGCTCCGCATCTGTTCATCTATCTCTCTTTCTACTGCTTTATGTCTGTTGTTGCAGATTTGAGCTATCTGGCCCCTTGTGAGAGGAGGGGTATGGCAGATTGACAAGGGTGGAGACAGAGGTTGAACAGTACATGTATGTATGAGCTGAGATGTTGAATCATGTGCTTGAGTTATGCCAGATGTATGCTCATGGCTGCCCTGCTGAGTGGCCTTGGCTGATCAGAGGGAGGCACAGTGTGTTGCTTTGAGACATAGATCTGTGTGCGTGAATCCTCTGTGCTAAGAGGGATTGCGGGCTGTCAGATTGGACATACAGGTGTAATCTCTTGGCTATACTCAGCCTTTCGTACTTTTGGAATTGAATAAAGAAATACCGCAAGGGGCGCCAAGCTTTGGGGCCAACAGGTGTCGCTTTGTTTTCAGATTTGGGCACTCTAGCCCCAATCTTTTCTGTTTTCATATCTAGACTACAAGTGGACGGGTGACTGCTAGTCTACCGCACTCTGGTTTCTATCAGAGGCCAGTTTCATGTATTACTTGGATATCCAGTTCGGCAGAATATTCATAGTACATGGTTCTAGGATACAAGGGGAGCCTTCTGTTATCAAGATTGATGACGACATAATTGTTGAGGAGGTTGCTGCTGAAGATTCAAGAAGTTTCTCTCACAAACAACCTACAAATAGTTTGGTCAACGTGTTGAGGGCTCTTCCTAAAAAGATCTCTTTGAAAGCCATGTTTGCAAAAGTTGCGGAGATAATGCAGGTTGAGGAGATACCGCCATGGTATGATGGAAATATAATGTTTGAACTACCCTATGCTAACGTGGGTTAAAGAACTTCAAGACTTGAACCCAAATTTGATGGTCATGTGTGGACAGAAGAGGTTACAAGTAATATGTCTAGCTTTCAAGGAGTTGTAAGGTTCAGAAAATGTGATGGTCGCTTGCAATGTAGAAACAAACAATGTCGTGGGTTAATAAGATCTCAAGACAACAATGAGGTTCATTGGCAAGGCCGTCTTGCAAAAGTGTGTCCTCCCTTGGAAGTGGTAGAAAAGTATGGGTCTCTAAAATGTTTCTTCTACTCGGTCCCCCCTATCTACATTTCTCAAAGTCCTTGCAAGCTGGTCCTATGCTACCCTAATGACCATTTGGGAAGGAGAGTAAGTTGGGCAGCCATTCATATTGGCTACCATATGCACCCAGTAGCCGCCCAGTAGCCGAAGTTGCGACAAGGATCACATTGAGCGAGGTGAAAGCAAGAGTTCAGAAAATGGTGAGGAGCGACTCTATGGGCAGACCCAAATACCTACAAAAACAATTGGCCAAGGAGATGATTATGGAGTCCACACTCATTGGGGACTCCACCAATGGAGATAATGTGTTTGCCAAAGCTTTGAGAGAGCTCCTTGAAAAAATAGCTCCACCATTGGATAGAAGAAGATTGTCTCGATGGAGAAAGGAGGCACAAACAGAGATGGGCCAACTGGTTGACGGCTTTGATGGCATCTTGCAGAGCTAAAGAAACATCTTTTGTATGACCACTTCCAAAGCATGGCATTTCCTGGTCAGATTGAGTTTTCATCTTTCACAAGGTGTCATGTTTTCAAGATGTCCTCAAAAGGGCTTGGTTGTGGTGTGGACTTGGTCAACAAAATGAGACCAAGTGGTGAGCTTTCTGCCTCTTGGATATGCTTTAACTTTGTGAAAAGGATGCAAGACTGGACCATAATGGCATGGCATGTGTATAACCCATTTGTTCAAGAACTGCAAATCATTGCAATTGGAGATTTCAAGTGTGAAGACACAGAGTCATAAACATTGTTTTGGGGGCTCTTAAATAAGGTGATGGAAAGAGAGGGTTATGAGAAGGCTAATTTCAAGGGGTTTATGGCAGATGAAGCTCAAGCAAATTGGCTTGCAGTGAGGGTAGTGTTCAATGGTGGGCCAAACAATGTTATTCAAGGGAAGGAAAGCTCCTGCTCTTTCCACTGGGAGCAAAGCCTAGAGCAACATGCTAAAAAGTGCATTCCACCGCATAGCAGGGAGGAGTTTTCGATAAGATGCCGCAAATGGAGAGATGCTCCAATGGAAGATGCAGCAGAGATAAAGCTTGATAACTTGAGAATTTGGTTGAGAGAGGGACATGCCGATAGCACTAAGCTCTTCATGATGCTGGTGGAGACATGGCTGGTGTGGTGGCAAGCAGGAAAATATATGATCAAGGTAAGCTAGATTTATAAGATGGATGTGCTAAAGTAATGTTTCACAATATAACAAATTTGATAAATTCATTTGTAATTGCAGGCTATGGAAGATGATGATAAATACCTTGTTCCAAGAGCAAACTTGGCTGAGTCAGTTCATGGGAGTTGGCTTGCGTCCAATGATGGTGTCAAGTATGTCTCTCTTTACAATGCTTGCACCAATGATTTAATGACAACCCTATTGTAGAGTGCAAGATGTTTGTCGTTTTTGAAAGGCGGCCACAAGGAAATAAGACCTTGTATTGAGAGCATTAAAAGGAGAAGAGAGGACAATAATCAACTTAAACAAATGAAGAAACCATTAAACTTGATGCAGTAAAGAGAAGGGACTCGATTCATGGTGATGCAAGAACAATCATGCGACTCGCACAGACCAGAATATGAATGTCACCCAAAATGTTTGTGGTCTTAAGCACCGACGAGGCAGCACCTCAGCAGTAAGTGACGTGGAGGTGTCCATTCACCCTTAAAGTGGGCTATTCGAAGAACAAAACCTAGAAGTGAGGTCAGATGTCAAGAATACCTGCATGATCCCCAAAAGTGCAATAGTCTCATTGATCAGAAGGGGAGAGCAGGATTGTTGGGCTTGGATTGCTTGAAATGGATGTACACGTGCTGGAAAGTTGGTACCAACCACAAGAATGGTGACAAAAGAAAAGGAAGAACGGGTTAAGAGGGCTGCAGAGCTTATATGCAATACTCATGAAAAAATTATTGATGTGGCAACTGAGTATGTGGAATTTATAGTTTCCACTTTGGGTAGCCTGGGGAGACTTACAAGGTCAAGATATGTGCTTTTCCATCGTGTACATGTCCAGATTTCAAGGCACAATCAGAAAGGAAAAAAAATATATGCCTTGCAAACATATATACTACATCTCAGCAATGAGCTTGACCTTGATTTCATGCAGCACAAGTTTGTCCATCAAGCACCATTAACAAAGAGAGAGGTTCATAGGGAACTCAAGTTTGTGACTTGTTTTCATGGGTACAGTAGACAACCATGATTTTTCAATGCATTGCCAACAACTCTGGTAGGTTTTGATATTCTAATCCTGTACTTATGTTGTTCATCACATGGACAACACTTTTTTGAACTCCATGAACTACTACTACGTGTAATGAACTACCACTATAGCATCACAAGTCTACGTATCAGATGTTGTAATGTTGTCTATAGAGTTCTCCTTTTCCTCTTGTCAGATTGTGTGAAATTCAAATGGATAGTTTTGTATTTCTCCAAAGCATGCCATGGCGTAATGACAATTGTTAAATATACATGTTGCAAAAATTATTTCAAACTCTCCTTGACATTACGTAATGAAATTCAAATGGATAGTTTTGTATTTCTCCAGAGCATGACATGGCATAATGACAATTGCTGAATATACATGTTGCAAAAATTATTTCAAACTCTCCTTGACATTACGTACTGGATGGGTTTGTTTCGTTTTCTCGTCAATCTATAAATACTGATTTCTCTCTCTCTCTCTCTCTCTCTCTCTCTCTCTCTCTCTCTCTCTCTCTCTCGTGCATCCACAAGGACTTTGCGTGTTGGTCAATCGTATAATAGTTAAATTAACTATAAACATATAGTTTCCTTGGGAAACATGGTTTTAGTAGCATAAACTAATATGCCTTTTTTAAAATGTGATTTTTTTGTCCTTCACTCGGATGCTCGGAGAATTTCGCTCGGAAAATAGTCAAACCTAGAAGGGAAAAAGGTGTAAAGCTCACCTACAGATGATCCAGTAGATTATGAAGAAGATATACAGGTCGTATGGAGGGCAATGCCAATGGCGGAAAAGAAAATTCTAGGGCAAATCCCACTCAAACTGGTGATAAAAGTTTTTGATCAAAAGACACAACAGACCGACAGCAGGGGTCTGGGTTGCTCAGAAGAACATGCATAAAAACTAAAGAGGATGCAGAAGCACACCACCTACTCGGATGACATATACATCCCGGACCATACTCCCTCGGAAATGTTCATAAGATTCAAAGAGAAATTTATCAGGGAAATTGCTTTAGGAGTAGAAGCAGGTGTGCTAGGTGTTGCGCCGCCCAGTAGCTCAGTGATGGCAGAAGGCGCCGGCAACCCACTTCCCACGTTGTGAGCACCACCTCAGTATCACACGTGTGGAGATGGTGAGCTGTAACCACCAGAGAACAGTTGTCAAGAACAAGAAGGTTCTCCATAAAAGAGGCAACTGGTCACTACAGAGAGTGACGAGGGGTAATGCAGTGTTCGGCAGGAATAGAGATAGACCCTCAGATAGAAGGAATGTATGAAGGGTATAGTAATTGTATGCTCTCACTGCTGATAGTTGATCGTAGTGTCATGAATCTTGTTATAGTGGTAGTACCCACCAGGAAATGTTAGTCTGTGTTGGGAAATTGCTATGTATTAGTCTAAAACTCTTTTGGAATGTAACTAAGAGCAAGCCTACCACTTCATTGTTATTCTAAGTTGTTCTCTACATTATATTGATTAAGTTTATAGTGTCTCTATTCTATTGAACATGCTGTCCATGTATGAGAGAGTGAGTGAGATAGTTAGTCGAGAGATATAGAGTGAGAACTAAGAGAGTGAGAGTGAAGATTTTCGCAGTAGAGTGATGTTCTGTGTGTCCTCGTGACCATTTGAGAGTTGGTGTTCGTACCCGTAAACTCTGGTGGGGGTGACTGCACGTCTCCCACGGCATTTCCTAACTGGTCTGACACCACAGACTACTGTCTTGCCATTCCGCTAAGAGGGAAATCAACGAGAAACAAACATAGTCTTGTATAAGTTTTTGTTCTCTTGATACAATTTCATCATCTTCTTTTGCTCTTGCGATATCACAAATTTGGTGCACTTTGGTCACACGGTTGTTACTTTTGAGTGGAGCAAATAGATACAAAGAGAACAATATTTGATTGTGGTGTCAAGGCAAATTTCATGCAAGAAAGTTGTTCAAGAGAAAGTGATCTAAGTAGTTAAGTTGGCATGCTTGATTACTATGGAATGATACAAGACATTATCCAGGTTGGGTTCAGAAAGTTTTCTATGTTCATTTTTTACGTAAAGTGGTTCAAGGTGGTGACTCAAGGACAAGCAAGCATGTTGCATAGATAAGAGCATATTTGTTCAAGTAAACTCCACAAAGATATGGACAAACCAAAGGGACACATTTGTGCTACCAGAGCATTGTGAGCAAGTCGTCTTCAAGGTGGACCCGAGAGATGATCGGTGGTTGTTTGTAATCCAAATTGATCCACGTAGTAAACAAATATTTGAAGATATGGAAATATCAGATGAAGTAGAGGTTGAGGAACCCACTTAAGAAGCACAAGAAACGGATATTGATCTAGTTGAACAATTAGAAAAAGGATTAAATGAAGGTATAGTAATTCAACAACTAGAACTTGAACTAGAAGCAAACACAATAGCTAGTAGAGGAAGATACAGATGAACTACCTTCTACTCCAACAAACGAGGCTACACACATTGACGAAGATGCAAATAGAGAGGTATTTCTAGAAATAGATGTATTTGGAGCCATGAATCTAGCTTAGGATGAGAGAGTCGATGATGATCTATAACATCTTATTTCATTTTTATTTGGCAAGAAATACTTGGTTTTTGTCATAGCTTTCTTATTTGGGACTATTCATAGGGGCTTTCGCCAGATAATTATCATAATTTCTTATTAATATTGCTACATCATAGTATATCATTGTATTTGGGATCATTAGTGCAAGCTTTGGCAGACAAATATTGGCATATTAATTTTTTATAGATATTGTTACATATATCGTTGTATTTGGGATCATTAGTGCAAGCTTTGGCCAGACAAATATTGGCATATTAAGTTTTTATAGATATTGTTACATATCTTTGTGTTTATTTTAAAAGTAACTAAAAATTGGATTGATAAGGACTATGAGAACTAAAAACACTTGCATTTTTTTCAAAATTCACACCAATTTTTTTTCAAAAAATTTAACGATATTTTCGACAAACATTTTGACGCTTATTTAGACACAAACATAGACGCTTATTTTGATGTTAATTTTGACACTCATTTTGATGACACGGGTACTGTCGAAACTAGATGTCAAAAATAGAATATCTTGTAGTAGTGAACATCGTCTACACTCCCAAAATGCACTACTACACAGAAATAACCAAATTTTGACCAAAGATAGTTATGTACCAAAACTTCTCAAAATTGCCAAAAGTACGTTGCAGTGATCAAACAGAGACCAAAAAAACACCCAAAATGCAAATCTATAGTACAAAGTACTATGTACCACAGCAGCACTTCCAAGCCTGTGAAGATAGCTCCTCCAATCGGAGATATGTAGCTCCCGGAGCTACCGAGGGGGTGTTGTACCTAAACAAGAAGGGGAAGAGATGATGATACTCTTACCCATGTATTTCTTCCTTCCTTGCTTGTTTTTTCCTCTTGCTTGCCTCTTTAGCTCTCACACAAACTAGAGCTTTTATACCATAAAGAGAATGTGGGGGAGACGGAGAGCTTGAGTTCCTTTTACAAGCAAACACACACACGCAAGAAAAAGAAAGACACAAGAGAGAGATGGATGGCTGAATTTATTCTGTCTTCTTCTCTTCTCTACAACCATATAACTAAAAGATAAGAGTATATACATAAAGGGAAAGTAATCTCCTACAATAACATACAATGGTCGGTCCATAGTGTGAACCTCACTATATGAGCTACTGGCACTATAACTATGCCATAACTCTAGTACTCCAAAGTGGCTGTCACACATCCTGTCGTCCACAGCTGGCGACATATCCACCATAATCTCACCAACCATGCTAGTGGAAAAAGTTTGGAAGCTATCACCCAGGTGGATCATCAATGTTCGCAGGACTAGTTGAGCTCAATATCTCAATAGAAAATACATTCCATTCATAAGAAAAAGTCCATACAAACGAGAGCTCTCTAACTAACCAAAAAGAGCAAATCCACACATATAGATATTCTAGTTACCCTAATTATTCTCCTTTATTTTTAATATTTTTGAGCAAGTGGATGGGAAAAAGCTTGATTATTATGGAATGATTGAGAATATCATCAAGATTGGATATAAGACATTTGATATCTTCATATTGGATAATATCAAATGGTTCAAGGATGTGGTGTGTCGCACTCCTCAAAAGCAAGTGTGAGAAGGCATCCAAGTGGGATCAAGGATGTGGTGTGTCGCACTCCTCAAAAGCAAGTGTGAGAAGGCATCCAAGTGGGATCATGACAAGCGACTCAACAAAGTTTTGGCAATGGAGGACGGAAACCCTTCATACCACCTCAATATTGTAAATAGGTACATCATTATTAATAGTGACTCATTCCACACTTACATTATATGTTCGCGCTTGATACTCGGTCCCCTTCAACTAGACATGCATACTTAGAAGTTGTGGTATGTCATACAAGTTATTCCTTGTTCAAAGACTATTTTCCAGGACGAAGACATTCAAGGGCTTATGGAAGAGACAAGAGTACAAGATGGATACATAGCTCTAGGTTCGAGTGGAAGGTCAAGAGCATGTGGAATTCGAGGATGCACATGTCGATGAGAAAATGAAAGATGTATAGTATGAGTTATCACCTAGCAGTGTAGGTGAAGGTGTCCCATGCACAAATGCACGAAATGATGATATTTAAGGTGATGAGGATATTGATCGTGATGCAAAGTCCACCACTATTAGTGGATAATATCTTTATTAACATTGGAATGTATATGGGTGGGGCTAAGATGCAGTCGATAATAAGCCATGAGGAATCTAGTACATGAAGTTCTATTCATATATAAGTAATGATGTATTTGTTTAATGATCTCATCTTTCCCTCTTTGAAAATATTTGGTCCCTCTTGCTTTATTTTAAGTTATTGTATCACTTAACTCACCTTACTTGTTTGTCACCATTCTTCTAGACTCCACCTAACTCTCTTAATTGACCCTAATCAGATCATTAAGGTCAACCTCATCTTCTCGAAACAAGGAAGTGTGTGACAAAAATAGTAAAGCAAAAAAAAACCTTATTTTTTCTCGATGTTGTTTTTAATAATTGGCTAACTGACCCAACTACTACCTTGGCTATTGGCCAAGCTAAAAAACCAGCTATTATCCCGACTTTAGCTAGGCTGATGTGCGGCTCACTCGGATCTCATCCTATCATTGTTATTCAGCTAGCCCTCCATTGTGTTGTAGTGTTATAATGTGTAAAATCTTATATGAAACCTATTATTGACGGTTGTTTTAATTAAAAAACTTGTATCATCGACTTTACATGTAAGTTCGTTTGTTATTTAAGAAATTCTTGTTTTCTTAAAATTTTAAGTATATAGATTTCGAGTAACACCCAAAAGTTTGCATGTGTAGTGTAAAACTTTGTGAGTTTTTTGTGACTATTGGATTGTAAACCTTTCAAAAATATGGTGGCTTTGGAAATGATCATGAATGTATCGTCCTTCTTTGCTAGGTCATGAAAGATAAGAAAGAAAACAAAAGCAATAAGTTAAGAGATCAAGATTGTGAACCACCACTATGTTTAACACAAAATTCTACATAGAAAATACAACAAAGTAAAGAAGAAAAACCATCAAACGACCTTCTAAAAAACACAATCATTAACATAGGAATTAGAATTCTCATTACCAACACAACAAAGAGGAGACTGAGGGGGCTTAAACTACTTATGATCCTAACCCATGAGGCCAAAGGCCCATGTAGGTAAGCCCTTGGAAATACCTTACTAATTCTAGCTCATAATTCTAGTTCAAACCATCAAACGACCTTCTAAAAAACACAATCAGTAACATAGGAATTAGAATTCTCATTACCAACACAACAAAGAGGAGACCGAGGGGGCTTAAACTACTTATGATCCTAACCCATGAGGCCAAAAGCCCATGTAGGTAAGCCCTTGGAAATATCTTACTAATTCTAGTTCACATCTCATTAGGAATTTTTTGGACCCAAAAAGGGCCTCCTAAGGATTCCTAATTTTAAGGGATTAGAGCTTAAAAAGTTGGGCTTATGGGAGACAAAGTCTATGATGACCCCTATTTTTTACCTTGCCACATCAGCCATACCCCCCTAGTTTCACTTTTTAAAGGAAATATTCTCATACTCTCTCTCTTACTTATTGACTTTTCTCATACTTTCTCTCTTACTTTTAAATTTTTTTTATCTTCACTCTACAAATTGAATCTTTCTTGTCAGTTTGAAATCTCCTTTCTCATAGCCTGAGAGGAGCCAGTACATCCATAACTAACTGTCAGGTCCCCACAACCCCATAAACATAACCTGTCAGGAACCACTACATCCATGAGATCCTGAAATTGTGGAGACCCCAAAAATTATTATTTTTTAAATTTTCTCATAAATGTAATTTATTGATGAGAAACTCCATGTTAGTATATTTGTATATCAAAAATATCATTTTCTACTTAGAAAAACGGATTTGTGTTAAACTTCCAACAGCAAAGTTTTAACAGTCTCTCTCACTCTCTCACTCTCTCTCTCTCCCCCTCTGAGGATCTCTCTGCTTTAGCTTCTTCCTCTGCTTAGCTATGGAGTCTTTGCAAGTTGTGTGTGTTGCCCCTTGTGAAGCTAGAAAATGGAAGGTTGATTTACACATTCGTATTCCTGAAGAGTATGGCAGCTCTAAAAAAACCCATCCTACTGATGCACAATCTGTCTAAGCTCGTAGGATAGCTAAGGAGAAAAATTATAGATCTTTGGGTTGATGGGCATCTCTATCCAATTGACCCTCCATTAAGAGCAAAGCCTCCTTTCTGCGATTTATCATCTTTTATGCAATTTGTTGTGGTGAAGGAGAGAGAGCTTGGCTTGTTAGGATACTGCAGAAGATTAGGTACAAGTGGAGCTTGGCAAACCCATATTCTCCAATCTCAATTGCAAGCACCACAATAAATCAAGAAATCAAGTTTTATCAGAGGAACACTGAGTTGCTGTAAGAAGGGCCCCTTTCGCTTGCACAGTGAAGGAGATTCTCCAACGATATAGAATAGAGTTCAGTGTGCAGGGGATTGCCCTTGAAGCATTGCAAGAAGCC
This sequence comes from Cibotium barometz, assembly GCF_041138505.1. Taxonomy (NCBI): domain Eukaryota; kingdom Viridiplantae; phylum Streptophyta; class Polypodiopsida; order Cyatheales; family Cibotiaceae; genus Cibotium; species Cibotium barometz. The sequence goes on from NC_141076.1 coordinate 38,442,068, forward strand.
TCCGAGGCTTACCTTGTTGGGCTTTTTGAAAACACCAACCTCCTTGCAATACATGCAAAGAGGATTACCATATCTGCCAAGGACATGTAACTAGCTCGGCGCATTCGAGGTGAGCGAGACACGATCTAGAGATCTTAGATGTTAACCTTCTTTTTGAGGCAACTCTTTTGTTTCAAACCCCCCTTTGTAAAACAAGCCTATCTGGCTTTCATTTGTAACCTTCTCATAATTAAAATTTTAAGTTTCTCTTATAGTCTCGGTATCATCATGTTTGTTTAACATGGAGTGTCTACTATCATGTGCCAGTTTGTCACCCAAGCATTAGAAATGCTCCTGGAGGACTGAGGAAGCTGTGCCAGAACAGTGCGAATTTGATCTCTGCAATGACGATGTAGGCTCAAAATTCGCACTGTTCTGGCACTTGTCCCCTAGCCACTCAGGATCATTTCTGATTTATAATGAAGTTGAGCACACTAATTGTGAGAAACAATAGTTTACAAGATAAAAACACCTTTAATCATGTGTGAAAATATAGTGTTTATCATCCAATGCATCAAAATTGCTCCTAGAGGACTGGGGAAGCTATGCCAGAACAGTGCGAATTTAGGCTTTGCAGCGACGATGCAGGCTCAAAATTCGCACTGTTCTGGCACTGCTCCCCCAGCCACTCAGGATCATTTTTGATGCATTTATAATGAAGTTGAGTACATTAATTATGAAAAACATTAATTTATAAGATAAAAATACCTTTAATCATGTGTAAAAATACATTATTTGTCCAATGCATCAGAATTGCTCTTGGAGGGCTGGGGAAGCTCTGCCATAACATTGCGAATTTGGGCTCTACAGCAGCGATGCAGGCTCAAAATTCGCACTGTTCTGGAACTGCTCCCCCAGCCACTCAGAATCATTTCTGATGCAGTTGAGTACACTAATTGTGAGAAACAATAGTTTATAAGATAAAAACAACTTTAATCATGTGTAAAATTACATTATTTATCATCCAATGCATCAGAATTACTCCTGGAGGACTGGGGAAGCTATGCCAGAACAGTGAAAATCTAGGCTCTGCACAGCAGCGCTGCAGGCTCAAAATTCGCACTGTTCTGGCACTGCTCCCCCAGCCACTCAGGATTATTTCTAATGCATTTATAATGAAGTTGAGTATATTAATTATAAAAATAGTAATTTACAAGATAAAAATACCTTTAATCATGTGTAAAAATACATTATTTGTCATCCAATGCATCAGAATTACTCCTAGAGTGTTGGGGAAGCTATGCCAGAACAGTGCGAATTTGGGCTCTACAACAGCGGTGCAGGCTCAAAATTTGCACTGTTCTGGCACTGCTCCCCCAGCCACTCAGAATCATTTTTGATGCATTATAATGAAGTTGAGTACATTGATTATAAAAAACAGTAATTCACAAGATAAAAATACCTTTAATCATGTGTAAAAATACATTATTTGTCATCCAATGCATCAGAATTGCTCGTGAAGGGCTGAGGAAGCTGTGCCAAAACATTGCAAATTTGGGCTCTACAGTAGCGGTGTAGGCTTAAAATTTGCACTATTCTGGCACTCTCCCCTAGGCTCCCAGGGTCATTTCTGATGCATTCACAAAAACATTGATGGTACAAACTAGAAAATACAATGATATACTTGATGAAAATAAGTTTGCAAAAACTGTATTGTATTCATAATAAGAAGTGATACATCATCTTTACAAAAGCTTTCTTATAATATTGAGCTTCCTTCTCTTGTTATTGGGCAGAGTGTGCTCAGGGAGTGATTGGGCTATTTCTTGTGAGGATCCTCTGTGCCTATGCTTTTGGCTATACCTATACGAGCAAGGAGCTTACCCCTAAATCCAGAACCAAAAACATTGAAGGCAAGGGATTTTTTAAATCAGAACTATACATTTGATGCTCTGTGCCATCGAGGCTACACAGAGCACCTTAGAGAGGGCTTTCAAAAAGAAGAGAGTGAAGGCAGATTGAGGGGTGTAGTCCCTGTGGATAATTGCAATGCCATCCACAAGAAGCCGACCAAGATAGTGCGCCAACGCAGCATCATGTCCATGGACCTTAGCCTGGTCTCTGCTATACCGTCGCCTCTCCCTACAAATGCGTCAGTTTCAACCACCCTTTGCAATCAAAGGAAAAATCAAAATATTTTCCTATACATAATTCCCATGGTTGTCCCCTCCTTACGCTTCCAATCTGTAAAAGTATAGAAAGTGGCACAATAACCTGAAAGTGTAAGGGTTAATTCTAGACATGTAGTGGAATCAGATATACCTTTCTTCTCATTAACTTGAAACTTGACTCTTCCACATCGTCAAAGGGCATGATGCTAAAGTGTTGATGCAGGTCTGTTAGGCTCCACTGCTTGCTTGCTGCCACTCGCTCAATCCATCCGTTTTGCATCATCACAGCTACCTCAATAAGCATAATTTCTTCTTCTTCTGAGGCTTGAAGTGGGATCCATGTCCCGTGCTTTTGCATCCATCTTTGGTAGTGCAGATGCATGTACAAAATAGAGCATGCCTTCAAGAACCTGCAAGACACTGTAGAATCTACTACATTGCACTTGTATACATCACCTTGATGTGACCCCTCATTAACCTCCCAACCCTTTCCTAGTAATCCTTGAATGAGGTCAGACCATACCTCCTTACAAATATACATTATTTTTGTTTGGGGCATTGGCATGGATTTGAACATGTGTACAAAAACATGTAAAGAACAAAACCAATTTAGCCCTATTGACCTAGATGCCTTTGAAAACTTGAGTGATGTCTTGATATCACTTACCATCTTAAACTTTAAGCATAAGATGGTCCACGCATCTGGTTTGGGCCATTCGGGATTGTTAAGAGGGGGGTTGGGGATCTCTTCTAGCTTGCCAAATAAACCTGGTTTTTTATCTACAAAATATGAGTGAGAAAAGAAAAAGATATTGTCCTGTAGTACAAGATCACTTGGGGTTTGAGATACAAACATTGCCTCTCCAATGGATGCATGCATAGCATAGAAAACTCCAGTGAGGCTTTGGAGTGGTTGTTCCTCAACATAATTAGAGGGGAAAGTATCTGCAGAGAGACATAAGAAAATGGAGGATCATAAGAAAATTTGAAATAAAAAATCCAATATCATGTTGTTAAAGCTGTATTTATGTTACACTAACAATTTGAAGGAAACCTTAGTCGTTGGTCTTGAATGTATAGGTCTCCAAGGGTATACACATGTTGCATGCACTATGGCAACTAGTCCTTCCTTCTTAGTATGCTTGAAGCCTTGTAGCCGCCCCTTCCAATGATGTAGCATATTCCCGAGTTGACGCACTCGATGTGGTTCCTTAGAGCGTGGCTGCATGTAGACCCAAGACCCAACCCTGAATCTTGTTGGAGCCCAAACTCCATTCTCATCTCTTGTGTTATGCAGCACAAGCTCTTCCACCTTCTCCCTAGGTCTTCTCACATTACTAGAGAAGAGGCCATGGTGGTAAGAAAAGAGAAGAAGGGAAAAGAAAAGCTTGTTTTACAATAGAGAAGTGGAGAGGAGAGAAAGTTCAGGGTTTTCAGTGCAGCAATGGAAAGCTTAAAAGAGGGTAAGAGTTTGAGAATAGGCTTCCTGAACCTAGAGTAAACTAAAGAGGGATAGAGTTTCTGCAGCAATGGAGAGGGAGGAAGCTTGAGAGAGAGAGAGAGAGAGAGAGAGAGAGGGAGATTTAGAGGGAGGGAGCTTGAGAGGGAGGGAGTTTCTGCAGCAATGGAGAGCTTAGAAAAGGAAGAAACACGAAGAGGGAGCTTAAGACTTAGGGATCTTGACAAGGAGGAAGAGCTTGAGAGGTATGGAGTTTCTGCAGCAATTGACAGCTTAGAAGAGGAAGAAAGAGGTTTCAAATGAGCTTTCCAAACCTAGAGTATGTTGGGGGGAAGTTTGAGAGGGAAAACATACTTTTGGGAAAAAATTAAAAAATTTTAAATTTTTAGGGTTTTAATTTGTGTGATTCTAGGTGGGGGAACCTCTACGTTTGGGCACAGGAGGTAGGGGGACAAGAGTAGTAATTAGGCCCCATTAGCAAACCAAAGCCTAGGCCCCCTAGGGTCAAAGAAGTAAAAAATGTGCACCCAGCCCTCCTCCTATTGGTCCATTCCTAATCAAAAGTTAATCCAAGAGGCCCTCTTTGGGTCCAAAAAATTCCTAATGTATAATAAGCAAAATGATCCTTTTTAAACTCTTAGCAATGGGCATCACGTTCTTGCATGAGTTACAACTGTAGATCACCTAGAGAGGAGAAATAGCTAGCTTTATACATGCATTGCGAGTCCAATAATCAAGTACTTGGAGAGATCTAGGAGGGAGTTCCATCACAATTAGTGTAAATTCCATGCCTACTTGCAATGTCAAGGAGGTTGGTCATAGTCTACTTAGGAAGAGGGGACGTGCAAGATAACAAGAATATGTCCCCGCTTGGATCCCCATTATAATAAGACTGGCACAAGTAGATGAGAATAGAGGAATAATCCCACCGTTGTGCAATGGTCTTGTAGGGTTTTGTGGTTTGCTTACTCTTGAGAGCCAGGTTGCCTCTTTGATTTGGGTTCTGTATTACTTTCCCGGTTGTCACCACGAGGCTTGCACTTGCATTTGTTGAGCTCATGTCTGCTTGCAATCATGTCTATTAGAGGCCCTCTAATGCTGCCTAACAACTTACAAGCCCTAAACTCTTGTCACCTAGAGTAAATCAATAAATATAAGTTGATAATAAAATCATTTGTAAAGAAAAAAACTCACAATATTTACTTGAGAGGTAATGAGCTTGATTTCTTATTTGATGAGTGTGGAGGCCTTTGAGAGGAGCTCGACTAACGCCATGTTGGTGGCGATGTGGAAGGAAGCCTGGATGATGAGGCTATGAGTGTTGGAGCTCGACTGACGCCATGTAGTGCACCGTCGCCTTGACCTTGTAGTATGAGCTCACAAATGTGTGGAGGTCGCGTAGGGCACGCCTTCACCCCTTTTTTTCCTTTGGGGGTTTGGGTTCCACCACCCATATGTCCCCTCCCCCTCTCTCCCTCTTTCTCTTTCTCCCTCTCTCACTCTCCCTCTTTCTCTTTCTCCCTCTCTCCCTCTCCCTCTCTCACTCTCCCTCTTTCTCTTTCTCCCTCTCACTCTCCCTCTCTCCCTCTCCCTCTCCCTCTACACACACTCTCTCTACCTCTCTTTTTATTTCTCTTCATCCTTCAACATGCAGCCTCATGCTGTCTCCACCTCTGTCTATCCCTCTCCCTCTCATTCCCTCTCTTTATGCCCTCCCTCTCTACACACTCTCTCTGCCTCTCCCTCTACACACACACTCTCTCTCTATTTCTCTTCGTCATTCAACATGCACCCTCATGCTATATCCACCTCTACCTATCCCTCTCCCTCTCTCTCTCATTCCCTCTCCCTCTCTCCCTATGCCCTCCCTCTCTCACTTTCATGTTACACTCTCTCTCTCTTTCGGTTTGTTCAACTCTCTCTCTCTCTCTCTCTCTCTCTCTCTCTCTCTCTCTCTCTCTCTCTCTCTCTCTCTCTCTCTCTCTCTCTCTCTCTCTCTCTCTCTCTCGTGCGCATAGAGAAACATTCATCTCAAGCATGTTCCCAACTTCTTTGTCCCTCTCTCTATTAGGGAAAAGTCATGAGAAAGTGAACATGTTGAAGATAATTAGGGCTTTGTATCACACCGAAAGCCTCATCTCATGTTCTTTCTATGCAGAGATGATAGTTGAAGGATTCTAAATCAAGCACATGTTTGCTAAGTTGGGCTAAATCAAGCACATGTTCTTTCTACATAGAGATGATAGTTGAAGGACTCTAAATCAAGCACATGATGTTTGCTAAGTTGGGCTAAATCAAGCACAAGTGGTCAACTTCCCCTCCTCATCTTGCCTAGCCTCAACCCTTCTCCTTCCTCACAAGTATCATAGCTTCTTTAAAAAAAATCTATCTAATCTCAAATTTGCTCTTTGTTTAATTTATTTTTTGATTAAACAAATGGTTCTAGAATTGCTTATTCTTTTCTTGTAATTAAATGTAATGCCATGTTTGTTTCATAGTTACAATCAAATACCTGTGGGGATCACATGTCGAGCACATACTTGTAGATGTGAGCATGTCTAGGGCAATCACATATGAGCATATTTCTCTGATATAAGTACAACCCTAATAGAATTCTAACCCTAAAGGCCTCCTTAGGGTAATATAACACTTAAAACACAAAAAATAGTTGTAATAAGCCAAAATAATTATGGATGATATTGCAAATTTCAAATTATATATTACCTAATTCATTACACCTGAATCCTAAATTACATTTTGTTGAGCTCATTGCACTGAATCAACAAGCTCAACATGAGATGTTGTTTCTTGTGTGGAAGAGATAAGACAATTATTCCTCCACTCTATGATTGCTTAAGAAAGCTTCTCTTAGGCTTTGTTGATGTTGTCTTGAGTGCAACTACCATGCTCTTGTACACCACAAATAAGATCTGCAACATACTTCTTTCCGCAAAGAGAAGTTTTGTATGCATCTTCATCATTTTGGTACATGAGCAACAATAACATATTATTGTTTATCTCCATTAATGTTTTGGGTCTAGACATTGAAAATAAACCTTCACAAATGTATTACATTGATTAAGCATTGATGGATGCATATGCTTAAAAGAATTACTATATTACTACATATGGCTTATGTATTAAACTTAATTCCCTTATGCATAAATCCCTTATGCTTAAGCCTCTATGCATAAGGCTTAAACATTATGCGTAAGCCTTGAGCATAGAGCCTTAATGGTAAAGCCAATACCTAAGTCTTGAACATAAAATTAAGTGCAAGACGTACAAAATGTAAAATTAGTGCAAGGAGACGATTAGTAAACATTATTTGCTTGGGTCCGAGTCATCCCATGTGGACTCAAGTTCACTATAACCATTCCCATTGGTATTAGAAGGTAGAGCATGAATCATTTGTAATGGCACAACCTTGGGGATCTCCTCACCACATGTGTAACCCATGTAGATCCTCTCGTTCCCCAAGTATCTATTGTAGCCATCATATGTATCCTTGTAGGTTGGGTCCTTCCCTACATCAATATCTTCTTTTCAAGTATAGTAGTATTACAATGGGGCTAAATGAGTGGTGGTGTCTGAATGATTTTCAAAAAGTCCTCCACTACCCATAGGATATACATAGCTAGTCTCACAAGATCAACCCTAATGATGGAATCATCGAAATGGAGGTAGACATGGTTTACCATCTTTGCCTCTCTCATTAAGGAGCATCCTGATATCATTTTATATAATTTGGGTTCTTTGGAAAAGTCCATAACAATGAAGGTATGTGTAATCTAATGTTTAAGAACCTTGATATTTAAATATTGTAGCATCCCAACATGTTTCGCAACAGTCTCGTTAGCCATGTTTACAATGATATCTAAGACTTCTAGATACGGCTTAGCCATCTTCTCTCAGCATATCTTGCTGATTATGCTCACTCCCACACCAACATTCTGGGACTCCCATTACTATGATGCCCTTAGTAGTAAATGGTAGTAATGCATTCGACTCATCACCTTCAAAGTATTTGCCCAGATTATTAAGTGGGATTTTTTCCACCATAGATTTGGAATTTTTTTCCTTTCATTGGGACTATTGATTTGGGCACAACTTGAAGTGTCTCCATTGTATAGTGTGTTGAGATATCGAGCTCATCTAGTGAGGCAGTGGACACTGATGACCCACTTGGGGGGATAGGCCCCACACTTACACCACTACCATGGTTGGTGAGATCATGGGTGATATGCGGCAATGTGGTATGAAAGGCTGTGTGATCGCCATTCTAGAGACTAGCATAGTTATAGCGCCAGCTCATTTAGTTGGGTTCACACTATAGAGAACCCTAGTATGTATTTGGTTGAGTACCTTTCATATTGTGTATACTCTTATCTTTGTATATGGTGTGTTGAGTGTTGTGTGAAGAAGAAAAATATTTTCAGCCTCTCACCTTGTGTGTTCTCTTTTAGGGTTTTGTGAGTGTGTGTGTGCAAGAGCTCAAGGTCTCTTCTCCCCTACATCTTTTCATGGTATGAGAGCCTGGTTCATGCTAAGGGCTGAGCTGCAAGAAAGAGAAGCACATGAAGCGGTAGGAGAGTAAGAGCTTCATCTACTCTTCCCTATTTGTGTTTGGCGACTACACCCTTGTCGGGAGCTCTACGGGAGGCACCGGCAAATGATCTCTGATTGAGGAGATTTCTTTGCGAGAGTAAAGCTATAGGGCAACTATTATGTCCTATCGAATGAAAATATTACGGGCCAAAATCGTGTTACGGACGCGTTAGGACCTCCCTTTTTAAAAAAGCAGGCGATTTCGAGCACCGTGAGTAAGTCATCGATTCTATGCAGAACTCTGCTTTAAGAACTGCAGGAAGATAGATTGGTTGTGCAGACATTGTGTGTGCTGCAAGGAGGTCAACAGTTGCCATTGGGTGTATGTATGCACATTGAGGTCACTGGTTTGTGACATTTGAGTGTAGTACAGTACTACTGCAGAAAATACAGCAGTTTGTGCAGGAAAAACCAGAGTGCTGTTTCTGGTAAATTTGTATGTCTGGCAAGATGTCAAATGATGGCATAAACCAGATTGTTACTGAGAAGCTTGATAAGAAGAACTTCCATGCTTGGAGGTTCAGGTTGACAAATTTCCTGATGGGAAAGGGTTACTGGGACTATATAGAATGTGAGCACGAAGAGGCATCGGAGATACCAAAGATCAATCTGACTGCTGTAAATGTGAAAGAGTTCAAAGATTGGAACCAAGGAGCCAAACAAGTTATGTATTGGCTCTCTATCAGTATACAAGACACCATGATTGGGCACATACAGGATGCCAAGTCCCCCAAGGAGGCATGGGACACCTTGGTAAAACTCTATGAAACGAATACCAAGGCACGAAAGACACAGTTGAAGAATGAACTTCATACTGTGGAGAAAAAGAGTATGTCTATGAATGACTATGCATTGAAGATCAAGGGTATTGTGGAATCCCTTGCATCTATTGGTGTTTTAGTAGATGATGAGATGACAAGGTGGAAGTCTGTCTATGTGGTCTCGGGCCATAATACAAGGCGTTCAAGATGTCTATTCAGACTCGAGAAAACATTCCCAATTTCACAGATTTGGTGTCTATGTTGATTATAGAAGAGAAGGGAAGACCAATAGTCTTCACAAAACAAAAACAGTTCAGAGCAACAGGCCTTCTACACAAGTTCAAGAAGAGGACGAGGTAGAGGAGGCCGTGGACGCAGCCAAGGAGGTGGCCAAACAGGTAATCAGAATTATGGCCAGCAGCAACAACAATAGTCCCAGAATTCACAACAACAACACGCAGGTGGAAGAGGCCAATTCAGAGAGGTAGGGGGAGTCAAAGACGCCATGGAAATTGTCAAAGGCAATATAATGATACACGTGGATGCTTTTATTGTGGTAAGCCTGGACATGTGTAGGCAGATTGTTATAAGAAGCAGGTTGACATGCAAAATGGGAAAATACAGCAAAACAACTATGCATCCTCGAGCAAAAACAATGAGGATAGTGAAAGTTTGTTTGTTATGCAGCATGTCATTAATGCCATGTCTGAAAATGGTGAAGCAGCACATAAAGAGTAGGGATATGATATTGACTTCTGGTGGTGTAAGAACTTTGATGTAAAAAGCTTTTTTTTTGTTGATTTATATATATATTTATTGGTCCCCCAAAAAAAGACATTTTCTCAGTTTCAACTTTCAAGAGACATGCACTTAGAGAATTGAGCTTTGCTCTATTATTGTGTAATTAATCATGAAAGCATATGGTGTTCAATATAGTGGCATGCGGTTTTATGTGCTTCATCTAAGAGAACAAGTGGTTTTGAGTCAAATGTTGCTCCATGTCACCAAACCCTTGGAAATATTTGATTGTAGTCTAAGTTTTACACTTTTACTACATACAGTCAAAAAACATTGTAATTCGACCTTTATAGGGTTCTCTCTAAATGTCTTTAAAAAACATTCTAATTCAACCTTTATAGGGTTCTCTCTAAATGTTATAGTTTTAAAAGAAATCTAATTCAACCTTTATAGGGTTCTCTCTAAATGTTATAGTTTTAAAAGAAATCCAATTCAACCTTTATAGGGTTCTTTCTAAATGTATTTTTACTATATATAGTAAAAATATATTGTAATTCAAGCTTTATAGGGTTCTCTCTAGATGCTTTATTTTTTTGCCTATTATACATTGTGATCATGTGGTATGTAAGGCCTCCAATAACTCTCATAATAAGAACATAGATCTGAGTATAATTAAAGAAGTCCTTCAAGTGGAATATTGGATAAAACTAAAGTGTCAAATTTTCAATATTAAGTGTGTAAAATTCATCGGACTCCAAAGAAAATGATTAACACTAATCAAGATCAAGATAATGCATTTTGAAAAATTGGATTAATAGTAATCCAAAAATAATTATCATCTAATCACTCCCTAAGCAATGATCTAAGCTAAGAGCTTTGATACCAATGCAAGAAACTAGGGTTGGCCACTCAAAACATGGAGTGACAACATGGGTGTGGGTCACCATCCTAACATCTCAAGAGAGGGAGAAGTTCACCATGAAAATGTATATGATTAAAAGGGTACGATGCCTATGAGCCATATGCATAATATATCCCAAGGCTCCCCAAAAGTACACATGTAAATGACCCTAAGCCCAGGTGCCTAGGCCCCATTCCCCATGTGCATGTGTAGATGTCATGCTATTTTTGCTGTGCTAGAAATGCTGCTATTTTTGTTGCAACAAATTCGCGACTTAGCACTACTCAGCAACGAAAGATCTATGCAGTAAAAAAAGAGTTGGGGCGGCAGACTGGGGAGTTTGCATAGGACTCCCCAGTTTGCCCCTAGCTCTTTTTTTTAAGAGACAGTTTCAGTTTTATGACACAAACACAAACATAAGAAACACTTGAACTATTCAAGAATGCAATTGAGCCCAAAATTTATTTTATTTCTTGAAGTGTCAGGCCTTTGGCCATATATACAAAAAATGTCTACAATGAAGAGGTGGCTAACTGGAATCCTCATCAGATTCCGAGTTATCATTATCATTATCATCGTCTTTGTCATCCTCTTCCCTTCCTTCCATAGCTTCATGCTCATAATCAAGATCCTCCTCTTCCTCTTCCCCTTCATCCTACATAAACCTTTATTGGACATAGCTAGGACGATGGATGCAATAGCTCTTCCTCCCACACAAGTGCTTCTACCTGTTCCTCCATCAAATTTCTCTGTCTCTCCAAGGTGTATGCTTCTTTCCCTCTTATATTCTTCATTCCTTTCTTCTTTTCTCTGAAGCTTTCATGGAAAGCTTCATTCCTTTCTTGCTTTTCAAGCTTTCATGGAAAACTTAAGCCATGCTGTCTATGTGTGATTTTCTTTTCCTTCCCCTATTTTTCTTTTCTCTTCCTCCTCTCTTTTTACCTTGCCCTAACCCTAGCTTTTACATAGAAGTGCTAATAGAGAGCTTTGATGGAGAGCTCTCAATCAAAGCTCTATATTATGCTTTCTATGTAGAAGCTAGGGTTAGGAAAACATAAACTACAAGCTTTCAATCATTTATGAAGTATAGTTAGGTAAACAAATTCACCTTGTTTTTCTCCTTCTTCTCTTTCACTTCTCCTCTTGCTTTCTCATATGTTACATTAAGTATACTTTCTAACTTTTTGTTTTATTTTTTTTCTATTTTATAGGCTTATTCAAGTCAACAATAAACCATAACTCTAGCTTCTCGAGGTAAGATCTCCCTCCTTTCCTATTATGTTTTTAGGAATTTTTAGGTTTTTATGGTTTTCAGGTTTTGGAAAAGTTTTGGGTCTCTATGCATGTTGAGAGCTCTCTATTCATGCATAGAGATCCCAATGAATGCATAGATCTTTTAGGGTTTTATATTTTTAAAGGGTTTTATGCCCTTAGGGTTAGCATCATAGAGCTCCCAATGCATGTATAGATGCATGTATAGAGGTCTCAATACATGTATAGAGCTTTTAGGGTTTTGTATTTTTTTTAAGGGTTTTATGCCTTTAGGGTTAGCATAGAGCTTTCAATTCATGCATAGAGATCCCAATGCATGCATAGATCTCTCAATGCATGATGCATAGAGATCCCAATGTATGCATAGAGCTCTCAATGCATGCATAGATATTTAATCTACTAATTACTTTGTTTAATATTTTGTTGTGTAGGTCTTTCACTACTCCTCTCCTTCAGCTTCACAAAAAAGAGGTACGCTCTCTTTTTTTTAAAATCGTTTATGCTTTTCTATATGTTTATTGCACCCTTGGGTGCCCGGTTTAGGTTTAGTTTAGGCTTGCAGGCTTGCAAGCTTATGTATAAGCTTGCATAAAACTTTATACATAGGCTTCTTGTAAGCTCTACGCATAATAGGCTTGCATAAAGATTATGTTTAATCTACTAATTACTTTATTTAATATTTTATTTTGTAGCTTTTGCACTAATCCTCTCCTTCGGCTTCACAAAAAAGAGGTAAGCCCTTTTTTTATTTTAATTGCTTATGCAAGTTCTACCTTTATTGTACCCTTGGGTGCCGTCTTTAGGTTTAGCTTAGGTTTATCTTTATCCATAGATTTATACATAGCTCTATTCGTAGAGCTCTATGCATAGCTCTATGTGTAGGTTCTATGCATAAGGCTCTAGTATGCATAGATCTCTACACATAGAGCTCTATGCGTAGGATCTATGCATAGAGCTTTATGCATAAGGCTCTATGCCTATGCTTTATGCATAGGGCCTATGCATAGGGCTTTTTGTTTAGGCTCTATGCCCATGCTTTATGCATAGGGCTTTTTGTTTAGGCTCTATGCGTAGAGCTTTATGCATAAGACTCTATGAGTAGAGCTTTATGCAAAGGCTCTATGCATAGGCTTTATGTGTAGGATATATGCATAAGGCTCTATGCCTATGCTTTATGCATATGACTTACACACATGGATTTATATGTAGGATCTATGCATAGGCTCTATGTATAGAGCTTTATGCATAAGGCTCTATGTGTAGATCTATGTATAGAGCTTAATGAATAGGGCTCTATGCCCACGCTTTATGCATAGGGATTTATGCATAGGCTCTATACGTAGAGTTTTATGCATAAGGCTCTATACGTAGGCTCTATGCGTAGAGATTTATGCATAAGGCTCTATACATAGGCTCTATGCGTAGGCTCTATGCCCATGCTTTATGCATAGGGATTTATGTGTAAGCTTTATTTGTAGAGATTTATGTATAAGGATCTATGAGTAGGCTCTATGCATAAAGATTTATGCATAAGACTCTATTGGAAGGCTCTATACATAAGATTTATGCATAAAGCCTTTATAAATAGCTATTTATGAATGTTTTATGCTTCGAGCAATTGACTCTTATGCATGTATTTGGGTTGGGCTATATGTATAGGCAATATCAATTGACCCATAATCGTAGGACCTAGATATTGTGAATCTTCTCCTGAAGATCATCAACCAACGATATGGGCACCAAGCATGGACTCAGTTCTCACAGACATAGGTATGGTTTGACAAAACATTTTCACATACACACGGTTTATTCTTATGCATTTTGTAAGTCAATTCATTTAATCTTATATGCAGACCAACATACCATCGGGCCAATCGACTCCATATGGAAAATCTATCCCACATGGCTAGTCGTCTCCATGGGGACAGTCCACTTCTTTGATATGCGACGTAGGGTCCGAGTGGTGTAGACCCATCACACTATGACTATGATGAGCCTACACCACCAATGTCAGCTAATCCCACCATGCTCCCTTACATCCATCTTCACTCTATGACAATGTAGTAGGGAGTCTGGGAGGGCTAGTAGATGTAGTAGCGAGGGGGATCATGCTACTTTTGCTTTGGCAAAAGCAACACTAGGTATCTCGAGTCATCTCCCCAACAGGGGGTTCCTCATCTGCTCATTTTGAGCCACCCTTGATGAGAGCCATCCCACCATTTTATCCATAAACCCTACCATACAATGTGGATGTCGATGGTGCCCTTGTGTGATGGATGCACAAGGGAAGAAAGTTATGAAACCGTATGCATGTACTTGCTAATATAGAGTTTACAAACTCCTTTAAGAAGTGGAAAGCCTAGGATGAGCTCTCAAAGGAATATGTTATTGATGTGCTCAAGACTGAGTTTTCTATTCCACATGTGGGTCTCGCCTTCTCAGAGGACTAGATGAAGATGAGGATGAAGCTTTTGCTCTCTAACAGGAGAGCAAACATCAAGAGAATAGAGAAGAACAATTTAGAAAGGCTAAGAGTTTGCTTATAGGAGGAGTGGAGGCATGCACAAAGTTTTGTGAGAAAGCATCCACGTGCTTTTCAACAATAAGTGGTGGTGACTACTTCCCGAATATGGAAGTGAGGGGCTTGACACTTTGTCTCGAGAGAAAAATCCTCCATTTCTCACTTTGTAAGTATTTATTTTACTATTTTCCTTCTCCTCTTTCATTTTGTTTTGGATTATATTGTTTTCTTTAGCTAATTGTATATTTTTTAAATTATTTTTTGTAGAGGGAGGTTGTTGGGCATTACCCAATGAAAGAGGAGTACGATTATGGATACAAAGTCTCTCGTCTGACATTGTGGGCTTGGATGCGTACGCGAGGTGTACGCTTGAGTGAGTCCATTTTGGGGACTCAAGTAGACGAGGTAAGTAGCTACGAAGCCCTTCTCTTATCTATATGTAATTATCTTTTATTGTTTTATACTTGCCTTACTCTTGTTTGCATTTATTTAGGATGAAGAGGAAAAGGAAGAGGAAGATCTAGACTACGAGCATGAAGTGGGTGAAGGAAGTGAAGAAGAATACGAAGACGATGACGAGCCAGAGGAACCCTGTAAACTAGTGTAACTTCCTAGCAGATTAAGAACAATAAAGCACATGTAACTACCATCACTTCCGAATCCTCTAGCCGACATTGAGAACAATCACATTCAGGAGAACAATCCGCCGATACCTGATTCGTCCCATGATCCTGAGGAATCTCTACTTCTATCAAATTACTTTGTGGTGCTTTATCCTTTTCTCCTTGTTGCGCAGGTGGTGCAGGTAACTAAGGTAACTGCTCACTAGGTCCCTGCTTATTCCACCCTTGCTCAATCCAACCCTGCGGATTCCAGCCCTGCTGATTCCAACTAGGTGGTTGTTGCCAATTCTATTGTTGTGGCCAACTCTGTTTGCTGACCCCAATTTCCTCCCCATGATGGTCTAAAATTTTGCCATCCGCCAAATCTTGGTCGACTTCCTTGATTGAAATTTCCTCTGAATGGTGGTCTTCCAGAGTTAATGGTGGTCTCCATTTTGAATATGGCTACTATTGCCTTTGCCATCCTTGGTTGTTAAATGATCTCTGTTGTCCTGAAGCTTCCGAAAAAACTCCATTGGCTTGCACCATGTTCTGCTAAATCTTCTGCTGTATCCTTTTAGGGACTACTTCCCTAAAATTTGGATTATACCAAGTCTTTTGTCTTATGGCCATCCTTATCATCACAGATGTCATAGTAAGTTGTCTTACTGCTTGACTCCTTCTTTACTCCCAGTTCCTTCAATTTCTTTTCTACCATCTTTTTAGCCGAACTATCCTTCACCTTCTTCTTAGACTTCTTACTAGATTTCTTTTTGTGTTTCTTCCTTCTGTTCCCATCTTCATCTAAACCTGAATCAGTGTCTGAATCATCCTCAATATCCAATTCTAAATCCTCTTTCGAATCCGAAGTGTCTGAATTTGTGTCTAACTCCTCCTCTGAATCCACATCACACTGCTATCATCTTTTGACTTCTTCTTCTTCTTCCCGTTCAACTTTTTCTTCTTCTTATCCCTAGAGCTCTTCCGTGCTAAACTTGGATTTGATAATCCAAATCTCTTTTCTACCCTTGTGGCAGTGTTCACCAATGCATCGAGACTGGCTATAATATCCACACTTGCTACTGCATTCCATAGCTCCTTGCGCAACCCATTCATGAAATATCTTGCCAGCATTTCATCCGTAGGTCTCTCCGCATTCGTGAGCCTAAACTTTTGTGCATAATATTCCACAAACATCCTCTTTTGCTTAATGTCCCTAAGCTTGGAAAGCACTTCATTCGGAGTCTTCTCCTTTCGAAATCGATTCAAAAATCCATTCCTCAATGCATTGTAATTAGCAAAATGTCCTGCATTAAAATTGCTGAACCACTGCATGGCTTTGCCCTCCAATGTTGCCTCAAACTGACGCATCTTAGCTTGCACATCATATACTCCGTCAAATCCTCTGGCCTGCCATCTTGTCTCAAATTGAGCTACGTGGCAATCAGGGTCTTCTTTAGACTTTCCCGAAAAGGTCCCAAACTTGACGCATAAATCTGCTCTAGCCGTCGCCATGTTTTGAAGCGTATTTGGGGATAACTACCCTGCCTGTGTTGATGCTGATGATGATGATGATGTTGACCCGGGTGCTGGTGGTTGAGGTGCTTCTAACACTGCTCTTCTCCTTACTATTAAAGGATCAAACTACAATCTCCTCCTGGCCAAGAATGCCTGCTGTAATACTGCTGTGCCTATGAATTGCGAAATTATCTGCCTATTTTCCTCTAACACATCTGTTTCTGATGGTTCACCACCATACTCCTCCGTTTCATCAAATTCTTCTGTATCCGGCTCTTCCCCGGAGAACTATCACTTTGCATCCCAATTTCTTCACCTCCTTCCTACAATACATGTTTCTGGTCATCCTCCTCCTGCTGTGTACTTTGCCACCTTGCTACTGATCTTGTAAAAAAAGGATGAGATGGTCTTCCCAAATCCTCTAGGTTGAAACTAAATAGATGTCGGAATCATACAACTTCTGAAAGAATTCCAAATGTCATCCCAAACAATTGCTTTGTAACCTCTTTGGCACTCATCAATCTCATAGAGGAAAATGAATTTGACCATGAAAACCCATCACAAGCACCATGATTTCTAGTGTAAACTAGTGTAACTTCCTAGCAGATTGAACAGGATGATAAATAACCTGACTTCTGATATGACAAAAAACTCTAACTTCCACATTCTCTCTAAGACAAACAAAGATGAACAACATTGTACAGAGTACTACAAAGAGAGAAACACCTTCTATTAATGAGACTGATAAACATTACTGTCCAAGCTTCAAAAAACATAAACCTAAACCGACATTGACAAACTTGCAGACTTCTTCATTTCCCAAAAACGCAGTTTTGCTTACATCCATCTACATCCTCCTTGCCCAAAAACGCAGTTTTGCTTACATCCATCTACATCCTCCTTGCCCAAAAACGCAGTTTTGCTTACATCCATCTACATCCTCCTTGCCCAAAAACACAGTTCTGCTTACATCCGTCTACATCCTCCTTGCCCACAAAACATAGTTCTGCTTACATCCGTCTACATCCTCCTTGCCCACAAAACATAGTTCTGCTTACATCTGTCTACATCCTCCTTGCCCACAAAACATAACTGCCCATTTCTATCTAACGCCAAAAGACATTCCAACTTCTCCTAAGATCCCAAAAGTCACTTTTAATTTCCCTAAGGTTACATATCATATGACAAAATAATAATCCTCCTAAGTTCATCCCCTAAACAAACCCAATGAGGATTTTGAGTAGCATCCTCTTCTTTGATTTTTTTTTTGTATATGGACAAAGGCCCAACCAATCAAGAAATGTAATAGGTATCTGGTTCACTTGCATTCTTCCTAGTTTTGATTTCTTTTTCAAGTTTATGTCTATATCAAAAAAATTTACGTATCAATTTTAAAAAAAGAGCTAGGGCAGATTGGGGAGTCGTGTGTAGACTCCCCACTCTACCCCTGCTTATTTTTTTCCACGCAGTTGTATTGCTACTCAATAGCAAAAATAGCAACAAAGTTTCACTACTAAACAACGAAATATCGCTACTGAGTAGCAAAATTTCATTGCTATTTTTGTTGTTGAGCAGTGATCCCATTGTTGCACCAAAAATATTAGTGTTTCTAGCAACCAAATAGGCCCAACTTCTTCGTACCCTTCTAGTTATAAAAGTGTTGCTATTTTTGCTAATATACTCTCATTCTGTTGTAGTGTTGGTCACTTTTTGTTTATTAGTACATGTTAGTCTAGAATTTGATCGTCTTTCATACTTTTCTTTCAAATTTTATGGATCTTTTTTTGGTTACATTGTAGATTAAATGATGTTTATAAACATCCCATATGTGTTATTATCAACCTTAAGTAGTAACACTTTCTCTTTTAAATTTAGTGAAATTACCAAATTCATCAAAATTACCAAAATTAATTTAAAGGTCTCAATTTTTTTTCAAAATGCATGGATTTTTCCAAATTCCCTATTATAGACTTTATCGGATATACGACATTCTTGCCTACACATTTTAGGAGACGCATAGTTTTTTAGTAATCGCTAGGGCCTCCATAACCATGTAGTGTTTTGCACTGGATATAAGGTTTTTGATAAATGAGTGTGAAGTGCTAGACTTTGTTTTAGCTCCTCTTCACATGCACTTTATGTAAGCATGGTGAGTGCTATTGTTTTGAATATTCAAATGGAGGTGTACATGGCCCATGTGTGAAGGTGGTCATGATACCCACATAAAACATTGAAATCTTCTTTCAATTTCTTTGACACATTAAGAAAATCTTGAGATTTGGTGTGTGATGAGGCATGGTTCACTAGGTGTGGCCAAGTAATGGATATGTGTCAATTGTGCCACCATGATGAGGTACTTATATTGAGCTACCCTTGTCTATGTGGGTTTGCATAAGGGTGCACAACCCATACCATGATAGCCTTAAAATGCATGCTATTAGGCATGTTATTAGGCATGAGAGAGCCAAGCTTGAGGGAGGGACCATGAGAGTCCATGTTTGAGTGAGTGGTGTGTAACTGTAACCATTAGGTTTGAGATCCAGGGAGAGGGCGAGGGGAGTTTCCTTGTTTCTTTAAGGAAGGGTGTTGAAAACCCTATAATACGTCGGGGGTATAGCAGTGTTCCAACAGATAAGGATGTTGGGCCATTTTGTCACTACTCTCATCAGTGAAATATCAATGGCTCATTAGAGTGAAAGTTTGCTACTAAGAAATAAGAATAGCATCAAAATTTCACTGCTATTTTCATTGCTTGATAGACAAATTTCGTTGCGAACAATGATTATAGTAGTGAAATTTTGTTGCTACACTGTAATTTCACTGGTCAACAAAAATAGTAGAAAATTTTTATTACTATACTATTATTAAAAAAATTCAGAGAGATATGGAAGATTGATATTAGGTTATACATGTCTCATACATATAGAAAATGATGACAGTTTTAAAAAAACATCCCTAGGAATCCTTAAAACCATGTTTGAAAAACAAAAAGAAAGTTAAAAACTTTTAAAGATAAATAATTACATAAACAATGTCAAGATTATGAATCTATCCCATCTCCATTTGTGTTGCTTCATCAATCTCTATATCTACTCGAAGCTCAATGAAAACATGGGAGTCTATCTACTCGAAGATCAATAAATCTATCCCATCTCCATGTCAAGAATAAACTATGCAAAAAAAACAATGGAAGTTAGTATATGAGCCTACAAATTATATACCATGAATAAAAGAATATTTGAATACCTTTACTATCTTATGCTAATCATGTGTCTTGAGGCTATATAATTGTACCTCTCCTTTTGTTTTAGTCTTTGTGAAGGCACCCTTCAATGAATGCATTACTCGTGTTGGTGTGTGTGTACAAGAAGAGGAAATCACACTTTTCACCTTATTACAGTGCTCCTTCTTGGTTAATACCCATAGTTCCCTTGGTAGGACCATGTTACCACTCTCATCTACATCGGCCATGCACTTTGAAGGTGTCTAATATTTTGTAAGTCATCCCTTGCACCCTTGGTATATCTTTTACCAATTAAATGGTTCCAAATATTTGCTACCACGTTTAAGAGATGATTGATCTTCAACTCACACCAGTATGGAAGTCGAAAGAAGATTGAGTGTCTTGACATCCCATTGGGTGGTGGATTTGGGGTGCTTCTCCATGCCTTAAACCAATATTTACCTCTCATCACAAGTGGTGCCAGACATCATGTGGCACATAATTTGAATGTGAAGGAGGGAGAAATCAATGATGTTTGTCATACACCACCTCCTTTAGTGTAAAAGGTCTTTCCAAAAAAAGTTATGGTCCAAAAATTAGAAATGCATGATATCCAGAGGTTGCCAAACCTGTTATAAAATTGAGATGATTGTGAGACATAGAGTAAGATAAATTTAAAGATTAAAGTTTTAAGGTATAAAGTTCAAGTATGTACATGAGCACTCCGAGAGCTCAGGATAGTCATGCATCGTATAAAGCAAAACTCCTTTTACCTCCATATTACACCTATTTATTGGCCTTGATACATCATGGACTTTGATGCCTCACCATAGTATCTCAAGCTCCGAGAGCTCAGGATAGTCATGCATCGTATAAAGCAAAACTCCTTTTACCTCCATATTACACCTATTTATTGGCCTTGATACATCATGGACTTTGATGCCTCACCATAGTATCTCAAGCTCCTTAATCAAAGGCTTGAGGTACACATCCATGTTTACTACCTTATACTAGCATGGTACAAGGAGAGCAGGTATGATATGACCTTTCTTGATTGCCATCCATGGATGGAGGTTGTACTTCACCACCAATACAATGGGCCAAGTAGACCATGATGTGGACTTGAAGCCAAATGGGTTAACGCCATCCATTCCCAAGACATGATGTAAGTGACAGGAATCATCTTTAAACTCTAGCCATTGATGCTCCACATGTTATGATGGTGATGAATCAGCTACTATGATCCTCATGGTGCCATTGGTTGCGTGATGAGTTGCATGCCATGTCATGAGTTCTGCAATTCCCTAGATGTGAGGAATGATAGGAAAGTGTCTCAACACCTTTCAAGAGGAATTTTATCTCCTTGCAAATCATGTCTATATCATCTCTCTCCACATTGTAGACAATGTATTGCATCTTTATTAAGCCCTCTAAATAGCATAAAATCATTGGAACATGCATGACATATTTTTATATAATCCATACCTAGCATAGAGAAAAATTTACGAGACCCATCTCGTGAGTCCAGCAATAGGTTTTGAGGGGGAAGAATCTTCTTGGGAGCAATATAACATAAGAAATAATATGTCAAAATATCTACAAGGAGAGTGCAAACCAAGAGACCATTTCTATTTAAGAGAATATATTTATTGGATCTTACTTAAGAACACTTGCATCACCACACGTCCATAAGTTGTTTGCAAGTTTAATAGCTCCAAGTTTTCTTTGAGTGTAGAGTGCAAACATCCCTCAGACAAAGAGGTGCTTACCTCTCTAAGCAAGGTTTTCTCCTCTTGTCGCATTAGAGTTTTCTCTCCATCATCTATGACCTCCCATTCAAAGAAATCATTCACCATGTCTTCTATGATGAGATCCTCTTCCTGCTCATGTGGAAATGGTGGAGGTACCTCATTCATTGGATGGAGAAGATGATTCTCAACCATGCTTTCCCTACGAAGCCTTGACACCTTTTCCAAGATACCTGATGTCATGGAATGGTGTGGCATATTGTGTAACACTCTCCTATGGTTCTCCTCCTTAATGTTATCATCCGCACTTAGTCATGCTAATTCCTCATAAAGTCCATATGTACGGACATGATCAGTTGTTATATGATGTTGTTTATATTGGCCCTTGCATTGATCACACATACATCGTATATTTTCTCTCAACCATTCTTTGAAACTAACATCCAGCCCTTGACAAGTGTCAGATATCTGTAATCAGATCACAAGTGAATACATATTAACATACAAAGCCATATGCTATTCACAGTTACCAAGTGGAAAGTGGCTTAGGGTTTTGCTGCTATGCAACCTTTCTAGCAGTGAAATTTTGCTACTTGGGAGTGAAATATCACTGCGTAGTGCGAAATTTCACTGCTTAGCATGACCTCCAAAAATTACTTCCGCCTAAATCTTTGCCCCGTTTTCGTAAGGCTTAAATGTACAGTTCTCGCCTATACTTTTCAACTCACATTTCCCACATTTAACAACACACGCATGATTTTATCACTTTTTGCACTCTCATCACTACCGAATTCCATTTTCCATTTGTGCTCTTGCATTCCTTGATATGACAACATGATCTAGAAGGCCATCTTCAAATGTTCAAATGATTACAATCTATAACATACTTGATGTAGAAAATGCATGGAATCCCTTAACAATGTCAAAGGAGTGGTTGATAGGGGAGGTTTATTTTTCTATAGCCATTATAGAAAAGAAAGTAAAGAGGATCAGCCACCAACGATTTTGTATCACGTTAGAAAGAAAGAATCCAAGGATTCAAACATGGGATCAACAAATCATGTATCACAGAGATTCTAGTCCACAAGATCTTCCTCGACACAAACCAAGTTGTAAGCTTATTTCATTTGTTTGCAAAGTCAAAGTCAATAATAAGAGTTACGAAGATAATGGTTGTATGTGAAAACATGCAAGAGAGAGATATGATCGAAATCTTGGTGAAGGATGGGATAGAAAGGAAGAGAAAAGTGTAATTTTATCTTCTAATTGGAATTGTAGTCAAATTCAATGATAGAGTAATTTCAACAATCACTATTGGTGAGAACGACATTCTTCAACAATTAAGAGAAGGTATCATTGACGAGAGCTAAATAGATTTACCCTTTGAATTTTAATTTAGAGTATAAAACAAGGATGTAAATGAATGAGCTGCCAGTGAACCTCAAAATACATAACATGCTAGTTTCTGGCATGATTCTCTTTGTTGTATAGGTATCATCAGGGGGTGCAAAATTTATATCGCGCAAAGATCTACAAGAAAAAAAAGCAACTCTAACATGTAAGTGGCCTCTATCACGTAAACCTTAAAAAATTATAGTTAGTTATTAAAGTTTGCAAGATTTTATCATGTGAGAAACAATCACAACAAACTGATTTGGGACATTCTATGTTAGTTTCTCTCATATAGCATTGTTGTGGTCTTTCCTTGATTAATTTGATTTTGTGATATTTTACAACATTAGTTCATTTTTCCACAGTTCTAAGATTAATTCCAATTGAGCGTTTAGGTTTGGAAGATACTCTTAAAGCAAAAAAATGACCACAACAACGTGATATGGGACATCTTATGCTGGATTATGTCCCATTTTGTGTTGTTCTGGTCATTTTGGACACCTAGTGCAAGATAGTATTAAAGCAAAAAATGACCACAACAATGCGATAAGGGACATCCTATGTTGGTATATGTCCCATATAGTGTTGTTTTAATCATTCTAGGTGCTTTTAGTGCAAGGTATTCTTAAAGCAAAAAATGACCACAACAACTCGATATGGGATATCCTATGTTAGCTTATGTCCCATATTGCATTGTTTTGGTTGTTTTGGGTGCCTCATGATACAAAATACTCTCAATGCAAAAAACGACCACAACAACATGATATGGGACATCTTATGCTAACTTTTATTCCAAATTGTGTTGTTTTGGTCCTTTTGGTGGGCCATTTTTATCCATGCCTGTTTTCACCATATTTCTTCTTTACTTGGTCATTAAAAGTATTATGATCCACTGCTCCCTCACTAAACATTATGAGATGGATTTTCTTTAATAAAAAAAATATCTAAAGAAAAATCCATCACATGTAGAGAGCACATGTGTTGAAGCATAAATTATAATAATCCAATAATATTAGTATTATGAATCATGTTATTATGATTCAATTTTTATTTCTACTCATGGTCTCTCCTTAATGCAATATGATATGATTTCTTTAGGAATGCCCCATATCATGTTATAGTGGTCATTCTTGTTCCATGTCTATTTTTGCCATATCTCATCATTTCGACATCGGAATGCAGTGATCCAAGAGTCGTTCTTGGGGTTTTGAGGTGTGCCGGACACGTTTGTAATGTAAAAAAACATCAAATTTCAATCACCAAAACTATTGTAGCAACATCATACAGTCTTAAAGTCTCTTGTACTCTTATCTTGAATGCAATATTATATTTTTGGAGCAGTTCTCTAATTATTAATTGACATTTCAATGCATTCAAGCACTAAAATGACTAAAATGAGGTTATTCTAAATTGGCCATAATAACACGATATGAGATATTAGATCCCATGGATGTCCCATATCTCATTATTATGGTCATTTTTATATAGCAATAATTATCATAAGATAAATGGTTAAAAGGTGGTTTCTTCAATGTAAATGGTTAAAAGGTGGTTTCTTCAATGGTTAAAAGGTGGTTTCTTCAATGTAAATGGTGGTTAAAAGGTGGTTTCTTCAATGTAAATGGTGGTTAAAAGGTGGTTTCTTCAATGTAAATTAAAAGGTGGTTTCTTCAATGTAAATGGATTTTTTGAAGAGTGGTGTACATTCCTTTCAAATGATTATACTCCAATTGTGCTATAAAATTTAAGTCTTTTACAACTCTGGTTGATTTGCTTAGTGCAATGTAATAGCCAAGCAATCCTTGGTGACCATCTCCAACATATCTGATTGATGAGGTCAAATTAGAGAATGGAGGTATGAAGGAGTCTAGAGGATTTATTGGATAAGAAATTGGTGACCATCTCCAATATATCTGTTCGATGAGATCGGATTAGAGAATGGAGGAGTGAATGAGTCTAGACAATTTATTGGATACATAGATCCATTGCACCAAAGGTCTATATGCTTTGAACCTAAAACTCTTATTTCATTCTTTTCTCTTGCATTGATTGCATTAGGACTTGTTTGGGGTCTTCTTGGGCCCTTTAATTTGCCCCAAGCCTAATGACAATCATTAAGGAGTGGTGCAATGGTAGAAGGCCATGTGGAGAAAAATGTTGGGTTTCCCTGCCCCTAATATGTAGGGGTCAAACTTGAATCATACCATTTTCTTTTAAGAAATTGGGCTAAAAAATGCAAAATCTTTCAATAAAATCAAATTTCCCACCTTTTTTAATAAAGACAGCTCAAACTGGTATAAATGATCCCACCTCAAAAAGTGGGCTAGGGCCAAAAATGCCCCTCCATCATTATCCCTCATTTAAAGCTACTTTTCCCTCTCCCCACTCCCTCTTCCTCTCTCTAAAACTAGCAATTCGGTTTTGAGTCTCTCTCTAACTAAAAGAGTCTTTTTTTGGCCTCCTCCCTCCCCATTTAGCCTTCCCCTTCCCTCCTAAAGCTAGATCTATCTTTCTGTGCCTTCTTGGCTATGGAAAGCTTGGAAAACAGTTCACTTTTTTCCCCATCAAGTCCATCCTCTCTTGCTTGCACACATTCTTCACTCTCCTCTTGCTAGCTTATACACATTCTTGTCTCCTCTTGCCAGCTTATATGCTCTACTAGCATTAGGTTGCAGAGATCTTCTTAGCTATGGAAAGCTTGGAAAACAGTCCACTTTTTCCCCCATCAAGTCCATCCTCTCTTGCTTGCACACATTCTTCACTCTCCTCTTGCTAGCTTATACACATTCTTGACTCCTCTTGCCAGCTTATATGCTCTGCTAGCATTAGGTTGCAGAGATCTTCTTACACACCTACAACTTCATAGCATTTAGCTTAATTGGTTAGCTAAGCACAATGAGTCGCCGACCTCATTCAAGGGTGGAGTCCTTTAGTAGCAGCAATGAACAAGACGACACTGGCTTGTGGGTTACAAGCACCTTTGCAAAAGGAATGTGGGTGACGATGTGTCCAAGCACAAGGGGAGCCCACAAAGTCTCTCGCAGATACATAATACATAGGGTTAAAGTCGCACCATTGGAAGGGTCGCATAGTGGATCTCAAGCAGGGGGCTGACGGAAGCAAGCAGCAGGTGATGATCCAACACGTCTACAAGGCATCGCAACTCCGTGTTGACAATGCCAATCACAAATGCTTTTCTGCAAATTGTAAGTTTTATTTGTGCTTCTTGTTTTATGGACTGCACTGAGACATGCTAATATCATTTCATGTTACGAAAGCTTGATTTTTTCAAGTGTGTTCTTGTAATGTTCTATGCAAACATCTTTCCGTCGACATTTGTGGAATGGGAGCCTTTAGAGGCCCTTTATGGAACCTTTGCGGTGCACCACTTTGAAATCGGCAAGCTACTATATACTGGTTGTTTGGCATCAGAGCTTTTAGAGTGCTCAATTTTCTTCTTTCATGGAGAGTATATTGTACCCACGTCAAGAGATGGTTTTGGGACTCTACGGAGGCTCCCTACACCAAGTCTCACGGACCATGATTGGCCAAAGCCCGACAATACTTTGGTTGCACTAACGGATTGAGATTGATGTGTGCAATGCAATGAAGTGCACCTATGGATCACATCGTGTGACTCTCACGTTCTTCATGCCTTTACATTTGTTTGTGTTTTTGTTCAAGGAGGCTGATGTTCACCGGACTCCTACAATGTGGATTGCAAAGGGAGGCACAGCAATGAGTGCCTTTCTGCCACCTTCGTGGGATTTGAAGGTTATTCAACATCAGGGTGACAAGATAAAGTGCATGGTGGTGTCGGAGAAGATGGTCGTTCGGTACCAGCTTGGAAAGCAACAACTCTCTATTATCTTTCCTTACAGACGTTGGAAGCTGACTGGAGGCAACTGGCCAATACTCGATTCGGACATCAACGATGCAGAACAGCTTGATGTACATGTTAGCACGCAAGTTGATGTGTGGGATATCATAGTAAATGCTGATTGGAATATGGCGAACCTAAGGGAGTACTTAGGCCTTGCACTGAAAGGTGACTTTTCATTTGTGATTGATAACACACCTCTACGTAAGAGGAAAGAGGCATCTTAATTTTGTAAAAGCATTCCCTTCCCTAGATGTATCCATATCAAGCAAGCTATGTAATAGATTTTGAGAGATTAATTCAAAACAATTTTGGCTACTCGCAATTTGCGTTCAATTTTGTGCACTTTTAAGTTATGTCGCGTGTTTTTATTTTTTTGGAGGTTTTAAGTGAATTTTTAAACATAAAAAAAGTTTTAAAGACCTCTTTATAAGTCACTTTTGGCCACTTTGAGTTCATCTCCTCACTCTCGGTATCTTTGCGGTCCCCTCGCCTTCTTCACTACTCAAGCATGGCCACCCCCGCCCAAGCTCTCCTATCTCAATTGCACAAGCTTGACCTCGATCACTTGATCGAGAAGCTTGCACCCATCTTTCAGACATCTATTGACATGGAAGGCACCGCCAAACTCCATAATGACGTGTTTGGGGTGTTCACTAGCTACATGGACACATACATGGCTGAATAGTGTGTCAACTTTGAAGACGAGGAGGGGACTTGGGTGCCTGTGGATCTTATCAAGCATACCTACAAAGCGGACAAAAATTTCAGGTTCAGGCTTGCAAGATTCCTCAAAGGCCTTAGTAGCACATATCTAAGGGAGGAGGAAGAAGATAACCTGGTAGATCTTGGAATGGGCAACATCAGCACAAGTTTTTTGAGGTGGGACATGACTCTTGCCCTCCTGATCTTGGAGGGAACAGAGAAAAGCAAGGGAAAGAGGAAGGCCACTCCTCTAAAGAAAGCCACACCTTATCTCTTGATCAAGGAAGCTGGCCCAAAGGAGGAGATTGTCACCCTAGTGTAAGAAGCATCTCTTGCACTTGTGACTCTAGCGGAAGAGCCGCAAGCTGAGGCTGTGAAACGGGAGATCGAAGGGGATGATGTCATGGATGAAGTTCCAGAGCTTGAAGTGCGAACTCTACACCCCATCATAGTAGAAGGTGTAGAGTTCTTATTTTTGGATGACATCGCCCATGTCCTCGAGCTGCACCAGAATGAAACTCTCTCAGTCATTGCTATGTACGTGGGCATGCAAGACACACAACAGCCGTCCAAAGATGATGACATCCGCATTGACTTCAGTTCCGCAGATGTCACAAAGGTGCTTGCGCTCCCGGAAAATCATGCCTCAATAGAGTCCCTTGTGGCAGAGACTCTTGTACAAATATCCCAGTGCAAGGATTTCTACGAGTGTGCCAGAAACTAGCTTTGCCCCTCACAAGCCGCTTGCCATTTCAGATTCTGTCAGCCTCGGGAGCATCAATATTAGTGATGCAGACCTTGCGGATCATGATGATGCCACTGAGGTAGTACACCCAATTTCTTCCCTCTTAATTTGTAATTTTTTGAAGTCAACTCATTCTTCTATCTACTTTGTAGACCGCAAGAGAAATGGACTGGTTCGCAAGCCGAAAGGGTGGAGCACGAAAGGAGGTGGAGGGGAAAGATGCTGCGCTATGGCACTACATCCCGAGCTTCAATGCCGAGATGCTTTGCGTGATTCACAAACGACTGTTCAAATGACGCGCAAGCTGAATTTTTGAAGTGCAGAGCCCTAAGCGCCATCCTGTCTGAAGCCCCTATAGCCCAAAATGCCCATAAATGTATTCTTGTAAATAGGGAAGCAGCTATCTATAGCTTTGGTGATAAAAGTGCGGGGTCTTTCCTAGGATTTTGTGGCCTTAGCCTTGGACAAGGCATCACTGATGCTTCAAAGAGATAGCCGAACACATTGGTGACAAACCATCGGTAAAGACTCTCACCCATGAGGCTTTCACCAAGCTCATCAAGCGAGTTGGCTAGATCCAATGTACTCATTTGCCTTTTGTGAAAATCAAACAATTAATGACATCAAGATGTTTGTCGAGCTGATTTTAAGTTTTATCTTCTTGATGTGTTTATATGTTGTTGTCTTGTCGTGTCATGATGTTTCAATCAATTTTTGTGAACGCTTGTCTGCCACCACCCGTCCGACTTTTCTCCTGCGTATGGCCCCAAAAGGGTAGATCAGATGTGTGGGGTGCACCGGCGGGGCCGACCGGGGGGGGGTCGCGCCGTGCGGCGCCACGGAGTGACTATAGCCTGGTCTCACCGCACAGGTTCCACGGCGCGACCACCACCCCGCACATCTGATCTACCCTTTTGGGGCCATACGCAGGAGAAATCGGCCCGTCGAGTCGAGCCAAAGTCGGACGGGTGGTGGCAGACGAGTGTTCACATGAGGTCGAATGTACATAGCGACAACAATTACATGCAAAAGACTACAATTATCTTGACAAGACGACAATCACTTGCAATAGAAAATAACTTTTTTGAAAATAGACATGGTTTTTCATTAATCAAATTGAGATTACAAAACATGGATTTGTTGCATTACAAAGGCTTCTCCTACCTAGTGAAAGAGAGCGTCGTCTCCACGGATACGCCTAGCTAGACGAAGATCAGATGGCTTCAGAGTGACACGTTTTGCATGCACCATGCACAAAACCGCGTCTTGGAAAAGCGAAACCAATATCCTCGGCATCTTGTTGCAGAGCGCCTAGTGCCGCCGCTTGCACACGATTGACATCCCGACGCTGGCCGAGGATAATCTCTTTGACGAGACGCGCAAAAGGTGCTTTTGGAATAATTGGTGTGCAGCTCTTCTGATATTTGCGAATTTCTCTAAGGGCAACTGTCCCTGGTCTCCACCTTTGCTTCTTTTGCGTTGTTGGGGGCGGTGGTGCTTGCGCATGGCGAGTCCAAGCTGGCGTGTCATTTTTGAACTTTTTTCGTTGCTCTTGGAAGTTATCGCAAGGGGGTTCTGTGCGTTTAGGAATGGTTTTTCCCTTCTTAGCCTTTGCAGGTGTTGGAGTTTTCTTTGCCTTTGCAGATGGAGTCTTCTGAGCTGCTCTCTGCTCTGCCTCCTTCCTTACTCGCTCCTCTTCATCTTTCCTTTCTTTTTCCTCACGAAGCCTCCGTGCGTTTGCTGCCCTGGCTTCTCGTTCAA
Organism: Cibotium barometz; assembly: GCF_041138505.1. Taxonomy (NCBI): domain Eukaryota; kingdom Viridiplantae; phylum Streptophyta; class Polypodiopsida; order Cyatheales; family Cibotiaceae; genus Cibotium; species Cibotium barometz. The sequence goes on from NC_141076.1 coordinate 38,472,052, forward strand.
GCTTCTGTCTCTTATTTTCTACTTCCTCAGCTGAGAGTTTTCTCTTTCATTTACCAAGTGCACGAGCCAAGACTCTGTCTAACATTGCATTGAGAATCCTACTACTCGGTAGGTGCTCCCTTTCTACTGTGTCTTCATTTCTCCTCTTTGTATATTCTGTTCGAAGACCTTATATAGCCGTTTCCAAAATTGTGGCATCTTCGTATCTGGCCATTCGCAGGTCACTAACGCGAGCTTGTCTGTTAAGCCAATCCTCCTCCGCGGCAGCAAAGAATGCTAATCTTCTCTCGTTGCTTGCTCGGGGGGTCCACTATATGGAAGCCCCTCCTACGACGTGCGTTCAAGCGGTATTTAAAAATCCCCTTATCTGTGAATTTTGAGCTAATAAAACTACCCCTTTTTCTTTATAAACTTACGGTTTTTTTCCAAAGTACAATTAAAATACCCCACTTGTAATTGTATTTCTGTAAATTTACCCAATATTTTGGATTAAAAAAACCCCACCTAATGATCGCACGTGGTAGACTTACATATTTTGAGGTGCACCCCCCGAGGTTGCTTGCGGCGGCCTGAGCTTCTTCTGCAGCCTTCTTATCTGCCTCCGCCTTCCTAACTACCTCGTCTTCTTCCGCCTTCTTGGCAGCCTCATCCTCCTGTGCTTTCTTTGCTGCCTCATCCTCCTCCTGTGTTCTGACGGTCTCTTCGGCTTCTTTTCTTGCTCTCTCAGCTGCCTCCATGTCCTCTGCTTCTTTCTGTAATCTCTCCGCTTCATGGCGTTCTTGGGCTTCTTGGGCCTCTCGCTCAAGCCTCACACGCTCAACTTCCAGATCCATTTGGGCTTGTGGGTAAATGTTTGGGATTTCTTTCTATGTGCCATCGGTAAGGGCCCAAGGTCTTTGAAAATGTCATCCTGCATATTGGAGGGAGGATCATTTGGGGGCTCCGTGTGCGTGAGAGATTAGTGCACGAGCGAGAGAGCGAGAGAGAGAGAGAGAGAGAGAGAGAGAGAGAGAGAGAGAGAGAGAGAGAGAGAGAGCGATAGAGTCAAGGGGAGAGGAAGAGAGAGAGAGAGCTCACAAGTCAAGACTTTTAAAAATGACAATAAAACTCACTTTGATATTTATAGGGGGCCAAAATTACAAAAAAGTCAATTTACAATGAACACGCCAAAAAGTGGCGAACAAGAATTATTGGGTGTCGACCACTGTGCCATTGCCTCGCTCTTTCACATGCCATTGACGCATTGCACCCTTCTATTTTACCTTGAACCTACCACCTTCATGATTTTGCACCTCAAAGACAAATTTCCGGCTAGCTTTTGGGCCTTTCTCCTAGTAAGTACATGGTAAAACGAATTGAACATTTCCTGAAATGCATTGCTGCAAACCTTGCCACCGCCATGACCCATGTTCTTAAAATAGGCTGCCTTGGCTTGGTAATGTGATCGTTCCATGCCTTGGTTGCTCCAGAGTGCAACAGACCCATATTCATCTAGAAAGAAGGAACTGTGCGCATAGAGAATATGCATGTAGTGTGTTATATGAGTTCCCCCCTATGCATCGATCATTTCTTCTGTGAATCTGTCAATCGAAGTCTTAAATGTAGCTATCTCTGCCTCATCAAGATACAGGCACTCAAGAAGCCTCATCATCTCATCACAAGCTTCCCACACATGTGCATGCTTCAATCCTAGTGTCGCCTCATTGCGATAGGTTGTTACATCACAAATCTGCTTCCATAATTTAAAATGTGTGGCTTTGAGCCTCACCATAGTTTGAGAGCAGGTGTCTTGCTTTTGCACCACCCATACATATCTTATTAGGGTTATCTTGGGTACTTGATGGGTTTTTGCGATCCTTAGAGAGGGTGACAGCACCTGCGTCGTGAAGCCCCACGGATGATAAAATAACTTCAAGCTCTTGGATGCACTGTTCTCGCCGTGACTCTGGCTCCATGTTCCAAGCATAATTGATGTGGAGCATCAACAATTTGTCCAGAATTCTAAGTCTTGCGTGCAAGGTACACACATGTACTCGCGATAGTGGAATTGAAAGAATAGGGTTCCAAGTAGCATCCTCCTCTGCGCGAGATTGTGCCTTGCTTTGATTGCAGCTCATAATTCCATTGAGCCAGACGTGCATACCCTTCCCTTTTTGTAATTGATTTGAGCCCTTTGCACTTGCCTGCTTACGACCTTTCACCTTGGTTGCTTGTTTGGCCTTCCCCACTGCGACACTTGGCGTCCTTGGATGACAAAAAAAGATGCATGGAAACGAAGTGTTAGCACCACTTTTAGTTCCTAACATACATTTGAGGGTCTTGAGATCACCACCAAGGTGCCACTCTATTTCAAATTCACCAGTGCCAGGCACATGCAAGACTTCACCATTTGATTGCCTGTGTATCACTCCTTGAATACCTGTACTACGGGTGAAGTACCACCTCAGACTGTCATGGTCCTCGTGCGGAAGGGTCCATGCCGCCTGCCACCATATGTTCTTCTCAGACTGCACTCCAAAGTAATCTTGCTTGCGTCGCTTTGTGTGCAAGTTATTCTCCGCATCACCTATTTCATCTTCGCCGTCTAAGCTCTTTCGCTTCAATGCCCTGCTCATGAGTGTCAGACTTGTACGTTCCACCCTTTGGCCCTTTACAACCTAACATTCATCCAATTTGAGGACAAATATAGCCTTTCCATCCGTCTCCTCTAATGTCATATCATAAAACTGAATCATAGCTCGTTGAAGCGCCTCCACCTCGATGTAAACATTGTTAAACTTGTTGTAAGCAAAATCTTTTGAATTTGACATTGGCATGCTACCATCCACCCATCTGTAGCCGCCTAGCAAGTCGGCAATATTGTTGTTTGCTGACTTCCTTGCCATAACTATACTGTATGGTGTTGGAAGTATAGATCGTATCATTCCTTTGCCTCGTAGACATGCTGTGATGCAAGTATACAAAGCCATGTATCCCTTATCTCACTGATACCTGCTGTGTCGCACACAGTGAGCATGTCAACGGGACTGACAATCTGCTCGAATTCCTTGAGAAAATACTTTTGAATCCTGTCACGCAACGCACCATTTACTGGATTGGTTATCATATTGATTACTTTCTGCTCTAGAATAATGTGCTCAAGGATAGACTCCTCAGTATTGGAACAACCTAATATTGCTTTAGCACATTCCCTGGACACCACATAGTTCAGAGTCAATGACATAACTATCTCAAAAAGGAATGTAATGCTAGTTTTGAAGCTGTGATTACCTTGTTTGACGCACACGTCACTTGCGAGCCCCCCCATCTTTGGAAAGAAGACTCAGAGGCTTGCGCTTTTGCTGCCTTGCATTATATCCCACGGGGAGGTGAGTGAAATGATTGACACGTTGGCGAAGGTTCCGAGTTGAGTTTCGAAGACGGAGATAGTTCTCTATAGCTCGATCCTTGCTTTCCACACCTTCATCAAGCTTCATCTTCTGCTCTCTGCATCCTCCTTCTCTAGATCCTTGACTCGAGCTAGCATATGTTCCTTTGTGGCCATGAAAGTTGACGCACATTCTTCCTTTTTTGCCTTGCATAATTTTAGAAGCTTCCTGAGGTGATTTTGATTTGAGAGTTCCTGCAAGTACAAAGAATAGAGCCTCTGACAGTACCCTAAGAAACCATTATAACCGTCACCCAAGAAGCGTACGACCTACGTGATATTACGAAAAGGGGGAGGTGCACCAGTCTGTGGATCAAGGGGATAAATGCTTCCATCAGTCCAAAGATCAATGGCTTTTTCACCTTGAAGTCGTAGCACCTCAGCAAGAATACATCCCTTTGTTCGATTACTTCGCATTGTGGCATACTCCTCGTCTAAGTCCACGTGCAAGCGAAACTTTGATTGCTTGTTGGTGATGTCCCGTAGAGCCATTGTACCTAGCAAATGGAGATGGAGGAGATGTAGATGGATACAGAGATGGAAATGTGGATGGTGATGGAGGATGATGGAGATGGAGGATGGAGGTGGAGGATGGAAATGTGGATGGTGATGGAGGAGATGAAGATGGAGATGGTGATGGAGATGGAGGTGGAGGAGATGTAGATGGATACAGAGATGGAAATGGAGGCCTTGAGGAGATAGATATGGAGAGCTTGCTAGTGATGGAGATGGAGAGCTTCAGCTTTCAAGGATGTGTAGATCTGTACCTTCACAGGAGGGGATGGTGAGCTCTTCCATGAGAGCTAGTGGAGAGGATGATAGATATGGAGAGCTTGCTAGTGATAGAGATGGAGAGCTTCAGCTTGCAAGGATGTGTAGATCTGTACCTTCATAAGAGGTGATGGTGAGCTCTTCCATGAGAGCTGGTGGAGAGGATGATGGAGTAGGAGGTCCAGATATGCAGGCCATGGCTCCTAGAGCGAGAAAAAGAAGCCCTTACCCAAGTAAAACACCCTAAACGTGTTTTAGAGAGAGAGTGTGTAGAGAGAGAGTGGGATCTGCAGCACCTCCAAAAAGGGAGGGAACAAAGTGATGAAAATTTTCAAACATTCTTTGTGAAAGGTACTTCACTACAAGACAAAAAGGCAGTTAGGTCCATATTCCTTCCCAAGGACAGTAGATCTATTGATTAGATCACCTTTTGGCCTATTTTCTTTTTTGTAGAAGAGGAAAAATGCATTTTCAGGCCTAGGCCACTAGCTTGGTCAAAGCTTGATTAGCATTTTAAGCATTTCACTAAGTGTCCAAATAAAAGGGACCAAGAAGACCCCAAACAAGTCCTAATGGAATGGGCTTATTTATTTTCTTCAAAGGAAGCATAATTTTCTTAAAGATTAATATGTATATGATATGAATTCCTTTTCTCTCCCATGGAAACTTGATCAAATATGCAAGAAAGTGTAAAATGGAATGAGGATTTAATGGACACTCAATGGACATCAATATTAGTGTGTTAGGTTAAATGATAAAATTGCAATAGAATCGGGGAGAGAAAAATCACTTAAACAAAATGCTTTACTAAAGAGGGAAAACTCTTTTCATATAGTGCATTGATTGAGAGCTCGTTTCCCAATAGATACGTTGGGGGCTAATTATTCCTTGGATATTTATTACATACAAGGAAAATTCTACAATGATAGAATATTCTCTTTTATTCTCAAGCATTTAAAAACACGCCGTCAGAGTAAGGACCAGCTTGTTGATTATCTCTCTCTACAAAAACAGGACTAGCTTGTTGATTATCTCTCTCTACAAAAACACATGAAAATGAGCCAAAATTTCTTCATTTTTTCTTTTATATGACTCATAAAAAATAGGATGACATGGATTATCTTATAGGGCCTGAAAATGAGTCCCATTTTTCCCTAATAGAAGATATTTCTGCATTAGATTCTGACACACCTTTGCGTTTTGGTGGACATTGGAGCTGTGCAAATGCACTTGATGATCCTCAGAATGGCTCCAGCAACAATAATGCTCAATGGAATGTATGGAGGAATAAATGGGATGTTGTGGACCTAGGGGAATGTGATGGGTGTAATGATCTTTAGCATCATACATGGAGTAATATGAAATTTAATGCAGATTTTGTATCTAGAAGATTGGATAAAATGTCTGTGTCATACCAAGGCTCTTGGCTAGGACATGACAATGAAGGCAAAGTGATGTATGGCCATGTAATATCATATCATTTTCCAATCCTTGCAAGTTTTAGATGTAAGGCAATGAGAAGAACCTGCAGAGGTCCCCCACCCTTCAAATTTAATGTCTCTTTGTTGCAGGACATGAAATTTTGTGAAAGGATGAAGGAGGTGTGGCTAAATTCCAAGGATACCTCCTTTGACCCATACGTGGTATGGTAGTTAGGTCTACAAGTATTGATTGCCCTTGCCAAGAAAGAAGGTAGGAAGAGGGCTAGAGCCAAAAGATATATAGAATGTAAGGCATAAAATGCTCTCAAGTGTATCAGACACATATGCTTTGAGAACAAGCATGAATGCATCATGATGCAAATTATGAAGGATCTGGAGGATTACATAAAAAGAACTGAACTTCAGAAAGCTAGTTTGTATTGGCTTAAAGTGGGTGACACTCCTAGTAAGATCTTCTTTAGAGCTCTGAGAACCAAGAAGGATTTAGACTTCATAGCATCAGTTAGAACCCCTAAGGGTAGAGTGACAATTTCAGAGGAAGAGATTAGGAATTCTTTTGTGAGCAACCTATCAAGTATAGTGGGCATCCCTCATACAGTTGTGGGACTGATTATGAAAATAATCTCCATAAATTTTTGGAACCTATGGATAACTCCATTACAGAAGAGAAGAGGTTGCTGCTTAGTAGACCCTTCTCAGTCAATGAAATTGAATGTGTTATTAGGTCCCTCAAAAGAGAGAATGCCCCTAGACCTAATGGTATCCAAGCTGAAGTCTTGTGAACAATAAGTAGCTTTGCTTCCCAAAATCTATGCAATCTACTCAATGCATGTAGAAGAGACATGGCTATGCCTAAGTCAGTCAATACATGAGTAATTAAGCGCATCCCATCAATGCTGTGACTGGCTCTGCTGCTGTAGCAAAGAATTGTCCACAGAAGGTTAAGTACTTCATCTGAAACTCCTAGTAAGCGAAGCCACAGCAAAATGGGGGGATGGTACTCCATGGTGCCCCATGTGTAGATGTAAAAAGGAATCAATGTATCATCTCTGTGGGAATGTGTGGCTATTCACCCCATCTGGAGAAAGGCAAGCAACATGCCGAGAGATTGTGGTGTGATTAATCACATCAACTGGATACAAGCCCTAATTGGTTGCAAAGGAAGAATGAACCCGGCTATGTATATTGTTTGGCAATCAATCAAAGCCCTTATTATACTTGAGATCTGGAGATGTAGGAATCTGGCAGCATACTATGGTATGAGTACAACCCCCTTTCTCACTGTAGAAGAAGTCAAAGGGATCATCGTGCAAGCATGTAAGCTGGCCAGTAACACTGGTGCTTCCATTAGAAAGGAAGGTGCTAAGACAATCTTTAGAAAGCTAAGACCATATCAAGGAATTTGGAAAAATCCCATTACTTTGGGAATTTGATTTTCAATCTACTTTTTGGTGAATTTTGAGCATACTGACTCTAAAGTTGTCATAGAATGTGGATTTCAGAACCTAATCTGCAAGAGCTTTCCAACGATATATCGCATGAGGGGGTTGACTTGTAAAATCTTAAAAGGGTTTACCACACGATCCCATTTTTTAATCTTGCAAAATGGAAATTGGGATTTTCCCAAACTCCCTAATATGGTCTTCAGCTTGTTAAGCTGAAGGTTAAACCTTTGGGTGATGTATCTTTTTTGATACTAATATAACAATTTCTTCGCATTTAAAAAAAAATGAGCGAGCGAGCGAGCGAGAGAGAGAGAGAGAGAGAGAGAGAGAGAGAGAGAGAGAGAGAGAGAGAGAGAGAGAGAGAGAGAAGGGGGCGAGAAAAGCTCTGGTTTGCCATCACTGTGCAGAGAAGAAGAGGTTGACAGTTTATGTTTTTCAAAAAACCTTATCTCTACTAAGGGTAGCCATTCACTTCAAAATTAAATCTTGTTCACACACATTACTTGAACATATCAAGGCATTTCAAATCCAAAATTAGATCAACTTGCTATCTCACCAATATAAAGGCATGCTACATGGGCACCCATTTGTAAAATATGCCACAAATTATGCAGATAATTTTTTTCACAAACGGTACAACCACACTTGTCAATTGCAAACTCAAAAAGGTGTCAAACTTGAGCCAATTGTCATAAGCAGCCAATATGAGCACATGATTCAACACCGTCACTTCCAAAGCCAACTTTGTAAAAGGCACCAAATGAGTAGGCAAAAAATCATCCTAAATGTTGTAACCCTCAACCACTTGTGAGTAGCCAAAGTAGCAGCTAGGGGGAGTGTAATCAACTTAATCACCTAGAGTAGCACATTGGTGCACCTAGAGGATAAAAGACAAGCCACCTCCAAAATAACCTCTTACTACCTAAAGAGTGACCAAAACAAGGTTATCCTTCTGATGAGGTGGAAAGTAGATTGGCCCTTAGAGGTGTGAAAAATACAAGAGCTCAAGTATAAAAAAGCATAATGAATGGCAAATTTTATGCAAGAAACATAGATTATGGAGTTATAAGTGTCCTTTACATAAGTGTTTATTAAGTTCACCATGTTTTATTTAGTTCTTAGTTAGTCATGATTGTTATTATGGCATGTACTTAACTTGCTATGATCCACCCTAGGTTCATTAATTTAACACAATTGTGTGTGGTGATATGCTATAAGCAGTGGTGCCTCCTTCCCCCCCCTCTCACCCCCCCTCTTGCCTCTTCATCACCCATTCAAACCCCCGCTCTTGCCTCTTCATCACCCATTCAACCCCACCCATCCTTCCTCTCCCTCCCTTGTTGCATCCCCCTTTTTGTACCACTTGTTTCCCACCTGCCCCCCCTTTGCCTCTTGTGCCCTTCTCCTACCTTTTCTCCCTCCCCCCGCTCCTCTCCCCTTGGCTCCACCACTCTCCTTCCTGGTTCGAACCTTCCTTTTTCCTCCTCCCTTACCCTTTCTTTTGCTCAGACGTTTCCTCCTCGCCTTCTAGAACCGTGCCTCTGTTCGCACCAGTTTCACCTTGCCGGTTGTTCTTCTCTGTAGTATGGTAGCCCCTGTTTCGGCTTTGACTACCTAGGAAGAAAGCTCTCATCCCAGTGCCTAGTGCATCATCGTCACATAACAACATTTTGGATTATTGCAAGCCTACATTGATGACCTCTCTCGCATGGTAGTTCTTGGCAAATAGTAGGATTTTTGTCGTCATGGAAAGAGATCCAAGATTAGCTCTAAGGCCGGGTTCAGATAAGCTGCCGCCAGCCTGCCATGCAATCGCAGAGTGCCCCATGGCACTCTGCGTTCACAGTGGGCGGTGGAAATCCACCTCCCCCTTGCCACGTGATGGAAGAAGGGGGTTGATATTGTGCCGACCCCCCCCCCTCGCCCAAAACGGATTCCAGCCATTTTTCCCAACGGCCATTTTTCCCAACGGCCATTTTCGAACGTTCATTTTCCAACGTCCCTCCCCCCCCAACACCCTTCAATTTCCTATAAATTAAAGGGTTTAGGGTGAGATTTTGTACCCTCTAGAATTTCTAGAGAACATAATAAGCTTCACAATTTCCATTCTCCAAGGTGCTTTTACATGCACTTCAATCATGCTTTCTTTTTATCCACCCATTTACCTTTCTTTTAATGTTTTTGTGGTACACTTGCCATGCCTTTGACATTGTGTGCTTTTGTTTTTCTTTTAGGGGTGTGCGAAAAGGGCGGGAGGCAACGTGAAGCGAGCACATAAGGTGACCCCTCACAAACCGCATTTCCATTATCATGACTTATCTATGTGTTTTTAATTTATGTGGTGCTAATATTCTCTTCATGTTTGATGTAGGTACTATGGATTCCAACACGAGCCATGAATTTGATTCATCGCAACAACGAGGCGACGATGATCCTATTTTCTCCCAAACTTCTCTCCCGCACTCTAATTTCTATTCATTTCCCCATCCTCCTTTTCATGTGACACCTCATGGCTTCCAAGCCATGCTCAATTCTCCTTCCTTTTCTCCAAACTCTCCCTTCATGTTTCGCCCCCCCCATTCACCTATGGTAGCGCAACCTCCTAATCGATCATCCCCCCTAGGTATCCCAAACATGGGTTCCTTTCCCAATTCCCCAGGAAGCCAACCATCACCCAACTCACTCAATAACCCCCCTTTATCTTCTCAACCAAAGCGAGTTCGTGGCATGAGGAAGGAGCCTAGCGATGAGGAGATTGTGTCAGAGACCCAACCTGCGCCAAAGAAACCCAGGAACTCCAAAAAGAAGGTGGTGGTGGACTTGGGGGAAGATGACGACAACGACAATAAGAAAAGCAAGTGGCAAGACTTTTGGGTTGACCAACTCATTCATGTCAGGGGGGCATGAGTGAGGAGTTCAACAATCCTGGGAAACAAGGGGTCAACTTGTGGGCAAAGGTGGCCACAAAGCTAGCCGGCATTTACCCTGATTTCAATAAGGATAGTGAAAGTTGTCGCAAGAAGTGGCAAGCGGTGCTAGAAAAATATAGAGTGGACAAAGCTCACAACTCGGTATCTATGAATTGCTTAAAGAACCAAGCATGCACAATGATGAGTGCATAGTGCAGACTTGGTTGCATGTTACCGAATGCATGGCACGATCTGTGAGGTTGAGGAAGATTGCGAACCGTAGGAGGGGTCATGAACACAGACAAGCGTGGGCATATCCACGGCCTCAAGGCTTTGTAAAATGCTATCTCCTAAGTGCTTATAGTGCTACCATGTTCAAGCGGCGTCTTAGGGTTAGCAAAGAAACCTTTCATTACCTTTGTGGGAGTCTAGCACCATTCATGCAAAAGAAAAGCACAAACTTCTGTGTGCCTGTGTCTATTCAAGATAGGGTAGCCATTGCTCTAAGCAGACTTGCTACAGGAGATGGACTACTGGGCCTTGGTGACACCTATGGTTGCGCTAAGAGCACATGTTGTGAAATAATCCTTGCATTTTCCAAGGCAATTGTGAAATCGGGTCTCCGGAATATGTACATAAGATGGCCTTCAAGATCTCGGCTTGCAACTTTAGCACGAGAGTTTGAGGCACTTAGGGGAATTCCCTACGTCGTTGGTGCGATAGATGGTTCTCACATCCCCATCATTGCACCCCGTGACAACCATGTTGACTACTTCAATCGGAAAGGGTTCCACTCTATTTTGCTACAACTAACAGTAGCCGCCAATTGCTCAGTATGGAATTATGATGTCGGTTGGGCCGGATCAGCGCATGACTCCTTGAACTTCTCCAGAAGTGATATAGGGCAAGCATGTGCAAGGGGCGAGCTGGGTAACTATTGTTTGGTTGGCGACTGTGCTTACCCCGCACGGCCATACATGTTAGTGCCTTTCAAAGGATGCAAGGAAGGGTTGACACGTCTAAAGTACCATTGGAATTTCATTCAATCGAGCACAAGGATGCCAGTTGAGAGAGCGTTTGGTATGCTCAAGGCAAGGTTTCGCATCTTGCTAAAAAGATGTGACATGAATCTACGTCATGTCCCAGATCTTGTTGCGGCTTATCTTGTGCTACACAACATTTGTATCCAACATGGAGAGTCTTTTGATATGGAGTGGGTACGTGAGGCGGAAGCAGAATTGTCAGCATGCTCTGGACGTGTAGAAGAGGATTGAAGAGCAATAGCTACCTCCATGAGGGAGCTTCAAGCAATACGTGAAGTTGACATAGAGGATGCAATGGAGCGCGCTCAAGGAGGCAATGAAGGGGGTGCGAGTGACCTTGGAGTTGGCTCGGAGCGGCGAGATAGTCTTGCCCGAACAATGTATAGAGAGCAAGCAAGGATGAATGTCCTACAAGTTTTTGGAAGGGCGGCTTTAGAGGAGCTGGACTCACCTACCAACTCCGATTAAGCCTTTGTAATACAAGTCTTTTGTCTGGCTTATTGTGGTTTGTACTGTGGCTTCTTTATTTTTGTAGTTACACTATGCTTTGTGGACATAATATAGCTTTGTTCTATGGTTTTTGGTATGGTGTTTACTCTTTCTTCCGCCGCCCCCCAGTGTTCACAGTGGGCGGCGGAAGAAGTCAGGCTCCCTTTTACTTCCCCCTCCCTATGTGAACACTTGGACGGCGGAAGTGTGCATTTTGTAAGAGTTCCACCTGGAAAAGTGTGTTTGAGAGTATGTTTTCCGCCGCTCCAATGTGAACCCGCCCTAAGCCTCCTTGCATATTCGAGAGGGCCGCATCTCAGAGGTCACCTTGTTAGGTCGTGGCATCTTCTACCTCCATATGACCATAGAGGAGGGCATAGCAACCTTGTTAGCCAACTCCCTACTGCATCATGCATGTGATACCCTAGTAGGCTTAATTCTCAGTCTTAGACTTTGACACCGTGTAGCCCCAGCACCTAGTGACACTCCTATTCCCAAGTTTGGGGATGGAGCTCAAGCATCTAGTGGTGTGGGACATATGTGTCTCTTTTAGCACCCCCTCTTATGGAGCCATCACATAGAGATAACAACACGTGCCCCTTGGACTCAAGTATCTTCGTCCTCACTGAATGGTAGGAGGTTTAGAAGATTCCCTCCATGAGGGATCTATGGCTACAAATACGCGTCGTGTTTGTGGTAATTTTGGATTGTTGATTTGCCATCGGAAGTGAACTAGGGAAAGCGATCTTGTGGGTGAACTAGGAGTGAACTGGGAGTGAATTGGGAGTGAACTGGGAGTGACCTAGGAGGGAGGGGGAGGGGACTTTTTTTGGATTGTTGATTTGCCATCGGAAGTGAACTAGGGAAAGCGATCTTGTGGGTGAACTAGGAGTGAACTGGGAGTGACCTAGGAGGGAGGGGGAGGGGATGGGACTTTTTTTTTTTTGAGAAAGTGCAAAAGCGGATTTGAACTTACAACTTGCATTTTGGAAGTGAAACATCTAACCGCTATGCTATACTCTCTAACAACGAAATCCTTCTTGATTTTGGTAAAAACTAATCTTTCAATCCCTTTGTTCACCCCTTCACTCCAAGTTCACTTTTATATCGGACGGTACAAAATCGTATCGGACGGTGCAAAATCTTTAAGTATCGCGACGCCTAATTGTAGCCATAGATCCCTCTTGGAGGACCCCATGCCATTTAGTCAGGTATCCCTCGGGCTGCTTAGGTACAAGTGGAGGATCCTGCCTCACTTTCTAAATACATTACTATTACTTTTGGAGAGAGGTCATGGCATCAACGCATGATAGACATCCGAATCAATGCCTTTACTCTCATAAGTTTGGTCACTTGGGTTGGGTGTGTCCGCACTTTGGCTCCTGAGATGAGGTGGCAGTGCCCACTAATGTCGATCATGGGGACCATGCCCACAGACGAGAGGGGAGGCATGACCAACCAGAGCCACAGACCCTCACCCCTTGGCACCTCCATTACACCCACCAAATGAGAGAGAGTGGACCAGAGTCTAGTACAGGTGGAGGAGGAAGGTTACAGCCCCAACTTCTTTGACATCTTCTTCTAGGGAAGGTATGCCAAACTCTAGGAGAGAAGGGCTGACAAATCATGCTTCCTCTAGTTCAAGCCCACCCCCCCGCCCCCCTCTGATGCTACAGGAGTGGGTTGGAGGGCACGTCAGGAGAAAGATGTACATGCGACACTTGTGGAGGAGCATACAGGTGCAACCTTTGGAGCGGAGGGAGACTCCAGAGGGAGAGTTTGAGGGTGGGGGTTTCAGGCATGCGTGATGTGATAGTGGAGGAGGAGACAGTAGCACCAAGAGCCACAACATAGGCAAAGCATGCTGGTGGGCAGTCACCATCGTTGACTAGACAAGGATAGAGTGGTGCCAATACGAACTCATGGTAGCTGCCACGGTTGCTTGTGGGATTATGGGGCTTCTTATGGAAGAGGCTTCGTGTTCTGCGACCTTGGTTATGCAGGTTTCTGTTCTCTGGCAAGAGGCTCGTGCAGTGTTCACAAAAAACGTGGGTTTAGTGTAACGTGAATTGTTAAAATTGAGATTTAACTTGAAAAAATATAATTAGAAGGTTTTGATGAATTGTAATTTTTAGAGGTATATAATTATTTGACTTTTATTTAAAATTTTGAACATTTAAAAAATGCTAAATATTCAAGCTTCAAAGAGAATCTTCAAATTGTTAATATAACTCTTACAATTTTTGAATAGATACTAATTATGTTTTTAATATTAATTAATAATTAGTAATTAATAAATTAGTAATAATTAGTAATTATTAACTTACGAATTAGTTAATAATAAATTAGTAATTGTTAAATTTCAACAAATCATAAAATTAATGTATTTATTATTAATAGTTAATATCAAGTTTTAAAGGTATGCCTTTGTTAATGTATTTACTTAATGTCAAGTTGGAGTCTAATGTCAACGTATTCATGGTGCCCATTGCCCAACGATCACCCACCGCCAGCGTACATACTACAGTCTCTACTTGATTTTGCTGGCATTAGTTTTATTGACTTTTATTGTTCGGACAACGAATATTTTAATTTTTTTCCTTTGAAAATTAGAAATTAGAATCCTTGGAGTCTCGACCTTTAGTCTTTTTAATGGAGTCCCTATGCATTCGAGTCCTCACTCTAGAGTCTCGAGTCGGATCGACTCTCCATTCCTTCTACTCCGTTGGGAAGAAGCATGTTGCATGCTTAGGTTACAATAGCTTACTGACTCCCACTCAGGTATATGCTCTGAGTTTTGATGTTTCATTCATGATTCTTGTGCTCCAAGCCTCCATGGCCACCAGCAACTACTCACAACAGTACACTTGATGCGTGACGGAGCCTCTACGTTTCAACTTTCCCATATTCTCATATGCATCTCTCTCTCTCTCTCTCTCTCTCTCTCTCTCTCTCTCTACATCACGGTTTTTTCACCACTTTTGGTTGCCCGTTATGTTTATGTATTTAAGAGTTACCCTTCTCATGCTGCTGCCCCCGAGAGCGAGAGGGAGAGGGAGAGAGTGTGTGTCATGTGTGTTTGATCCTTGACCTCAAGGCGAGGTCCATCTCGGGCAGGGTACCCGCTTCTTGCTCTATTGGTGGTAGAAGTCGTGAAGCCTTGCTACGACGTCATAGCAAGGCTGTTGGGAGTGCTCAAGCCTCAAGCAGCACATTCCGCATGCACAAGCGCACTTCCGCTAGAGGTGTTCATCGCCCAAGCTTGCTAGCACCTGCGCACCTTCAGTTGGTGGCCGTATGCGACAACTGCACTCCAGAAGTGCGTCCTCTCCGGCCACCCGCCTGGTGTGCGGATCAACACACCTTTCTTGCATGTAGCCTTCCATACCCGGTCCTCTAACTCCCATCTTGGCGGCCATCTTCTTCGTCTTAGTAGACATACTCACGGCACAGTTCATTGCTAGCGGTTTGGTAGGTCCATGCAGTATGCGTCATGGTGTTATTAACATTATGTTTAGCTAAAATAATTAATATAATTAATATTCATATAAAAGTTACCTTTCTCATGCACGATACTAATGCAAAATCCTTCCTTGAGAAAAAAATTATTTTGTAGTCTAGGCAAAAACCGTGGGGTGAATGACCTCATTCGTGTGGCCTACAGGAGTGTTCTTAGGAGTTGTGTCCCTTGTATCGATCATCAGCTTACCTTCCAACTCATGGTTCAAGTTTTTCACATGCTAGGGGATCAGGCAATGGTTATGGATGGTAATCATTTTTGTTTTTGTCTTGATGATCCACATGGTATCTTGATGCATGATCATTGATAACGTTGATAATCTGTGCATTGTGTACACGTCTTTTGCAGATTGTGGATTCTGATAGATGTATATGATGTGTAAGACTTTGATGTTGTTATTATTTGAATGGAATTTTTGATGATACTTATGGGTAAGAGGCAAGGTTTGATGACGTTTAGCAAAACTGAATACGGGAACTTGAATATTGTAATATTTTTGGAACTTGAATATTGGTGAGGAATCATGCATGGTAAACAGAACTCCTTAATGCTGGGTTCACAAAAACCCCTAAGCTTTCATTCAAACGTAAAAAAAGTGTTAGTAGTGTTGATACTAATGAAGTAGAAGAAGCGATTGTTGAAAATGTGAGTGCAGAAGAGGAAACTAGAATCCGAAAAGCAAGGAGAAGTTGGATAGAAGCATGGGGGGTTGTTTTTGAGTGGGCTTATTTTGATAGGCAAAGTGGAAGAGTATTTTGCACTATTTGTCAAAAGAAAAAAAATAGCAAGAGTGAATATGGGACTAGTGGTTCAATCAATGTATAACTGAGTGCCATTAAATAACATGTTGATTCTAGAACACATAAGTTTGCTATATATGCTCAAGGACATGCTCAAAAAGCCTTGGAAGAAGGTATGAAAAAACAAATGAGGGAAGGCAGTGTTGCATGTGTTTTTCGAGTTGCATATTTCTTGGCAAAGCATGACATTGCTTTTTTGAAGCACCCGTACTTGTGAGAATTGCTTTGATCTTGTTAGAATTGCTTCGATGTTGTGGGGCTCCTAGTGTGCCAGAGCAACTTTACAACAATGATAAGGCTGCTGTAGTTTTTGTTGGTTTTATGGCAGATTCTATAAAAAAGGAAACAATTTGTAGGCTAAAGCAAAGCCATGTGTTTGGCATCTATGTGGACGAGTCTACGGATATTTCAGATGCAGAGCACTTGATAGTTTATGGTAGCTGTATGTATTGTCATGAACAATATATATCTTTTCTGTGTTTGTTGGAGGTTGAAGATAAAACAACCAAAGGATTGTATGCTTTCTTTAAATTGCATGAAATAGATGTGTCAAAATTTGTTAGCTTTGGGTCAGATGAGGCGTCTGTCATGGTTGGTAAAGATAATGGCCTTGTAACACTTTTAAAGAAATCAAGTCCTTATCTCACATCTATCCATTGTGTGACACATCGAACCCATTTATGTGGAGGAGATGCAACAAAGCATAGTGATTATGCTCGTAAAATTGATGCAACTTTGAATGATATTGGCTCATTCTTTAAAAAAAATCCCACTCATGAAGATGTAGATTTGCATGTAAGGAGGTTTGAGCAATACTGGAAAGTAGCTAGACCTCAGGATATGGAAGAGCTGGAGTTGAGGGAAATTCGACAAGGATGCTTTCATGAACACCTTCAAAGATAGAGCCACGGAGTGGGTGTCAAGATACCAAGACAACCATTTCTAGGCGTATAAAGAGGTCATGATTGCTTTTCTTGGGAGATTCCACAAGATAAAGCTTGCAACTCAACTCTGTGATCAAATGAGAGAACTCTGACAAGAAGACATGGATGTGGAATCATATGCAACAAAACTGCTAAGCTTGAGGCAGAGAGTGGAGGAGCAAACCTAACCCTTGATACAAATAGTTGCAAATTGGTTTGTCCAAGGGTTTAAGCCGAACATGCATGCGCAACGGTCAGCACAAAGCAGGCCAACATTAAAGAGGACTTTGAGGAACTAGTTGAACTAGCCAAAATGGCATAAAAAAGAAGCCAAGAAAGAAGACAGAAGAGGAAGCCCAGGAAAAGTGTCACAATTTAGGAGGATGATTCAAGCAACACCTCACAGGACACCCCAGTGGTAAATGAAAAAAATAAAGGACAAAAAGAAGAAATCCGCGAGGGCAAAAATGAGCCTTAGAGAACTTGCACTGTAGGTGAAGCCGATGCAAGAAATGAAAAAGAGCAAAAGCTCAAAATTATGCAAAAATGTGTTCTGTTCTCAATGCAAATAGGAAGGCCCACCTCAAGGAGGAATACACTATGCCACCAATGTGTACCATCTCTAATATGTATAATCATAGTTCATGGAACTGCACATACAACATGAAGAATAGAGCTCCCATGGTGAACAACATGGAAGGAGCGGAAAGAAGACCCCTAGGAATGGGAAGATATGGGAGTAGAGCCTGCAAAAATTACACGGGTAGGAGAAGCCAAGGACATGTTGGCAGATCTACCACCTTCACATGCTACTATTGCCCCACCAACCTAGGCACACCAAGGCAGAATGTGCCATGAAGTACAAGCATGATGAGGAAAGATAGGTGGAATTGATGCAAACTGAAAGAAAATCTTCTAAGCACCAACATGATGTAGCCGGATGACTTGCTCACTGAGGTTCAAGACATCCTGGCAGTCCCAAGGGCTAAAGCTAATGAATCAACTCTGGTGGATAATTGTGACTCACCCAAAGCCCACAAGAAGGCAGCTATGGAATGGGAACCAGCA
Organism: Cibotium barometz; assembly: GCF_041138505.1. Taxonomy (NCBI): domain Eukaryota; kingdom Viridiplantae; phylum Streptophyta; class Polypodiopsida; order Cyatheales; family Cibotiaceae; genus Cibotium; species Cibotium barometz. Next base: position 38,489,889 of record NC_141076.1, read on the forward strand.
GAGAAGGTGAGGATTCAAACCACCAGGAGGATAACTCATTTGAAGTCATCACATAGATATACCAGAGACAAGCAAAAATCTGCAAAATATGCAAGCAGAGATCAACAATGAAAGAAGCTTGGAAGAAAGCAAGAAGTATGCTGATTGGTTGCAAACCAATGTGGTATCAATGTTGCTGTCCTATTGAGACAAGTGTTGGGTTTATGTCCAAGATTCAAGGCTAAAATCTTGATAGCAGCCATTCAAGGACTGAGTAAAGAATTGAAAAACTCTAAAGAGAAGAAGAAACTCTAGAAGCTGAGGAATTCCCAGTTTGAGATGATGAAGTAGCCAAAGTAACAATTCAACTCAACAATGTACTCATCAATGATGCAGTATTAGATGGTGGATTCAAAGTAAATGTCATTATAGAAGAAACTGCAGTAGGATTGGGTCTCAAATGGGAACCCATTCCATTCAACATAAGAATGGAAGATAATAGAATTGTAGTTCCTAAGGGAATCATCAAGAATGTCCTCACATGAAAGTCAAGCAAGTAGACTTCAGGGTCAACATAGTGGTCATAATCACTAAAACCACATCAGGTCCTACTAGGTGTTATTGGGAGGGCCCTGGTTAAGACACGACAAAGTGAAGTAGGGCTGGGGTAGAAACAAAATCTCCATCAGAAAAGGAAAGCGAAAAGTCCATGTGTCAATCTTTTCCGAGTAAGGGGATCAGTAAAACCTGCCCAAAGGCTAGTTCATGCGAAAAAATTCAATATGTCAGAAGTCTTTGATGATGATGAAGAGGATAGAATACTCCGCAAACATCCTGACTTGGTGCCCTTGTACATGTTACATGTAGATGAAGTGATGGGGCACAATATAGAAACAAAGGATGAGAAAGCGGAAGTAGCAACCAAAGAAGTAAAGGAAAAAGAATCAAATTTCGCAAAACCAGAGGGCTCAAGGAGAACCAAACTGAGTAAAACCAGAAAGCCTTAGAAGAGGTTGAATCGGCTCAAAATCTAGATCAAGAGGAAGAAATGCAAGAAATCCACAATAAGGTGCAAAAGAAAAAAGAGAACTAGAAGGAAATGCTACGAAAGTAAGCCCGCACATACTACAAGAGGTGAATTTGGGAAATGAAAAGAAGAAAAGCTAGTGAAGATCAGCCTAGAACTGGGAGAAGAATTCAAGCAAGAGCTAGTGTCCTTGTGCTAAAAGAATACCAAGATGTTTTTACGAGGTCATATGAGGACATGGAGGGCATTGACCCCAAATTCTTTCAGCACAGCATCAATTTAAGGGAAGGAGTTATACTAGTCAGACATCAGAGATACATAATGAACCCTAATTATGCCAAGAAAGTCAAAGAAGAAATCAACAGGCTACTAAGAGTAGGATTCATTGTGCTAGTGGAGAAAGCTACTTGGATATCCCCAATTGTGGTAGTGTCCAAAAAGAACATGAAGATGAGGATCTGTCTGGATTAAGGGAAGGAGTTATACTAGTCAAACATCAGAGATACATAATGAACCCTAATTATGCCAAGAAAGTCAAAGAAGAAATCAACAGGCTACTAAGAGTAGGATTCATTGTGCTAGTGGAGAAAGCTACTTGGATATCCCCAATTGTGGTAGTGTCCAAAAAGAACATGAAGATGAGGATCTGTCTGGATTACCGTAAGCTAAATGCTGCTAGTCATTCTTGAAATTTATAGCAGTCCTTTGCCATGTGCCCTCATTTGCCAACATAATAGCACTCTATGCTATTTGCACTCTGATTTCTTACCCAACCACCTCGGCCACTTTGGCTCCCTTTGCCTCTAGACTGACCTCTTCCACCCATGTATGATTGTTGTTGTTGCTGCAAATCATTAGATTCAACCACACTAACTTAGCCTCTACCATGACCTCTACCTCTGCCTCTACCTGAATTGGAGTAGAAGGCATGTTCTGATGTGTTCTTACTTTGTGAAGAAGAGACCTCACTTAGAGACTTTTCTTCTATGATCAACATAGACACCAAGTCCTGAAAGTTGGGAATATTCTCTCTGACTATAATGGAGGTCTTGAATGGCTTATACTCTTTGCCAAGCCCATTCAAATAGACACTAATGAAATCATCATCCTCCACTGATACATTGATAGATCCAAGAGATTCAACAATGACCTTGATCCTTAAATCATACTCATTGATAGAAACTTTTCCACTATATACAGCTCTTGTTTTAGCTACAGTTTCCTTGCCTTTGTATTAGTTTGGAACATTTGCACTAGGTTCTACCATGCAAATGCTGGAGTGTTGGCATCCTGTATGTGTCCTATCATTATGTCTGTGACACTGATCAAAAGCCAATACATGACTTTCCTTGCACCCTGATTCCAATCCTTGAATGCCTTTATATCTACTGGAGTGGCATTCTATTCAAACAACTTTGGAGACACCCAGAAACTGGTCATTCTAAACTTCTAGGCATGGAAGTTGTTCTTGTCCAACTTCTCATTGACAATCTGATTGAGTCCAATCTACATGTTTTCCTGCAACAATCAAAAACCTGCAAAAACAGATAATTTTTGTATGCAACTTGTAACACAACAATATCTTTTGTGACTACTACATTGGGACTTCAGCACAATGTTGACACTCTAGGAGAGGGGAACCCAGCTCGTATATGCCTATCAAAATTTTGGTAGTGTAAGGTTGCTATAGGGTATTGGAGGAAAGATTCTTGGAAGTACTAGACTATCTTGGCAACCAAGTGCCTACACATAGAAAGCTAGCAATTTGTACCTATTCCTATAACTTTAGACTCACCTGCATCACATGCAATGCACTCTACAGAATGAAAAATTCAAACTTGATATGGCTAGTGGAGGTGGGAGGCCAAGTGTGCACATGCGAGCGTGAATAAGATAGAGTACCAACAGTAGTATAGTGGGCTCCTATGAAAGATAGAGTACCAGCAACAACAACAAAGTGGGCTTCTCAAAGATAGTGAGAACAAAATGGTCAAAAAAAGTAGAAAGTGACCCTTAAAAGGCTAAATTTTGATGTGGGTCATATCTTCACCTATCTTGTTGAGTAGAAGGGCATGTCTACTATTAAGGTGCTCATATCTGTAATTTCTTAGAACCCTAGCTCCTATGCCTTTTTGTAAGGTGTCCTACCATATTAGTGTGCAAAAATAACCCCCCAATGCTCTGGAAACAGGAGACCACATGTGTCCTATAAAGTGTAGGGTTGGCAAATTGTGACTAGAGAGATTGGTTCCTACCATTTGTTAGCTATCCTAGCATGTTATCTTGCTTTCTCCTCTTCCAATTCAGCTTTTCCCTTCTTGGATCGCATGTGTCTAGAAAAGATTCTTTTGAATTTTGGTGTGGCACCTGTGCCGGTTAGACCTTGTACATCACTCTTATGATATTTCTTTCAAGTGGATCACATTTGTAGTACTAGAAAGTATAAGAATATATAGAACAACAAAGAGGAAAGTGTAGCAAGAGAGTACAAATGATGTAAATAGATAATAGAGAGTACAAATGATGTAAATAGATAATAGAGAGATTTAAAATTTTGATTATACCATGTAGTAAGGTACAATGTGATGGTGGCATCCACCCGTGTGCTCTCAAGGTAGAGCTTAGATGGCGATCTAGAAAGACTCTAGATGGAGAATTACTACATGTAGAGGGTATGTATGCCTCAACTAATGACAATGGCCTCCTTTTATAACATTGTAGGTGGAGTGGGTGGTGCATTCAAAGCATGGGTGTCTATGTTGCACTGACTCAACGCACTTGCCATGTATTCAAACTGCAGCTAACCGACCACCTACATGTAACTAGGAGATTACAAAAATCCAACAACCTTGGCAGTCACTATCGAGGCCAGATTTATGAGTTGGGATCATTTAGGCTCCCAAGCAGGCCCTGGTGCAAGTTAAAGCAAGGTGTTTTAACTTACCTAGCATACCATATCAACCCACATCCCACTTGCCAGTGTGCCAAGTCTACCTAAGCCATCTCGTAACCATCAATGATCACAAACAAGATTTCTTCTAGTGTCTAAGTTGGGGTTCCTACCAAAGTCACATGCACGATTACTTTCTCCTCATAATGGGGGCCTTACAAGATGTGCAACACAATAAAATAGTAGGGCAATTATGAGAGGAGGGAATTGAGTGTATACTAACATCCCCTCTCAATGTTCACCCAAAGATGAACTACGCTAGTCTTGGCCCAAAGCCAAGCTACTGAAGATGTGGAGTGAGCTTTTCCTCTCCAAGTGCCTTAGTGAAGATGTTTGTGTAGTTTTGCTATGTAGAACAATACTCTTGCTCCACAATCTCATCCTCTATAAGCTCCCACACATAATGATATTGTCTCTATGTGCTTCATGTGCGAGCATGAAACACCGAGTTCTTGTTGGCAATGGCCATGCAACTCTGATTGTCACATTGTAGAGTTTTTGCCATCCTAATTAGAGATTCAATGTCTGCTAAGATCCTCCTCAACTAAACTGCTTCACATGAAGCAAAAAACACTCCTTTGTACTCAGCTTTAGTAGAAGATAGTACGCTTCAGTAGTAGAAGATAGTGCCATTGTTGGTTACTTCTTTTTGCTGACCCAAGAGAATGCACCTAATCCAAGCAAGAAGTAATATCTAGAAACTAAATTTTTGGAGCCCAATTGGAGTCACAATATCCCACTAAAAAATCACTTGTACCATACATAATGCCATACTTTAGTGTACCTTTAATGTACCAAAGTACGTGAATTCTTGCATTCCAATGATTTTCCCTAGGCTTTTTGGAGAACCTACTTAGCGCACCTTACTGTATAGCAAGTGTTTAACCTAGAATTTCACAAGAAAATCAAACTCTCTACCAGCTTTCTATACAACTTGATGTCAACCAACAGTGAAGAATCTTCTACATAAAGTTTTGAGTTTACCTCCATAGGCATACTTACTAGCTTATAGTTCGTCATCCCGAAAGCTTTCAAGATCTTAGAACCATGCTTTTGCTGAGAGATGAAGATCCTATTTAACCCTTGCCAAACCTCAATCCCTAGATAACAATGTAGAAGCCCTAAGTCTGTCATCTCAAACTCAGTACTTCACATCTCTTGTGTTTGTTGGATGAGTTCTTCATGATCACCTATAACAATCAAGTCCTCCACATATAGGATAACTATCACATACTTGCCATCCTTTCTGAGAACATAAATATTAGCATTAGAAGCACTTCTAGAAAAACCAATTTGTTTGAAAAAATTGTCTATGCAGTGGTACCATGCTCTTTGCGCTCGTTTCAGCCCAGACAAAGCTTTTTTCAGCTTACTGTTAACCTATGATGGACATTGAGACGTACTATGTTTTACGTCATTAATTTAAATATTCTGAGTCATGGGCCGGGCTTGTCGGCACCATATGTTAAGGATAAAGGGATTGGGTGATCGCGGATGAGAGGCGCACCTTGAATATCAGCAGGGTAAGGGTTAGGATCGGTCGGCCATGTATGGGCACCCGTGTGTGAACGGCCAAGTCACCTATAAGAGTCAAATGTAACCCTAAAACCCTCATTCTCATGTGTTGTGAATACAAGAGTGCTCTTGCCTTATCTCCTTGGTTTCCTTCTCTTGCGTGAGAGAGAGAGAGAGAGAGTGAGAGAGCGATCGAGCACTGTGTAGCGGCACGACGGCGGAGAGGCGGTAGAGCGACGACGGCGGCTCCTTCTTCACTGCGATGCGGGAATCCTTCACGGCGGCGGTTAGAGCGGTGAGTGACACACCCTTGCATTCTGTTTGAGTTTGCTTTCCTGGTTGTATGCTTGCAGCCATTCGTGGCTCGCATACGGTGTTTGGCAAGTCCCCAGCTACGACCTGTGCAGCAAAAGCGCACATTTTTGGCGTCGCTCTGCCGGGGAGTTGCCCTGCACCAAGCTCCAGTTTACAGCTCGGGCTGCTGCGTGAAGTTTAATTTACACTGTAGGAAAGCGACTGTGTGTTTGTTGTTGAGGTGTTTCTGTGTTTTGCAATCTGTTTCTACAATTTGTCTTCTGCATTTCTGTTTCTTTTGTTATTTTTTCGCTCCGCGTGTGGGCGTGCATTCTGTTATCTGGTTTTCTGCGTGTGAGGGGGGATTTCTGAGTCCCCAGACCTGTGCTGTGTGCGAACTGCACCGCGGCCAAGGCTGAACCCTAGAAAGAAACCCTAGACAACTTATCCCAAAAAAAAATTAATTTTGAAAAAAGAAAATAAAAATAAAAATTAAATTTTATTTTTAAAGAAAAAACCAAACGTGTGGAGAGGAAAGATTTTTTATTTGGAGAAAATTTTTTTGAAAAGAAAAACCCCCAATTGACCCTGACCCCGGCCTCGGTCTCAGTCTTTTGATATATACATATAGGAGAGTGAGCCTCCATAGCTTTCTTTCAAGTGAGAGCTTATGGGAAGTTGTGTCTTATATGTAGCCCACTCCCCAAGGAGTAAAGTGAGCATGTGGGATAAAGCCCTCACCCTTTCCTCCACAAGCAAATAGGCTTTTGCCCCTTCCCCCACCATAGGGAAACAGACTGTTTTGAGGACCACGAGAGCTCCGGATAGGCAAACACGGTGCTATAAAGCACGCTAGGATCCTTTGAATGATACGCTCGTTTCGAGCTATCACACGTCCTAGTCCAAGTTCGACCGTAAGTAAGGGGGTCAAAAAACGGGTTAAAAACAATACAAAAACAAGTAAAAACGGGGTGTGAAACACCAAAGAAACCACTTGTGTGGACTTCAAGGGTAGTCACCAACGCCCGTAGGGTACCCACGTCATATGCATCTACGCTCTGGTCGGGTGCTAGAGCCTAAGCCACTAGAAAGCATTTCAGTCTACGCAGGCTCACACCATCCCTCCACGTTAGCATCTTGGCCTTCGGGAACCCAAGGGAGTGCAACCCAAGATCCACGAACAGTGGATAGTGACTCGTCCTCTGACTCAGAAGCCATGGAAGGGCACCTTACCAAGAACCCTGAGGAGACAGGCCAAAACATGCCAGTTTGGGCCCCACAACCCGGATCTAGCATGTTTAGTCGTCTAATAGAGACCTTTAGTAGAGCTACACGCTCTGAACATGCGACAAGCGAAGTAAATGAAGAAGGAGGGGTAGTGGATTCGCCATTCACATCTCATGTAGACCCTACCCTCCCAAAGAGTGTCCATGTGGATATTCTACCCACTTCGTTTAATGAGGGCCCTACTGAGCTACCACCTTCCAATGCTCTTCCTAAAGTAGAGGTCCCTAGAAGCCAATCCATAAGAAGTGACATTGCGTCCGCTTCAAGAGAACCGTTTAGCACACTAAGTCTGAATGGGATATTTCTCAATGAGAATTGGGAATATGATCTACACACAGAGACTCTAACTGACCTATACACGGGTTACACATACCATGTAGGTTGGTTAGAAGTCCTACGATCTACATCTAGCACCACTAATCTAGAGGAGCAACAACACATGATATGTGAGGTTATTCATAGAATTATCCAATTTGAGAGGCAAAATAGGGGAGTGAACCTAGTTTTCACTGGCCCTATGAGATTTTTGGATACGGGCAAGGCCAAACAACCAACCCTATCACAATTGGAGACTCCCTCGGTGAGTCCCATAGACCCTTCATATGTTGTTTCGCCTGGAGTCTCAATGCAGGTTGAGCCCACGAGCACTAACTTTAGCTTTCCAACCTTGGCTCAACTTTCGATTAAGGAATCCACAATGCCTACTCCAATGATGAGCATGACAGAAAGCGCACCTGTTACCACTGTAGTTAGTACGACACCGCTACCTAGTGGAACAGTACCTACAACAGTGCATGCCAGTGCCTATCGACCCTATGTACCTATCGCTACTCATGCTCATGTAGCGCCTACGCCTCTTAGTATGCCAATGGCGTATGCTCCACGACCGCCTTATCACAACTCTTATCCAAGAGGAGCTAGGCCTAGCCACATATCATATCCTACGTCATTTGCCAACATACCCAGACCAACGCCAACTCCTATCAGCCAAGCTATCCCAGAAGTGCCTCCACCAGCTATGCCTGCTCACCTAGGTGATCTCGCAGTGTTTGCTCAGACGATCGGATGATTTATTGTGGAAAACATGCGGGGTATTCCTGAGAGAAAACCTAGAAGCAAGGCAGTACAAGTGGCTAAGCTCACTCAAAACTTCAGTGGTAACGAGGATGTTAGGAAGCACATTGAAGTCTTTGAACACGTGTGTGATTCCTTGGAAGAGCACAATGAGCTGCATAAGTGTAAAGCCTTAGGCTTAACCTTGAGTGGGAAGGCCGGAGATTGGTATCAAACCTTAAGGATTGAAGAGCGCACTCACTACCCCACTCTCAAGAGATTGTTCTTGAAAGAATACATACGTGAGGGTGTGCTTTGGGGAGTAGCATCTCAACTCCAAAAAGCCGAGGAAGGGGAGTCAGTGAGAGACTTTATAAGTCGATTGAAGCATCTAAATTCTCGCTGCACTCCCGATGAACGCTTCAATAACAACCAACTGCTCGATAGATTCATCCAAGGATTGCGCCACGAGGACATTTACAATGGCCTAGTCATTAGAGGTCTTACAACGTGGGAAGCAGTCACTGCCAATGCAATCCAGTTAGAAGACAACTTGATGATTGCAGGTAAAAAGGTGTCTTCGGAGACAAAATCCGTTAGTTCGCAAGTATCTGGGCACGAGCCAATGACGGTAAAACCTATTGCCAAGGAGCCCAAGATATCCGAAATGTCTGTGACCGACCTTACTAAGGCTCTCCAAGAATACTTTAGGGGTAATCGAGCTCCTCAAAATAGCCATATGTACCCAAGAAGAGAGCAACAATGGTGTTCGGTTTGCTTAGGACCACATAGCACGAGTGAATGTCCCACATTTAGAGTCAAATTCAATGGGAATTGCAATGCATGTGGTAAGTATGGCCATCAATCTAAAGATTGCCTAGTACTTAAGCGATTGTTGGCAAATCAGGCACCACTAGCCTGGTCAAACACACCTCAAGTACCCGCGCTAATGCCTGCACAACCTGTCGAGCAACCGTCACAGCACATAGTTCCAAGGAATCCGAATGTAGTCCAGTCTGTGCCGTTACCACCACCAGTGCTAGGACCACAACCTCCACATCCAAGGATTACCCCAATAAACCAGATGGGTTGTGAGTCACATAGTGCATGTGGGGATTATGAAGAGGAGATAGACCCCACTGCTCCATATGGGATTGATACGTTTGAAATTATTCCCTAGTACTACATGGAGGATCATTTCGGGCAAGTCAAGCCTGTATATCAAGCGGCTGCTCTCGCCACAAGAGGGCAAAACCTTAATACCTTGGCGAGGAGACCACCTCTTCAATGCTACGATTATGGTGGGCCGCAGCGTGTAGCAAAGTGCCCTAATAGCCTACAGAAGATCGCTACTCAAATGCAACCAAATCAAGGGAGCACATCGGGAATGCCAATACTTACATGTAATCATTGGCATAGATCATTTGATCGCTCAATGTCCACATAGTCCTAATGCACCCAAGATTACACCATTAAATTTGGTTGAGGTCACCAACCAAGCCCGAGGAACCACACCTGTTGTACCCGCGAATGTAGTTACACGGTCAATGCTTCAAAATCAAAACTACATTCTTGAAGAGAGGGATACTGCATCAATCGCTCACGCAAAGAGAAAGAAAACACGAGGGAAGAGATCGCTTAATGCCACGAGCTCCAAGCCTAGTTCAAAGACTAACATAGGGACAGGAGACGACCCCGTGTATATGAATGATCCTGAAGATGATTCTGATTCAATAGAAACCATGGGGACCAAAGCCACTACCTTAAGGGAGGAACCCACTCGGGAGCTCAATGAAGGAGAATCAAGCGAGTACATAAATAAGGGAAAACAGAAGGAAACTTCCTCGGCCCCACAACCAAATCAGTTAATGCCCTCTCGACCACCCAAACTGACTGAGACTCCCCAAGACAAGCCACGTGGGCCAAAAACCCCCAGTTGAGGAGATTGAACAAGTGCAACACTTAAGGGGTTTGGTGGAAGAAACACAAAGAGAACTGGAGCCAAACCCGAGAAAAATCAAAATTCTAGACACAGTGTTTCCTACGCAAGTTCAGCCTCACAGGAACCATAAACCGTTAGCTATACCTAGTATCATTCGGGAAGAAAGTGAGGATATGACATCAGGAAGTGGGCAAACACCCTTTTTGCTTGAAAGAATGTTTGGTGAGGGAATGCCTGACCCTATCGAAGAGGAAGTGATTCCATCTTCACCAGTCCCTAGTCAAGGGACGATGTCTCGAAAAGTACCGTTGAATGTGTCTAAGCTAATGGATTTCATGTCCTCTGAAATCAGAACCACGATCATATCCAAATTATACGGAGATCCTGAGCTATTCTTAGCTCTTCGGGCATTTCTCAATGGAGAACTAAAGGCGGGGCTACCACCATTTACAAATATGGATAGACCCGACACACTTCAAGATGAAGGGGAACATTGGGATCTACATCCCAACCTAGATGAAGACTAAGGGAGTCCTTGATGGTGGTGTTGGAGTGAGCATTGTGACTAAAAACTGTTGGGAATCTATGGGGAGACCTCACCTCGAATTCACAAACATAGTGGTTAAGATGGCAAACGGAACTATTGCTAAACCTATTGGAATGTTAAGGGATCTTAAGATCAAGGTTCTGGGATACAAGGTACAACATACCTTCATTGTACAACCTAGATGAAGACTAAGGGAGTCCTTGATGGTGGTGTTGGAGTGAGCATTGTGACTAAAAACTGTTGGGAATCTATGGGGAGACCTCACCTCGAATTCACAAACATAGTGGTTAAGATGGCAAACGGAACTATTGCTAAACCTATTGGAATGTTAAGGGACCTTAAGATCAAGGTTCTGGGATACAAGGTACAACATACCTTCATTGTAATGGATTTCTCCAAGCATCCTATGTCATATCAAATGATCTTAGGATGTCCTTTCATGAGGGAAGCACAAATGGTGCATGACTGGTCGAAAAACCATGTCTATCTACAATTCCAGGACTCTGTCATTCGAGTTGATCTTGAGAATGGTTGTGCACATCCTTTAGGAAGCAAGGTTATCATTGATAATCGATCAGATACCACTATTCACTCCGCCCCATTAAGATATTGCTATACATGCAAAAAAGAGACTGATGATGGGAAAGATTCTCCTTATATGGATGTCCTACCGGGTATGACTGAGTCGCATAACATGGATTGGGTACACCTAGCAGCGAGGCACAAGTTGGGTAACACCTGAGGGGCAAGATATGCCACCATTAGTGCCAATAAACATGATAGGTGTTATGCACTTGACTCTTGATGGCGAGAAAGTGGCAAACTCCACTGACACTGAAAGTAGCGACAAGACTCTGACCAATGCAACTTTGAGTATGAATCTCAAGAAGAAACTAACTCTGAGCCTGATGGGGGGGATGAGTCAAATATTCACCCAAATGTGGACGCAAGGTGCTCAAGGCCTAGAACAGTGACCTCCTGCAATTCATCCGAAAGTGAGGGGGGCACAAGTGAAGATCGACCAAGTGAGTCCGAATCTGATAGAAACAAAAATCAAAAACTTGGTAAGAAGAAAACGAGACATAAGCGCCCACGCTATCGAGCTAATGTACGCACTGCAATAAACAAGGAAAGATCCACTGCAGAATGGCTTAGTTATGTAGGAGCCATTGATGCTCATCGGCGGAAGTTAGCGGATAATTGGGGACAATACCTCCAAAGTGTCATGTGGTGTATTCCGCAACCTCATGACGTTGCCCAATTAGAAATCGAAGAGAAGCCGAAACTAAGTCGTACTGCAAGAAGGCGGCAAAACCAAGAGTTGGCTCAGCAACAAAAGGAAGCAGAATTGAAAGAAAAAATCTTGGCACAACAAGAACCAGTAAACTTACACCCCGCACACCTGAGCATTTCAAATCATTTACCACAGGGAAACGTAAAGTGGTCTACACAAAAGCCCAACGAACGCTTACCAATGGGAGTAGCGGTGTCTACGATGGCCCTGCGGTAGTTAAGGAGATAGACTTAGCAGACCCGAGTGAGGAGTCTAAACCAGTTTTTATTGCTCAAGACCTCACCAAGGCGGAAGAAGCTGCACTTACGAAGCTTCTTAAAGAATTCAAGGACATATTTGCTTGGACATATCATGATATGAAGGGTGTTCCACCCTCGGTGGTACAACACACAATTCCAATGATTAGCACTACTAAACCAGTCCAGCAACGTCCCTACCCAATGAATCCTAGATTGTACAAGAGGAAATTGAAAAGCTTGTAACATGTGGATTCATATACCCTATTGAGCACTCAAATTGGGTTTCTCCGATAGTCATCGTACCAAAGAAGAATGGGAAACTCAGAGTGTGCGTTGATCTCAAAAAGGTTAATGCAGCCACCAGAAGGAATCATTACCCCTTGCCATATTCTGAACATGTGCTTGAAAGAGTGGCAGGCAAGGAGGCATATAGCTTTTTAGATGGGTACTCGGGTTACAATCAGATCACAATTACAGTCGAGGACCAAGCTAAAACAGCATTTATCACGGAGTTTGGAGTGTTTGCCTTTCGCGTCATGGCCTTTGGCTTGACCAATGCACCTGCAACATTCCAACGATTGATAAACACGGCCTTTAAGGAATATCTAAGGGACTTTTGTGAAGCTTTCTTAGATGATCTTTGTGTTCATTCCTCTTGGGATGAGCACTTATGTGTTTACGAAAAATATTTGAAAGGTGTAGATTATATCGCATCTCCTTGAATCCTTTCAAATGCCAATTCTGGGTTAAACACGGAGTTATCTTAGGGCATATAGTGTCCAAAAATGGGATCTCCACGGACGAGAGTAAAATCAAGGTCATTCTGGAATTGCCACCACCCACCAACTACAAGGGAGTCCAACGCTTTATGGGCCACGTTGGTTATTATCGAAGGTTTATTCTCTTCTTCGTCGAGATAGCTCGACCATTGTATAAGCTTCTCATCGAGTTTATTTGGACCGAAGAATGTGACCGTGCCTATGAGCTATTGAAGAAGGCCTTGGCGAGTGCTCCAATCTTGAGAATGCCTAACTGGGATTTACTCTTCCATGTGCATATTGATGCATCAAACTTTGCTATTGGGTGTGTGTTAACTCAGCCCGGAGAACACAAGCTAGACTACCCCATTAGCTTTGCCAGTCACCAGTTGAACGATGTTGAGATGAACTACACCACTACGGAGCGAGAAGGGTTGGCAATGATATATGCAGTAAGGAAATTTCGTTATTACCTCCTTGCCACCAAGTTTGTTTTCTATGTGGATCATCAAGCATTGTTGTATCTGGTAAACAAACCATGCTCCATAGGAAGAATCACACGATGGCTATTGATTCTTCTTGAGTTTGATTTCACTGTTGTTGTGAGACCTGGCAAAAAACATGTTATGGCTGATCATTTGTCTCACATACCTAATGGTGAGGCTCCTACGGGGGTTGATGATGACTTACTTGACACTTCCCTGTCATGGTGGAGACAATGCCTGAATGGAGTGAGAAGATTGTTAACTTTTTGGTTAATGGCTTTCCACCCAAGGAGCTTCGTAAAGATCTAGCTCGAAAGCTGATCAAAGAATGCGAACCCTATTGCCTGATAGCCGGGACTCTTTATAAAAGAGAAAAGGATGACGTTCTTAGGCGTTGTGCCCGAGAGGATGAGTATCTATACATTTTGCAAGAGGCACATATGGGCATAGCCGGTGGTCACTTCTCAGGAGACTTAACTGCGTGAAAGATCTTACAATCAGGGTATTGGTGGCCCACTATGTTCCAAGATGCATCACTCTTTGTGAAGGGTTGCGATGAATGCTAACGATACAAGAAACCCCAACAGAAAGATCAGATGCCCCTACATCCAATCAAAGTAAACCAACCATTTGAAAAGTGGGGTTTAGACTTTGTAGGTCCAATTAGCCCAGCGGCCCAAAACAAACAATCTCGCTATATTATTGTGGCCACTGACTATATGACCAAATGGGCTGAAGCGAAAGCGACACGCAAGGCAGATGCGAGGACAACAACCAAGTTCCTCTTTGAAAATATAATCACACGTTTCAGTTGTCCTTTTGAACTTGTGAGTGACAATGGGACGCATTTTATAAATGACGTGATTAAGGAGCTCACAACAAATTTCATGATATCCCATCATAAATCTACTCCTTATTATCCGCAAGCGAATGGCCAAGCCGAGAGTACCAACAAGACATTAATCTTTGTTTTGAGAAAGGCAGTTAAAGCTCATTGCACGGATTGGGATCTAAAGCTTACGACAGCTTTATGGGCCTATCGTACTACGTACAAAATGGCTATTAATTGCACACCATTCAAAATGGTATATGGCCAAGAAGCAGTCATGCTGTGGGAATTTGTCATTCCTAGTCTTCGTGTTGCTACTCAAGAGGGTTGGGATGGTAATCCCTTAGTAGAGCGTCTATATATCCTTGAGCGGCTAAACGAAGAAAGACAATTGGCTGTGTACAATGCCCTTGTGGAGAAGGATAGAAGGAAAAATGGTTTGATTGTTGCCACCTAAAGGACAAGGACATCAAGGTTGGGGATAAAGTCCTGATGTATGGAGTGCGTAACGAAAAGAAGAAGCTCAAATATGCTGGTAAGGGACCGTATAGAGTATGTGAAATTACCCCGCAAGGTACCATCAGAGTGGAGACTCTCGACAGAGTTGAAACCATTGGATTCCTTAATGGGAGTAAATTCAAAAGATACTATGACCCCCTGAGCCAAGAGGAGTTACATGCAATCCATCAAAAGAAGGTAGCTAAAGAACAAGCTGAGCTTAAAAAGATACAAGCGAGAGTCAAAGCCAAAGAACGTCAACAGCGTGCTAGGCGACAACGAGAAGCCAACTTGGGAATTACGCAAGTATTTTTTGAGGAAGCAGAGGAGGATGCACTGGAATCTGACTCACCTCTAAGATACCCAATTGAGTTACAGAGTCCTTACGGGGAGGTGCTGTATAATGCATTATTGGATACAGGAGCTCAATACAATTTGCTATCATATGGCATGTGGTGTCAACTTGGAAAACCACCTTTATCCAAGAGCGCTATCCAAGTTCAAGGAATCAACAAGAAAAAAACCCCTGTCTCAGGAGTTCTGCACACTCCGATTGCCTATGACAAGGGGACCATAATTCAAAGCTTTTTGGTTATGCCTACGGGTACCATGGAAGGGACTGTAAACTTAGTGCACAAATGGATGATGGCCACCAAGTGCAATATCGATTGGGCAACTAGACGAGTCACAATGCAAGAACCAACACACGTCTGACTGCTCAAAATCCCGCACCTAAGTCATCCACTCAAATGCTAGATAATGAAAAATCACAAAGTCCAGTGGCAAAACCATCTTTGATTGTTTGCCACCCTTCTAACGCTTCAACGCCAAGAGTGGAAACATGCAGGGTGGTCTCTAAAGCTCTGCTTACTATGCCAAAAAACACATACAAATGGGTCCCAAAAGCTTCGTTAATAGCTACTTCCCTTGCTCAATCTCGTTCAGCCACACCAAGAAGCCTCGTAAAAGGAGAGCAGTTACCCACCCCAGAAAGGGCAATGTAACATCGCGATGGATCCCTAAAAAATTATTAGTAGCCCAAGGGTACTACGAGGGGAATGACCAGATTTGGGTCCCTAAACATAAGCTGAATCCCTCTACATCACCTGTAAAACCTTGCAAACCAATTGTTGCCACCCCAATGACAATTCAAGACCGTGGTAAGGGAAAGGTAACAGAGTGCTCCGCACCACTTCTTCCAGAGTTAGTTTGGATTCCTAAACAATATCGATCATTACCACCTAGCTCAGGAAGGGGGGAGCCACATGAAGCTTCTAGCTCCTCATGCCAGGCACACACTCATATAGAAGTTTCTACATGCTCTACACCTACTCTTGTCAACACCCAACAAAAAACCGATGAGTCTACGTCTCCCCTTGTAATAGTATCGTCGGAAACCATTTGCTCCATTCGTCAATGGGAGCGTACACTACCATCTCTATAATTGGATGTGGCCACAAGGGTCATAAAAAGCTATCTGCCCACATCACAACCTATGATCCGCTGGACAAATTGGTTCCAAGAGGCTGCAACATCATTGCAAATAATATGATCTACCCAAGGAAAGGGGGAGCATGTACTCACGCTCGACATTCTAATGCTTCCTCCTTAACCTTCTCCCCTGACCATGTAATTGCCAAATTCAAGGGGATGTATATATATAGCTTCATACATTTAAAAAAATAAAAAAACAAAAAAAAATAAAGAAAAGAAAAACAAAAAATAGTAAAAAGAGCAAGAGCACAAAAAGAGGAGAAATATCCATGTACAATCAAGAACTAGATTGACCTGTCACAAACCTACTGATGCTATATCTGTGTTTGCAGATATGGCAGATGCACGATCATCATACACTTCATCCACTCCCACCTTTGGTGAGAGGTATCATCTGTACCTTTCTCAGATATTTCACATGTGTTATCCTGTAATTGAAACTGAATGGGATCATATAGATGTACGTCTAGCCAGAGAGAAAAATGTTGAGGAATTAGAATGGCTAATTCGCCTATTGACCATGACTGACCCCTACTCCGTAGAGGAAATATCCCCGATAGCCCAATGCTTTCCTTTTCCACAAGATGACTATCCTCGCATGGTTACATTCTTGATGAGTTTATGTGGATGGGAAAATGAAAAGGAAATATCTGACAATGATGAATGGACGGATGAAACTTATGGCACTACTGAGGTTGACTTTATTTATTTGGATGATGCAGATAGAGGCTTAGCCTTAGGGCTAGAGCTAGGACTCTACAACATCCTCTTACCGTATCCTTAGTAGTAGTGTGGTGACTGGTAGGTAGGATAGTAGTTTCAAGTTTTTTCTAGTTTGGATTTCTTAAACAGGTCTTTAATTTTTCACACTAATGTGCCTCTCGAGGTATAGTGCTTGTTAGTTGATTGTACAGGTTGAAAAGTTTGAGGTGGGTTCGCTTTCAAGTCCTGAGATAGCCGCAACGCTCATACATAAATATCTCATTAAATTGCGGGCATTTCTCTCATCGAATCAAGAAGATCTCCAAAATACAGGTGTAATTCTTCCATACCCACTCTCTTTCGTTTTTTCTGTTCAATTAATTGCATGAACTATAATGCATGACCACATGAAAATTGTCAATGTACTACTTAGTTTTTGAAGTTGCTTGACGTGCTAGTGTAAATCATTAATGAGCTTAACCTTATTGGATATATTCCTGAGAATGCATGACGTCTTTAGTTAACCTTGGAATACGATTGTCTTAGGTCTAGGGTCAAACCATCTTAATGTTTGACACCTGGCCATGTGTGTGTTGACCTCTAGGACATAGCTTTTACCCCTTTGTCGAAAGGATGCAAGACAAATTATAGTTTAGGAGCGAAGATCAAAAGAAATTATTTAAAAAAAAAGAGCCTACAATAAATGGCAATACAAGTCTATGATGTGCTTTAATGTTGGCCTATCGCCTTATTGATACTTGACAGGCGGGGAGTATTCTACTCCACACCGATGCCTTGGTTTGGTAGGGGGTAGCCTTGCCTAAAGTGAGCTAATAGATTCCTAGATAATGCCTTGTGTTAAACATGGTACCAGGATCGATGCTAGTTTTGCCTTAGGAAGGTCGCCATTGTGTATAAAAATTGTCACGTGTATAAAGCAATAAAGGCAAAAGGCTCCTGTAACTCTGATGTTTCTTGTGTCCCTAGGCTTGTGGTATTAACTTGTTCTTAGAGTAGACACAGTGTGGTCATCTATTTATTTATTAAGCTTGGTTATTTTCCTTGACTTAGGCCAGTTATAAACCTTGATTAACCTTTGACACCTTGCTAACTCTTGATTTACTTTCAATAATTTTAAACGCCTTTGCTACACTAGCTCATTCATGTGACCCTTAAACTAAGTTCTCATAGCAACATCCATTGTGGTCTAACATGCTTGAGTTTATACACTTTATATCTTTTGAATTCCAGCATACTTTCACTCTACTTCCCTGTTTTGCAGACGGTCCACCACAACAACCCTATCGAGCTTACCATACCATAGCTTCCGAGGACGGAATCTACATCAGGAAGGGGGCATGTTAACCTATGACGGACATTGAGACGTACTATGTTTTACGTCATTAATTTAAATATTCTGAGTCATGGGCCGGGCTTGTCGGCACCATATGTTAAGGATAAAGGGATTGGGTGATCGCCGATGAGAGGCGCACCTTGAATATCAGCAGGGTAAGGGTTAGGATCGGTCGGCCATGTATGGGCGCCCATGTGTGAACGGCCAAGTCACCTATAAGAGTCAAATGTAACCCTAAAACCCTCATTCTCATGTGTTGTGAATACAAGAGTGCTCTTGCCTTATCTCCTTAGTTTCCTTCTCCTGCGTGAGAGAGAGAGAGAGAGCGATCGAGCACTGTGTAGCAGCACGACGGTGGAGAGGCGGTAGAGCGGCGAGACGGCGGCTCCTTCTTCACTGCGACGTGGGAATCCTTCACGGCGGCGGTTAGAGCGGTGAGTGACACACCCTTGCATTCTGTTTGAGTTTGCTTTCCTAGTTGTATGCTTGCAGCCATTCGTGGCTCGCATACGGTGTTCCAGCTATGACCTGTGCGGCAAAAGCACACACTTACAAACCTTAGCTTCTGAATTAAGCAACTCAAAACCTGGTGGCTGACATACACCTCCTCCTCGTGATGTCAATTCAAAAAGGCTGATTGCACATCCATTTGAAATACTAGCCACTTCTTGGCAGAGAAGCCAAATTAATTACCGTGTGAAATAGTCATCCGAGTTGTTGGGGCAAAGGTTTCATTAACATCAAAACCCTCTACCTAAGAAAGTGATTGTGTAACTAATCTAGCCTTGTACTTTTCAAGCGAGCCATCAACCTTGTATTTGGCCTTCCATACCCATTTGATGCCGATTACCTTCTTTTTAGGCGACCGAACACCATATTGGGGAATATGGGAATTTCCCACAAGTTTGGGACACGTGGTCAAAAGTTTGGATTAACCATAACTTGAACACCACTAATCCAAAATGAGCGCTTTATAGCTCTTTAGATTCCATTTTTCAAGCGCTTTCCAATGATAGGTCATATGATAGGGTTTTGAGAAACTTACAAACATGTTATCCATGTCTCCTTTTTAAGTATTCAAAAATGGGAATTGGGAAATTCCCAAATTCACTAATATGGTGTTACCGATTCAACAATCTCCCAAGTGTTGTTTTTGATGATGCTATCATTTTTTTACTACATGGCTACCTTCCACTTTGGGTCTACCAAAGGTTCTTCCACATTAATTAACTCTTTCACAAAACATATTATCTTAGCCATCAAGGCCATATTGACAATGTGTTTAGAGGCCCTTCTATTCCGAGAATCATGGAACAAGAGTGTGCAGTATCATTTTCAAGAAAGATGAAATACAATAGGAGAGAAAGATGGAATACGACAGGAGAGCATAACAAAGCTACGAAGTCACGGAATGGTGGTTACGGCATGTCCAGATGGGTGTCATATTATTTTTTGGGCCAAAATTGACAATGTAAATATATCCAGTTTGTAATTCCGTGCTATTGTAAGTGGTAAAAAGGCTCAGTGAGATACCAAGGACATGGCCGAGTATTTCGTACCATGGAATGAAGTCTTCAGGGTACGTGATGAATGGCATAACCTCAAACACGCAGATGGAAAACTGCGAGATTATATCAACAAATACAGGCAACTTATGCTACAGATTATGGATATGCATTCTACAGATAGACTACATGGGTCCTTGTTCGAATTGCATGACTGGACCCGCAGAGAGATTGAAAAAGCAGGAGCCAAAAAATTATGAGGCAGCACTCACAATGGCGGAACAACTGTCCGCCGACACTGAGAGTAGAAAGTGGCAAAGTAAAAACAATGCAACAGGAACAGGGGGATGGAATGGTGCCAAACCTCAAAACAGGAATGATAACTCCTCCAATGAAACCCGGGGAGAAAACTCTGGGACAAGTACAAGCGAGACAAGGTCGAGTGGATCTGTTGTACCCCGAACCTATGGGAGCAATTCTGGGAATAGAAACTTTGTGCCAAGGAGGGGGACACCCCAATCAACCAATACAGGGGGATTTACCAATACCGCAAGGCGTCGTCTACCTCCCCCAACATGCCCGTGCAGAAGTTACGCAGGCAATCATTATGATAGTGAATGTCCTCATCGACTCGCACAAAGTCGGGTTACCATCGTTCAGGCCCAAGGGCAAGAAGAGAATTATGAACGGATGGATTGACTGAGGATCACCGAGATTGAGGATGCAAAAACCTCATCTCAACGAGGCGATAGCCCACCAAGGGTAGGTGCCGTGCAGGCAGTACCGAAATGCATGGCAGCACAGTTAGCTACAGTGAAAAATGTGTATTTTGAAGCCAATGTGAATGGCCTGGAGCAAAACATCATGTTGGATACGGGAGCCACCCATAATTTCATCACCCCAAAATGAGCTAGGAAACTGGGAGTGAAGCTGTGTGACTCTACTAAATTGTCAGTGTCATTTGCACAAGGACAAGATGACAATGTAAAGATGGCATACAATGTGCAGGTGCATGGAAAGAGCGGCTACATCTCATAGTTGTGCCAATGGATACTTTCAAAGTGATTGTCGGGCTCACTTAGGTCGACAAATATCTCATCGCCTTTATGGGAAAAGGTGTAAATAACATGATACTAGATATGCAGATATGCAGGGTACAGGAGTCAGTGTGCCATGTATCCGTCCTCACTCGGGGGATAAAACAGTCAACAAGAACATTGGAAGCAAAAGGTGTAAATAGAATGATGCTGGACAGGATAACAATGTAAAGATGGCATACAATGTGCAGGTGCATGGAAAGCGCGACTGGATTTCATAGTTGTGCCAATGGATACTTTCAAAGTGATTGTCGGGCTCACTTAGGTCGACAAATATCTCATTGCCTTTATGGGAAAAGGTGTAAATAACATGATACTGGATATGCAGGGTACAGGAGTCAGTGTGCCATGTATCCGTCCTCACTCGGGGGATAAAACAGTCAACAAGAACATTGGAAGAAAAAGGTGTAAATAACATGATACTGGATATGCAGGGTGCAGGAGTCAGTGTGCCATGTATCCGTCCTCACTCGGGGAATAAAACAGTCAACAAGAACATTGGAAGCAAAATCCAAAGCACTCAATGTATGCAGCAGGGTCAAGTGAGGCTCGAACAGTAACAGATTGTCGCAGCAAGATGCTAAAATGGTGCAGTGCCAAGCAGGCATAGAGGGCAACCAAGAAAGGGTGCCAAATACACTTATGCACAATGAAGGTAAAGGATGCACATCAGACAAAATGCAAAATTGGTGAAGCAGAGATACATGAAGTGCTGAGGGAGTTCCAAGATGTCTTGCCCGAAAAATTGCCAACCGGGTTACCGCCAAAACGATCGGTGGATCACAAAATCAAACTCTTGCCAGGGCATAGTCCTCCGGCTAAAGCTCCATATAGGATGGATGCTACTAAGCTCAAGGAGCTCAAGGTACAGTTGAACGAACTAGCCGAAAATGGAATGGTGTGCTCTAGCAAGTCGTCATATGGTGCACCTGTGCTGTTTGTCACAAAGAAGGACAGGTCAGCCAGGTTATGCACCGATTATAGAGCCCTTAATAAAATTACCATCAAGAACCGTTACCCCGTACCAGTAATGGAGGAACTCTTAGATCAACTGGTGGGAGCGAAGTACTTCAGTCGGATCTACGATCTGGATATCATCAGATACGAATCGCCGAAGATGACATTGAGAAAACGGTGTTTCGCACAAGGTATGGAAGTTATGAATGGCTGGTGTTGTCGTTTGGGCTAACCAACACCCCGGCCACCTTTTGCATGATGATGAATGATATTTTTAAAGAGTATCTAGATGAATTTTTTATCATTTATATAGATGATATGCTCATATACAGCAAGACTTTGAGTGAGCATAAAGAACACCTAAGAAAGGTTTTTCAAATGTTATGGCATCACAAACTGTATACCAAGCCCAAAAAATGTGAATTTGCAGTCACACTGAGGTGGAATTTCTAGGCTTCGTGGTCAATCAAAAAGGGGTACAAGTAGACCCCAAGAAGATCGAGGTGGAAATGGAATGCACCCCGAACTGTGCGTGAAGTTCACGAGTTCGTAGGCTTCACACAATTCTGTCGAAAGTTTATCAAAGATTTTAGCAAAATCGCCACCCCACTCACTGATATAACTAAAGGCATCAAGCCTTTCAAGTGGACATATATAAAAAAGAGTGCTTTCGAAAAGATGAAGGGGGGTGTATGTGAGGCGTGGGATTTTTGGGATTTCTATCCGGCCTCACATGGTGCTCTCGAGGTATGCTTGGACGCCCCGAATTCTTTGCATCTATATGGGAGTACCTTGAGGTGGAGTAATGTGGCCTAGCCCGACCTCTCCTACCTTTTTTTAGATACAAGACGGCTTGTGGGCAAGGGATCCCGTGCCTCGAATACCCACAAGTTATTTTCTCTCATCACTCTTGTGATCCCACTGTAATCTTGTCGCATGTCGGCATTTTATCAATACAAGTTTTGGGTTGGTAGCCCGCATTTGGGTGACACCGTTTTCCATTGTCGGTTGTACGTTTTTGGTCATAACTCCTTCATACAGAGTCCGATTTCAAAATTCTAGTACTTAAAACGACCGGCTCATTGTCCTCTTCGAGACGAGCTATAGGTCTTGGTGTGCAATGTTCAGCAAACAAGTCAAAACGACCGGCTCGTCGTCCTCTTCGAGACGAGCTATAGGTCTTGGTGTGCAATATTCAGCAAGTATTCTCTGTTTTCACTTTTGTACTGGATTTTCTAGTCCCAAGCGAGAACTCGCGCCTAGAATGCGATCTGAGATCACCGCTCCGTGACTCATAAGGGGTTCAAAATAGTATCATTAGGAAATTGCTCTTTCGAAAAACTGGCCTTTAGTGTATGTTTCACCTTTTGAATTTCAAAAATCTTGGATAAAAAAATGTACTTGCTTCGAAGAAAACTGACCGTTTTGCACAAACATTAGGGATTTTTTAAACCTTGTCTTTCTTGCTTGGGAACAATGTTTTTTGTGAACACTGAGTGAGGCAAGAGAGAAGGCGATTTTGAAAGAGAAGTGAGAAGAAGAAGAGAGGTGTAAGAGAAAGCATGTGAGAGAGAGAGCCAATATGGCAATAAGCATGCTGATACTCCTTCAAGCTAGTCTACAAGTTTTCAACGTTTGCATTTTTTTGATTTTTCCTTTTTTTGAATTATTCACTGTTTTTATGAGCAATAAATAGCTTTTTTTACTAGGAAATTATGGAAAATTACTAAATTTAAAGAACAAATAGCCATAAAAATTTGAAAAAATCCCATGTTGTAGGAATTTTACAGAGAGACTCAGTTCATAATTTTCTCATGAATTTAAATAGATATTTGATGCAAATTAGATGTAAAATTATCCTAAAATATTAAAAATTGATTAGGATAATTAACCAATTGAGGTTCCTATAGATTTTCCATGAAATTATAGTATTAAAAAACTTAAATCCAAGTCCTTATAATTTTCTAAGCTATTTAGCTAATTTTCCCCCTTAATATATGTTAAAAATTACACTATTCTTGCATTAATTAAAATAATATGGCTCCAACTACTAGATGAATAATTTTTCTACTTATTTCTTATGTATATGCAGGGTTTTTAAATCCCTCTTAATTTAAGATAGTACATAGCTAATTATCTCTATTTTTCTAGGTAAAAAATAGCTTAAAATGGCCTTTTTAACTAAAATAAGTCACTTAATTTATAGTTACAAAATTTTCCTGTAAAATATAGCTTCTAATACATCCAATTTTAAGATTATATACCTTCTTTCTATATGTTAAATAATAACCCCAATTTATGATACAAAAATTAATATTCATCAATTTCTAACTAAATAATAATTAAGCATTTTGAGAATTTGAGAAGATGATAATGTTCTAATATTTCGAGAGTATGATTTAACATCATAAGATAAATAGATAAATTTTATTCATAAAATGATGATTATGCGCATAAAATTAACTTATAACTTAAAAAATTTTGCATTACCTAGGCAAGGCTTCTTCTTGTGTGAGCTTAAGTGGTTGATTGTGTAGAGTTTCAAGCTTACACTACAAGGGATCGGGCTCATACCCACGCTCCTAGCCGCTAAAAATGAGTTGTGAAAAAAGTAGCGGGCCCGTGTATTAGCGCGTGTATAATCGCAGCCAAAGACATGCGTGTAAAAGCGCGTGTATAGGACTGTTCAGACGCGCTGATACACGGGCGTATACACGCGTTCTATCAGTTTAGCTGCACTTAGACGCGCTGATACAAGCATCTATACACGCGTTTTGTCACAGTTTAGCTGCGCTTATACACGCGTATTTCACAGATTTGACGCGTCTATCATACGCGTGTTTTACAGATTACGACGTGTATATACATGCGACTTTTTGCAGAGTTGACACGTTTATACACGCGAACAGAGAGCCAAAAAAAATCCAGAGAGTGCTATTTGGTACCTGAATGCTGTTCCAGCATACCAGCACCCAATAACACTCTCCGGATTTTTTTTTTGGGTGCAGTGGACCATCCACGAGGAAGATTAAGACAAGAACGACATGAATGCATACATTGTCAAAAACAATTCAAGACAGACATGAATGCAATATTATCGATTCACGATTCAATATTCCTATCAAAATTTTATGTGTACACATATATACAAGGGAGTCCATATGTCGAAGTAGCCCATGGCTTCAGTTACAAAAATATATATACAACCACATCCTCAATATGGAATGTGATACTATAAGTCTGAGTACTACTCAGACCTAGATGATGACTCGGTGCTCCCTCCATGCTCAGATGAGCTCACATCGGTCGGAATGTCCGATGAGTAGTGCTCACGTCCACCCTCTGCAACGGCGGCGGCGGGTGGATCATCAGCAGCTTGTGCCTGTTCAAGTAATATATAGTATATAAGTATACATATATGTAATTCAATAAACCAAAATCATTCGTTTAGAGTTTTCAAGTACCTGTCGACCATATGGTCTCATGGCCATCTCAAACTGCGCGTCCGTAATACGTCCCTCGGCTCTGAAGATGGCCCACGTGTCACGTCTGCTATGCCGACGAGCATACCCAGTATCGTGGGCTGTGGGCTTCCTCCTCGTAACCCGTCGCTATATCATAATCAACACAATTTGTAAGATTATAACAATCATAGAATCAATGAATTAAGTAAACAATCAAATAAAGTGGCAAGATACTTACGAACTCTACCTCCCATGACTCGACGCCGCCAAATCCGAAATGCGAAGATCCAATGGTCTCCATCTGGATCCGTCGTGCCTCCACATGCTGCCTGCTCTTCACGCCACCCTTTGCTCGTTTCTTTGCCTCCTTCCACTCGTGTTTGTGCACAGTGGGTGGTAGGTTTCTCGGCAGGATAGCCACCCGCAGCTACATTTAGCCAATCATCGTACGCGAGTTTTTTAAGGTGAGATCTTTTATTACTTAAGATCTCTCTTATTCGCGTCCTTCCCCATATATCCGAGAATGTAGCATGTGGGGGATTGGGATATCAACTATGTACAGCCTCTATCACCTCCCCAACTAATTGGCTATTTTGATCTTTAAATCTAATAAAACGATTTCTATACAAGTTTGATACTACCCCACGCATGTACTCCATTACCTCTTTCCCCCTCGCAACGATCACTATCCCACCCCTATCTATCACATCATAGCAGATCACTCCCTCCACCTCTCTCATCTCCTCCTCATCCGAACTGTCTCCTCTAACTCTTCTCCCTCTTTCTCCTCTCTCACCGCGTGCCCTACTACCTCCCCCACCAAAGCACCCACCGCATCCTCCACTCCCACTCTTCCTACTGCTGCGGGTGGAGTCACGACTGGGGGATTGTCTACGTGACAGTGGCTACCTGTGAGCCCTGACGTGACGGTGGCTCTGAGGGAGTATGTGATGGTGGCTATGAGCCCTGACGTGACGGTGCTTGGGAGGGTGTGCGTGAGTGTGTGGGACGAGGTATGTCTCCCCGGTGGGCGTGGAAGAGGAGAAGGTGCATGCCGTCTCGTCGGACTCGTAGGCGTAGACGGCAGTGGAGTGCCCTGGATACTCGTGGTGGTAGGGGTATAGACACCAGGCATGGAAGGAGGGGGATGGGCATACATGTACTCTGTAAGCTCAATTGGACCAAGATGGCGCCCAAAATGATTTAGCATCTCCATCAACCAATTGCTGTACGCAAATGGATCGGATGAAGAACCTGGATCCATAAAGAATCTACAAAAATAAAAGTATATACATGATTGCATCAAAGCACAAATGCAAGCTAGCACATATGATTTTCCACCATCAAACTGACATCACTATCTAGAGAATTCACATCAACAACACTCAGAACTATAGAGTTATCCTCCTACAACTCTTCAAAAACTACATCACTATCACCACAACATCCATCTTGTGTGGTTATCTTCAAAGGTTGCACACACATTATTGCATGCATGACTATCACCATCCTATGTACATCATGGGCTGTCTCTTGACTCACACAAATACCATCATCCAAGCCACCTATCAGCTCTAAGACCATAGAATGGGGAAACACAGTCGCGTGTATACACCCGTCCAGAAACACGTGTATGCACCCGTCCAAAAATGCGTGTATATGCGTGTGAACCGTCTGTGCAGACAGATTGGTACGTTGATTTAGGTGCTTTGAACCATATGACAAGTCATGGGAAGTGGTTTAAGGAGATGAAAAACCTTGAAAGACCAGGTTTTGTGGAAACAGGGGATGACACTGCTCATCCAATTGCCCATGTTGGAGATGTGCCATTGTCTATGTAGGATGGCAAAGTGAAGTACCTTGCAGATGTACTTCATGTTTTGAACATAACAAAGAATTTGGTTTCAGTTGGCCAGATGATTGAGCAGGGTTTGCAGGTTCCGTTTAACCCTGATGGTTGTTATGTTGAAGACTTTAAAGACAAGTGCAGGTTGGTTGCAAAAGGCAACGGCAGAATGTTTACATTGAATGTAAACATGCCTGAAGTGAGTGCTGCGATGTTTGCAAATGGTTTAGGAATTGTTGCAGACACAGACATTTGGCATAAAAGAATTGGACATGTGAATGTGCAGAGAATGAAGTCTATGCAGACTAAAGGAACTGTGACAGGGCTGCCAGAATTTAAAGTTGAAGGTATGCAGAAAATATGTGAAGCATGCCAACTTGGAAAGCAAACAAAGTATGTATTTCCACATGACATAAATGTGAGCAAAAATGCCTAGATGTTGTGCATTCAGATGTATGGGGTCCTACGAAGGCCATGTCTATGGGAGGCTGCAGGTAATATGTGACATTTATTGATGACCACACAAGGAAAGTGTGGGTATACTTCATGAAGGATAAGGGTGAGGTGTTCACTCATTTTTAAAATTTCAGAGTTATGGTTGAAAAGCAAACAGGGAAATATGTAAAGTGCCTAAGGTCAGATGGAGGGGGAGAGTACTTCTCCAATGAGTTCTCTAAATTTTTGAAGAAGAATGGTATTCGGAGACAGTTTACATGCAGATACACTCCGCAGTAAAATGGAGTCGCTGAGCAAAAAACAGGCACATTGCTGAGATTGCATGAGCATTGATGGGAGAGAAGAATATGCCGCATAGCTATTGGGCTGAGGCTATTTCTACAGCAATTTACATCATGAACAGGACTCCAACTCCAGCCATACATGATGTAACTCTAGAGGAGAGCTTTACTGGGCAGAAAACCTAATTTGTCTCATCTGAAGTCTTTGGATGCATTGCATATGTGCATGTGCCAGACGAGTTGAGAACTAAGCTGGATCCAAAAGCTAAAAAATGTGTTTATTGGGTATTCCCTTGAGCAAAAGGGATACAGGTGTTATAACCCTGCTACACGTGAGTTGAGGGTAAGCAGGGATGTTGTTTTTGATGAGATGAGCAGCTAGTATACTATTTAAAAAGAAGTTGTTGGGGCTGATGTGAGTGGAAATGTGGTTGCACAGAATGCAAGTCAGCAATCACAGTCTTTGAGTGGACCAGGAGAATCCTCATCTAGTGGTTTAGTTGATAGACCATGGAGTGATAGGCTGCATCATAATACCAATCCTGCAAATGTGATTAGTACATCACATAAAGGTAAAGAGAAAGTGGTTTAGCCCCTTAGTATGCCTGACATTTTTGTAGGGCATTCTCATGTTGATGGAGAGTCTAGTGGCTTAGAGATGAGCCTTGATGAGGATCTTGGGATACCAGCTATGAGAAAACCTAGTGTAAAGAAGACTATGGAAGCCATCAATGCAAAACTGCGAAGATCTAGAAGAGCGAAGAATCCTATGCAGAGGTTTACCTATGATGGTTATGTGGCACATCACTATGCATACATGGCAAAAGTTGCACAGGTTGTAGAGCCCACATACATTGATGAGGCTGTTGGAAATGTGTGTTGGGAGAAAGCTATGGATGAGGAGATGGATGCACTATATGGAAATGAGACTTGGGATTTAATGCCATTGCCTGAAGGCAAGAAAGCTATTGGATGCAAGTGGGTGTACAAAGTAAAACATAATAGTGATGGAAGCATAAGCAGGTACAAGTCTAGATTGGTAGCCAAAGGATATGTGTAGACATATGGCATTGCTTATGAGGAAACTTTCAACCCAATTTTGCCAAGATGGCAACAGCGAGAGTTGTGATAACAGTGGCTGCGTTAAAGCAATGGTCTTTACATCAGATGAATGCATCCATCTTTACATCAGATGGATGCATCCATCTTTACATCAGATGGATTCATTCTTGCATGGGGAGGAAGAGGTGTATATGTTGCAGCCACCTGGTTATGTGAGGATGTGAGTAACCCCAAGCACGTTTGCAAGTTGAAGAAAGCCTTGTATGGCTTAAAACAAGCACCAAGAGCATGGTATGACAAGATTTCTGAATATCTTGTCACTATTGGCTTTCATGAAGCCAATGCAAATTTCTCGCTGTATGTGAGACATAGTGATAGAGGGATTGTGCTTGTTGTCATCTATGTAGATGACCTGATCATTACGGGGGACCATGATGTAGAGATCTTTGATGTAAAGATCTTGCTTAGACAGAAGTTTGAGATGAAGGATCTGGGGAACTTATTTCTTGGGCATTGAGGTGATTAGGACACCACATGGTATTGGATTACTGTAGAGACAGTATGGCTTGGACATGTTCTCCAAGTATGGTATGACAAGATGTAAGCCTATCTCAGCGCCATTGGATGAGAATGGCAAGTTGAGTGCAGATTCAGGAGAGATTTTGGAGGATCCTACTATGTATAGGCACATAGTAGGAAGCTTGATCTACATGACGATCACGAGGCCAGATTTGAGCTATGCTGTTGGGTTGGTGAGTCAGTTTATGCAGGTTCCTTGGAAGCCGCATCTGGATGCATTGAGATGCATACTGAGGTATGTGAGGTCTACTTTGCATTGTGGACGATTTTATGAAACTGGGATAGAGATATGTGTACATGGGTACGCAGATGCTGATTTGGCTGGTAGTATCTCAGATAGAAGATCTACTAGTGGCTTCATGTTTTCTTTAGGGAGTGCTGCTGTGACTTGGAGCAGCAAGAAGCAGCCTACGATTGCTCTATCCAGTACAGAGGCCGAGTACAGAGGTGCTGCTATGGGGCACCATGTGAGGTAGCTTGGTTGAGAAAGCTACTTGCAAATTTGGGTCTATGAGTGGATAGACAAGTTGTCATTTTCTATGACAACATTAGCAGTATACAGTTGGCCACTAGGAACCCAGTTTTTGATGCTCGCACGAAGCATATAGAGGTCCACTACCATTTTGTCAGAGAGAAGGTTTTGACAGGAGACGTTGACCTTTTTTATGTCAGCACACAGGATCAGGTCGTTAACATCTTCACCAAAGCATTGGGTATAGAGAAGCTCCGCAGATTTAGGGCTTCGCTTGGTGTACATGAGATGGAGTTCAATCAGCTCAAGGGGAAGTGTTGAGATATCGAGCTCATCTAGTGAGGTGGTGGACAGTGATGACCCGCCTGGGGGATAGGCCCCACACTTACACCACTGACATGGTTGGTGAGATCATGGGTGATATGCAGCCAGTGGGATGACAGGCTATGTGTGACAGCCATTCTGGAGATTGGTATAGTTATAGCGCCATTTCATTTAGTTGGGTTCACACTATAGAGAACCCTAGTATGTATTTGGTTGAGTACCTTTCATATTGTGTACACTCTTATCTTTATATATGGTGTGTTGAGTGTTGTGTGAAGAAGAAGAAGATTTTCAGCCTCTCACCTTGTGTGTTCTCTTTTAGGGTTTTGTGAGTATGTGTGTGCTTTGCAAGAGCTCAAGCTCTCTTCTCCCCTGCATCTTTTCATAGTGGGGATGTGCCTTATGCATGTATGGAAATGATGGTAATCCTACATTGAGTTCTCCATTAGGAGAGCTCAATTCATAATCTCAACTCAATCAAGTGGTTATCATTTTAATTATTTGTAAGGCCATAAAATCCCACAATTTGGGGATGTTTATGAGAAAAGCAATGTGTGAGGGTGCAAAATGAATAGAGCAAGGGGAGAAGCATGCACATTAGAAAGAGCAAAGGACTAAGGGTACATTGGCAAAGGTTGATTTATAGAAGGTAAAAAAGGCAGCACATGGAAAGTGCAAGGGAGCACATGTAGTGTGAGCATTTAGGGACACATAGTTGGCACTAGGGTGCACACATCTTGTGTTGGGAGCTCCATGAGAGCTATATAAGCATGTACTTGGATCAAGCTAATGCGATGAGATTATGTGACTTTGAGAACATGCTTTGAGTACTTGTCCCTTGATTAGCATCCTTATTAGTATTTACTCCTTGTTAATTATCTAATCATGGATATGCTTAATTTTGATCCTCCATAGCCTTGGCCTAGATCCACATTTTTAACATGGTATCGGAGCCATGGTGGTTAGGTTGAGGTTAAAGCTAAGTAGTGATGTCTTAGAATTTCTTTAAAGATTCAATTAGTCCCTCTTCTTTTTTCTTCTATTAATTATAAGATTAGTGGATGTTTAAGGAACTAAAATAGGATTTTCTCTCCTCCTAAGGCTTCCATCATTAGAGATCTTAATAATCATTAGCCTAGTTCTCATGAAATCAATCAATATACTAGAGAGAGACTACCCTCTTGCTTCTTATTAACAATAATAAGCTCAACACCGATTCATCAAACACGCAAGAAGATTGAAAGTAACACTTTAGCAGTCTCAATGTTGAGAATGTGTAGCAACATCACAGTTGCCACTTTGTAATAAGGAAAAGCAACACTTCATCTAGAAGATAGTGTTAACACGTAACAAAACATAATAGCCAAAGGAAGTAGGTGAGACTCCTTCACCAGAAATTCGACTAGCATATCTGGCAGACATGGGGAGCACTTCATAAAATATTAGCGCTCAGCCAAAAATAGAAGAAGCAAGGCTGAAGTGATTTAGGAGTCTAGCATTCTCCCCTTCTGCAGCTACAGCAAAACAATCCTCATAATCTCCCAAAATAGTCATCACATTTATATCAAACATTGGGACAACTGCTGGGATTGGCCTTCAAATATTCCTCTTCCGCATCATCTTCTACTTCATCTGCCAGATGTATGCCTTGTGCCCACAAAGCTCTTTGCTCCTTTGACATAGTTATAGTAGATGTCATGGGTAAAGTCTGTTTCTGGTTCCCTTGTTTCAAGTTCACCATATTAGCTCCCCAATCTTGCTTTAACTTGGCCTGCCTGAACCAGGGTCTTCCAAGGAGCATTGGGTAGGCCAAGTTCCCTGATTGCATCCTGAGTACTACAAAGTTGACCTTAAACTTCAATCCTACAATGAAGATCTCCTGGTTTTTTAACAAACCTAAAGATTGTAATCTCCTCTGATCAGCCATTTTAACCTGAAAATGTGCTGGATGCAACGCTTGGCTCCCAAATTGAATATAAATTGACTCAGGAAGTATGTTAACTCCTTTTCCACCATCCAAAAGAACTCCATGTATAGACTGGCCCTGATATTTGACTGATATGGCAAGAACTTTGAAATCAACATCTTCCACCGGAACAATATTGCTCATTGAAAAATTACTTTGAGGTGAATCAACACCTTTTCTCTGAAGAATTCTTTGAAACAGCAAATCTCTGAACCGTGGTACTAATGTCAGCAATTGGTCCAGAGAAATCTAAATTTTTGGATGTAACAGAGCTTCATACAGTGAGTCAACCCTAGAAATTTCCTCTTCTCCTTTGTCATGTCCTTGTTCTTCACAAACCTCTTCTATTTGTTCTGACAATAGTTCTTCCAAAGATGGCTTCTTCTTGTCCAACTTCCTCTGAACCTTGCTTCTAAATTTCTCCTGATCCACCCATTGAATTGGACCTTTATTCAACTTTGCAGCTCTTGTCACTGCCAAGGCAGGAACGTGTTTTTCCCATCCTTATCATTTGCATGGACTACACATCTAGAACAATCACAAGCAACATTCTCAACCATATCAGAGTTGCTTTGAAACTGGTCCTCTGTCACTGCACTATCACTGCATTTAACTGTGTTATTTGTTGGTTTTGCTGCATCTTTCCTCTCTGATTTTGATCTGCTACAGGGTTCCTTACAATTGGGATACCCCTCTCTGTCCTATGCTTGCACCATAACTCACAAGCTGGGGCCCTGTCTATGGCCCTCTTTGTCACAATAAGTGCACTTCAATTCTCCTCTAAAATCTGATTGCCATGTTTGTCTAGGCTATGATCCGAACTGTCTATTTGGTCCTCTAGCTTGAGCAGGGAAGACTTGATTAGATGAAGTTTCTTCCTGTTGTGCTTTGACCTTTGTACACCGAGGGGAACTCTTCCTCTAAAATTTGGGTTATACTAGCAATTGCTTGCTAAATGTCCTTCCTTTGAGCATATCTGACACACTTGTATGTCATTTGTTAATGCTGAGGCATACTTCAATGCTTTAAGCCTCTTTAGCAGTTGTTCATCATCCAATCCTTTCTTCTTCTTTTTGCCCTTATCTTTGGACTTAGAAGATTTCTTCTTCTTTTTCCTTTTCTGGCTAGTTGATTCATCATCTGAATTGGAGTCACTATTATATTCTGAACTATCATCAGAGCTCTCTGAGTCTGTGTCTTCATCAGAGTCAGAGTCCAGGTCTGAATTAGACCTCTTTTTCTTTTTCTTCTTCTTGGTAACACCCAACCTCTTTTCCACTCTTACTGCTGCTGCTTGCACCAAAGCATCAAAACCTGCAACAATGTCTACATTAGCCACTGCTGATCTGATTGTCTTCCTTAATCCATTCAGGAAATAGGAAGCTAGCATTTCATTGGAAAGCCTATCTGCTCCATCCAATCTTCTAAAGAGAACCCTGAACTTTTGAGCATAGTCCTCTACTAGCATTTCTTTTTGTTGAAGATCTTTAATTTTATTTATGATATCATTGGCTGTTTTCTCCCTTCTGAACTTGGCAAGAAAACTATCTCTCAAAGCATCAAAGTTTTCAAAATTTCCCAAACCATATTGGTTAAAGCAATGAGCTATCTAGGGTAGCAGTAAACTGCCTCTTCTTCACCTCTCCCCCATAAAGTGTGTCATAGCCACTAGCCTC
This sequence comes from Cibotium barometz, assembly GCF_041138505.1. Lineage (NCBI taxonomy): Eukaryota > Viridiplantae > Streptophyta > Polypodiopsida > Cyatheales > Cibotiaceae > Cibotium > Cibotium barometz. The sequence continues at coordinate 38,523,821 of NC_141076.1, forward strand.
CCACCTTGTTTGGAATTGGGCTACATGGCAGAGTCAGGGTCCTCCTTGGGTTTTCCCCTGAACTTTGCTGATCTCACCTTTAGGTTATGTGCTGGTGGATTTTGAGGATTCATTACTGCCCCTCTAACTAGCCTCCTTGATAAGACTGGTAATGGTTGAAACTGCAACCTTCTCCTACTACTTCCCCTGATAGCTCTGTTCAACAAGGTTCCTCCAAGAAATGTCCTGAAAGTGCTTGAGAGTACTGGTGGATTTTGAGCATCCCCAACACTTCCTGCTTCTGCATTAACATTTGAATCACTATTTAAAATTGGAATGCCCGAATCAAATTCAGATTCAGTGCTTGAGAGTACTGGTGGATTTTGAGCATCCCCAACACTTCCTGCTTCTGCATTGACATTTGAATCACTATTTAAAATTGGAATGCCCGAATCAGATTCAGATTGTACCGAACCTGTCAGAATCCCTTCTCCTAGAACAACATCCACAAACTGATCATGTACTTCTTCCTCATCATCAATATCCTCTGCTTCTTGATCCAATGTTTCCTCCTCTACATCTTCTTCCAAAATAGTTTCCAAAGGTCCACTTGTCCATGGAGGAACTTCATAATCTAAATCATAATCATCACCTTTTTCGTCATCATTCCTGCTTGTTAAAGCAGCATCAGCATCTCTGGCCCTTAACCTTGTATAATATCATCTTGAATTCCCCGAATTATCTTCAGACATCCAAGGCTAGCGGTCCTTTGAATATGTCATATCCTCCCAGAACTCAGGGCATTCGAACTTGCAGGATCGCCAGTGTATACATGGCCTCTAAAAGGTTCTGTACAAGACATTAACAAACAATACTCACTCAACACCATTCAGAGCACAGACTCTGATTTATCACAACAGCATAATGATTGCACAAACATCAAGAAAGACATGATAAACGCTGAGCAAAAGACATAGCAGAACTTCTCTTTCATTCATTAGTGATCAGAATCATCACCATCCCCCCTAGATGCAACTGTCTGGGAATAACCACTCGGTTCAGATCCCAAAAGGTACATCCACACGTAACTAACCACTAAGCCCTTTGACTAAGGTCTAAGAATTACATAAGAAAGCCCTAACAGTGATTTGGGACAGCATCATGAGGGAGTTGTTTTCATACACTATGACAACATGAACATTATACAGTTGGCTAGTAATCCAGTTTATCATGCAAGGACTAAACAGATAGAGGTTCACTACTATCATTTCATCAGGGATAAAGTATTGCATATAGAGATAGAGTATATGTGTATACACCCATAATCAGTAACACAAGTGCAATAATTATTTGCACACCCAAAGTACACTGCTACACTGTAAAAGCTAGAGTTTAGACAAGACAATTCTAAATGAGAACTTTCGAGATGTGCCCCAAAACACCTTGTAGTGGTGGCTAAATGGAGGCCGAAATGTTCCCAAAATGCAAATCTAGTTGTAAAATTTTAGTATGAAAAAAGGTTATGCACACCATACAAGTACCTTCACACCTATAAAGACAACTCCTTAATTGGAGACATGTAGCTCCTAGAGCTACCTAGGGGGTGTCATACCAAAACAAGAAGGGGAAGAGATGATGATGTTCTTACCCTTTACCTTTGTAGCTTCCTTTACCTGCCGCTCAACTCCTTAGCCCAAACCAGGGCCCTCTGATACCATGAAACGATTGGGTGAAAAGAGAGAGCTTGTGCACTTATAAACACACACACAAACACACACTCAAAACAATGGATATGACACACAAAAATATGGAAGGCTAAAATCTTCTTCCCCTTGTTTCTCTCCAAAGAGGTCTGTAAAAGATAAAAGTGAAAACAAACATAAGTACTAGAGTACTATGTACAAGTAGTCCATAATGCAAACACACACTTTTATTAGGTTATCTAGCAAGATAAGGATGCCATAACTCGGTTGTACTAGGTAGGTGTAGTCTAGCTATAGAATCACTGGAAAGGATCCAGGCAAAGTTCCATCATGTCAGCTACCAAAGTGTGCCAATGGTATAGAGTTAACAGTCACACCCAATCACATCTTGAGTGTCAGCTCATGTTGAGCTTGACATCTCATAGGGATTTCTAAAACATCAAGGACAGAGGCCAATGGTATAGAGTTAACAGTCACATCTTGAGTGTCAGCTCATGTTGAGCTTGACATCTCATAGGGATTTCTAAAACATCAAGGACAGAGGCCAATGCCATTGTAGAATCTACCCATTGGTAAACCCCTAGAGGCAAAATGGTACAACCCTATGCGAGATTCCATATAAATCTAGGCTACCTAGTAAAGATGGTGAGTCACCAAAATAGAGGTTAATCCATATATGCTATATAAAATAGGTAGCTATTACATAGAGGGGGAGTTTTTTGGGAAATGCCAAGCAATGCCCACACATTATGGGGGAGCCACAAAGCCAAAGGTGTTAAGTCCATAAGCTTAGAGTTATTCAAGCCATATAAAATGTCTAAGTGAATCTCCAAGAGACAAGTAGAAAGGTGTTATTGGGAATCTTCACTAAATGTAAGTGGCCACATGCTCACATGGAGCCAAGGACATAAGTCAAGCCTAGATCCATAAATCTAGTGGTGCCTTTTTGCACCTAATCACATCTCCTAAACATGCTTAGCATGGGATAATCATTTTACTCAGCCTATTTAAGAGGCATCAAATCAATGAATAATGTGCGAGCCATTTTCATTATGGTGGTGTAATTAACCCTTAATCACTTGATATTATTTTATCATTATGTTAATCCCATGGCATTAGTGCATTTCTATCGACCTTAATTTTTAAGATGATAACACCACTAGAATATTTCTAGTGTTAGGGCACTTCTTTCCACCTTAGATTTCTAGAATATTTCCTTTGACTTGCCTAGATCATTGGAATTAAGGAAGTATTGGCTACAAATTAGTATACTATATATAAACTAAGGTGTAAATTTCATTAATTAAAGAGCCATATTTGATTTAATGGGGGACAATTCAATCTTTCTTTAATATATTAGTTTCCCTACTCTCTCTTTAGCTCTATGCTACACGAAGTTTCTTATTTGATTTAATGGGACAATTCAATGTTTCTTTAAGCTATTAATTTCCCTACTCTTGCTTGAGTTCTATGCTACAAGAAGTTTATTACTTCTATAATTCAATCTAAGCATTACTTCTCCATTATCTTTCTTTTTACAAGTGTATATCTTTACTATATGAATGCAAGCTTCAGGCTTCCATAGCTAGGAATTTAATATGAACATTACCTCATTTTATGATATTAAAATAAAGCTTCTAAATGCACAAAGAATGATATTTATGCATGCATTTATAGGGTTCATGGGAGTAAATGACTACTCTATTTGCTCAAACAACTAGAAAATATTCATTTGAGTAAATGTCTATTGTACTTGAGCTCAAATAACTAGAAATAAGATTCTATACAAATGAGGTTTTCAAATAGTAGCTATTGATATGCACCGGTAGCTCTCCTAATGCATGTCAGGTGCTACCAGCATGCACTAGGAGATTTCAATGCATGTCGGGTGCATGTCGGTTGCTTCCAATGCATGCCGATGACTACTAGCATGCATTAGGAGCTTCCAGCAGGCTGGTAGCTACCAAGGCATGCTTGTGTCTTTGAAGAGATGCACCGATAGCAATGTTAGGTGCTACCAAGACATGCACGTGTAGCTCCTAATGCATGCCAGGTGCTACCTAGGCATGTCGGTAATTTCTAATGCATGCCAGTAGCTTCCAAGGCATGTTGGTAGGTTCCAAGGCATGCCGATAGCTTCCAAGACATGTCGGGTAGCTACCTAAGCATGCTGGTAGCTTCCAAGGCCATCCGGGTAGCTACCTAAGCATGCCAGTAGCTTTCAAGGCATGTCGGTATGCCAATAGCTATATAATCTACATATATATTCTAGTAAAACTCTTATGCATGCATAAAACATATATATGTAGCTACATAAGAATACATAAGAATACATATGCATGCATAAGATTTTTACCCTATTTATGTTTATCCATTGATAGATGGCAAATAACTTGCAGCGCATGTTACACGTGAAGGAGTAGTAGATATCCCAGTGATCTTTGTAAGTGTATTACCTTGAATTGTATCTTATCTTTTAAGAAAATAAGGTTATCTTAAAATAAATGTTCATTTGTTTTTATGTCTATAGCTTGAAGCAGTGGGCCACCTCCCTACGCAAGATGAATATGACTTTGCAATCTTGAACAGCGAGTGATTCTTGATTAGAAAATTCCTAACTTGACCATTTGTTATTATAAGAAATTGTGTTTCTTTAAGAGAAATAATAGGAAATTCAAGAAACCATGATATTAATAAAACTAATGTATGAACAATTTGATGAGATTTTGCATTTACTCGTGCTTTGTTGTCACTTATCTTATAATGAATTATTTTATCTTTATGATTGTCTAATTTGTATTGGATCTTAGGTTCAAGACTATGATATTGCAGTGCGGATGTGCCCTTATGTCGTCAAGGTCACTCTCGATTGTCAATAAAGTGTATGTGGGTTCTTAGAGCACAGGATCCTAGTACTTTTCAAAGGTTGAGAGAGCAATAATGAATGTCAAATAGAGCAACCTGACGATGCACAGCATGGTGTTAATGACATGACTAGATTTCTTGATGATTGGTTTCAGAGTAATATACATGACAGTGATCCTCATGAAATGTAAGATTCCTCCCCAGCCTCCCAAGATATCCAGCATCTTCCCCTGTAATCAATCCCCTCTTTAGAAATATGAAAGATCTTATTTTTTAACATAGAGAGAGAAAATATTCTAGAGAGAGAATATTCAGATTTTGAATATTTTTAGATAGAAAAATTCCTCATATTATTAAAATAAATTCCCTTGAAATAGAAATTCAAAAAGAACTTTTCAATGTGCAATTGGAATTAATTGGAAATGGGTATAAAGGACCTTAGCCTAAGGGTCTAGATTTTCAGAAATTTTTGGATTATGGTCCAATTAAGGTTCCTATGGGCCAATAGCATCAATCTATGTGTACGGAGGAGACAAATCCAATTTGTAAAAGAAGATACCCCAAAATGAGTAAATGCTGACATAAGATGAAGAGTTGAAAATGTACAAGGTTTATTAGTAAAAAACTATGAGTAATATCAAAAATATGAGATATTTTGGGTATCCAAAAATGAGTAAATGCTCACATAAGATGAAGAGTTGAAAATGTACAAGTTTATTAATAAAAAACTATGAGTAATATTAAAAATATGAGATATTTTGGGTATCCAAAAATGAGTAAATGCTCACATAAGATGAAGAGTTGAAAATGTACAAGGTTTATTAATAAAAAACTATGAGCAATATTAAAAATATGAGATATTTTGGGTATAATCATTCCATTTTGACACATATGTAAGGAAGGGGAGTCCATTAAAGATGGTGCATATTTCACATGCTTGAATGAGTTTTAAGCTCAAAGATAATGTGATATTTTTATCTCTCCTCTCTCTTGAACCAAACCAAATAAAAAAGGAACCAAACCGAATCAAAAAAGTAACCAAACTAGGTCTAAATCTAGTCCAAATTCAACCAAACTGAATCTGGAAAATTCTAGAAATCAATTAGCCTTGGTTAGAGCCTCCCTCTCTTATAAATAGAACATGAGTCCTTTGAAAAAAAGGAGGAGAATTTTACTATTCTAGAACTATGCTGAAATAATGTTAATATTTACTATTCTCTAAAATTCTCTCCAATTTGTAAGAAATTGGAGCTTCCCTCTTTCTTCAATCTCCATTGGTGGCTCCATCAACATACTAAACCAATTGATTGGTTGGGGGCCTCTACCGTGAACAAAGAATCAAGCAATTTGTAAAGTAAGTGGTGAATTTTGATCTTTTCTATAATTTCTCAATGTTTCTCTCTTCTCAACCCCTCTCAAGCTTGAGAAGCTTAATTGGAATGGTTTTTGAATGCTATTGAAGTAATTAATGAATGATAGTAAAGAATTACATAAATTTACATTTATGCTTAATGTAATATCTCTCTCACACTCAAGAAATAGTCATACTCATGACCTATTCTCAATCCAAATGAAGCTTTTCATAAAGCTTTTTCTTAATCCAAGATTAATCTATGCTTAAGACCAAATTAATGGCTTTCCCTATGCTTTTAGTTTATGTATTTCATGAATATTGATGATTCAATCCATTATGGGTTACTGATCCAATTAGGGAGCATTCTAATCATTCTAATCATTCCCATAATGATAAGCTTTATCTTTTTAGATAATTGAGATTTATCAGTCACATAGCAGCGGAGCTATGGCAAAATGTTTATAAAAATTACACATAAAATAATTTCATTCAAAGCATGAAAAGAGGACTTCCTACCATATTCTAGGAACTATCATCCTAGATTAATTAAAAGAATTTTATTGTAATCATGGAGGTGTGGAGGTATGCATGTAGATGTAGATGTATAGATGTGGATGTGAATGGAGGTGTGGATGTATGCATGTAGATGTAGATGTATAGATGTGGATGTGAATGGAGATGTGGATGTATGCATGTAGATGTAGATGTATGGATGTGAGTGTGAATGTGGATGTGGATGTATGCATGGAGATGTGGATGTATACATGTAGATGTAGATGTATAGATGTGGATGTGAATGTGGAGGTGGATGTATGCATGTAGATGTAGATGTATGTGAATGTGGAGGTGGATGTATGCATAGAGATGTGGATATATGCATGTAGATGTAGATGTATGGGTGTGAATGTGAATGTGGATGTGGATGTATGCATGGAGATGTGGATGTATGCATGTAGATGTAGATGTATGGATGTGAATGTGAATGTGGATGTGGATGTATGCATGAGTTGTGGATGTATGCATGTAGATATGAATGTATGCATATAGATGTGGATGTATGGATGTGAATGTGAATGTAGATGTGGATGTGAAAATGGATGCATGGATGTAGATGTGGATGTATGGATGTGAATGTGGATGTAGATGTGGATGTATGGATGTGAAAATGGATGCATGGATGTGAATGTGGATGTAGATGTGGATATATGTATGGATGTGAATATATGATATGTGATGTGAAGGAATCTAAAGTGAGGAGATGGAAAATGATGTGATTGGATGAGTACACATATAAATGGAATGTGGAATAAGTAATGTGGGTTGATGAGGGATAATGTGGAAAAATGAGAGTTAATATAGAAACTGTATTTGTAAACTGTTTGTAAATGCTGTTTGTAAATGACTGTTTTATGTCAAGAATGCTGGGAAAGCATTTTGACCGTCTTGTGATTAAGGTCGTGGAGACCTAACTGATAAAGTTGCAACTGCTGACGGAGACTCAATGGAGGATGTCTCGCGTAGCAATGTCGACTGAGGTCTTGACCAGCCTCGGTTTGATTAAAATGGTGAGCTTCTGGTACGGTGGATGAGGGACCAAGGAAGCGGCCTATGAGTGAAGCGCTAGGTCACCTGCGAAGGATCCTAGAGGGTGCTGACCATACGGTGCTCGGGCTCTGGGTCGCCCAGGATACCCACACGTGCGTCGAGGAAGATATTGGAACAAGGAGTAAGAGTTGTTTTCTGAAACCGGGCATGGATCTGGTTGATTGACCTTGCTGGTCTTCAATGGATGAGTCCATGTCTCTTTATATGGATCTGTTGGTTGATCTTGCTGATCTTCAACGAGAGTCCATCTTGATTTTTATAAGTGATTATATTGCCGAGTATTATGGGCTAGGAACTATTGAAAAGCCCCCTGAGTGGATAGGTGGTGAGCGTTCTGGTTGCCAATGATGCCATAGATACTCTGATGAAGGAATGATGGGAAATTAAGAATCAACCGGATAATTTGGAAGATGGTGATCAGTGATACTATGGTTTTATTAAAGGATTGTTTTAAAACTGGCTGAATCTGTGAAAAGGCAATTTCATATTGGGTGTGTAAGTGGTGTGACTAGTTTTATTTTTGCATGAACTTCTGGCTAGGGGGCCTTGGAACTCTTTTCCTTGGTACCCAGGACAAAACCTAACCAAATTCTTAATTGGATCCCATCACTATAGTGGTTGGGTGGTTGGCTAACCCATGGGACTAGATGGGGTTAGGTTGGACTGATGGATCCTCAAATCGAGACTCAATTTCTGTTATTACGATAGATAAAGTAAATCCCGGATAGTAATTGTTCTATGGATAGAAATCAACGGCTGTGCCCCTTGAATGGGGAAAAAAGCGTTGATCCCAATGATCCAAGTGTAAGTTTCTTCCTTGATCTGACCGAGTATCTTTATAGATGCAGTCGAATCAGCTTGATTAGTAATGGTCTTGACTACGTTAGAGTAAAAAGTTATCCTGGTGGAATGCTTTCCGGGTAAAGGAAGTTTTTTTCGGGTTCGGTTTTGAAACAACCGACGGATTAGTCTCTTGTCTAGATATCCGTGGGCGAGGCCCCGAGTGTGGGACCCTACCCTGCGCAAGATGTGCTACTTCCGCTGCTAGTACCCCGAATCCGTTGCGCGGTGGGAACAGGGATCTCACAGTTGGTATCAGAGCAATTTGGCTTATAAAGATCAACTAAAGAGACAATTATGTTAAAAATTTATCAAGAAACACAAAAAGGTTGTAATTGTGTGATATAAGTCATACAATTTGATATTCAAACTGAAATTCGTAATTTGGTAATTGGGTCTTCAGATGGAAGTACCGCAATTATATAGAATCCCTGACTTGATTGAGGCCTAGACATGATGGTATTTACCTTATAATTCCAAGGGCCGTTGACTACCCGTATACACCTAGAGTATAACTGTAGCTCTTTACTGACAGTATATACGAGTAAATCTAAGACTTGAAATTATAAGCATTAATGCTATCTAGATGATGATTTCGAATGTGGTTGATATGATTTTTAATTCTGTTTGAGAACTGATGAATTGATTTGGATTCTGATTGAAAAATGATGATTTTTGAAATTTAGTTGAAATGTAATAAGCTGAGTGAAACCACAATGAGGATGAATGGGACGAGTCCCTATGATGATATTCATAACCAGAATGATGATAATGAATTCAGCAAATCAGTATGAGATTAGTGGATTGTGCTGTCAGATTGCTACTGTTAACACTTGACCGGTAGATCAAGTTAAGGGATGACAAATTGAGAACTTGCTTGACTGAAATTCCCGTGGGAGGAATGTTCAGAAGGAAATTTTTTGGTCTAATGGACCATTATCATGTTAAAGATATGAATGATATGATCTGAATGAATTGTTATTTAATAATGAGTTCTATATAAGGGATATTTATCCCAGTATTCTGTTGGGTTGACCAGAATATAAGGAACCCTAGAATAAAATTGGATCTTAAGAAAAAGAGTTGTCCTCTACCTTGCGAGATGAGGACATCTCGCACTTTTTTAAGTGGGGAAGAATGTAAGATTCCTCCCCAACCTTCGAGGTATACAGGAGTAAGAATCTCCCTTTCTGATCTTATAATTATTCCCTGTCTAAAATAAAAGAAAAATTCTATTAAAAAAAAAGGAAGACCCTTTCCCTAGAATACTTCTCAGGAGTCCCACCTGTTTTAAGGGTTCGGAACAATGAGTTCAGAAGTGAGAACCGGTGTTTTGGATGCCAAGGTTTTGGTCATCAGTTAAAAGACTGCCTGACTCCTACCATGACAAGGGCACAGGGAAGTCAAGAACCCAAATTCAAAGACCAATTCCTTCATACCAATCTAATTAGGGTCCGTCTTCGGACAAGATTGCTTAACTTCATTAACTAGGTCCGACCCATTGATTAGGGTCGAGATAACCAGACAAATGCTTGACGACATGGAGCAGCAGATGCAGGCAATTCATAAAGATATAAAAGCTGCCCAGGATCGACAGAAACAGTATGCAGATAAGAAGAGGATAGTCAGAGAATTCAAAGAAGCAAATATGGTCTTCATTCGAGTACGGCCCAAAAGAAGTTCTTTATCTCTTAGGAAGTATAAGAAGTTATCCCCCAGATATTGTGGGCCATATCGGATTTCAATGAAAGTAGGTGACTTAGCCTACGAGCTTTTTCTACCTCATCATCTCAAAGTTCATAATGTATTTCATGTAAACCTTCTATAGAAATATGTGCCAAACCCAAATCATGGAAAAACGGTAAAACTTCAGTGGCAAGATACCATTGGCTTCTAGGTTACGCTAGCTCCTTCCTTTATATAAAGTCATAATTTTTACTTGTTGCTCACAGCAGTAATCTTACTTCCATCGATCCCCTTTCTTTCTTAATCCCCTTCATGGCTTGGCAGCAGGAATTGGTTTTATCCATGATGATTTCTCACCTTCAAGACGCAAACGAGTCTGTGAAGAAGGATTTTATAGAACTGTATGAGCGCTGACTTTTCCCTCACTTGGGAACTTCTGTAGCTCAGACCAAATGGCGGACCTGTCGAGATATAACTAGGGTAACACCGTGGGGGCGACAGCACTTTCGTTAACAATATCCACTTGGCTATGGTTATTGAAGCCTTGGGTTTGGGTCCCCGATACTACTGCGTGATGAGATCAAGGCATGGTGGATTTTCTGAGCGGGTCTTGTTACTAGCGTATGCCTTTATCCCGTTTTTGGCTTGCCTCTTAGAGGTCCTTTTCTTATATCACCTCATACCACTGAGGTAGGTGCTACAATAAACAGCCGAATTATTCCCATAGATGAGTTACCTTATACGTGTGCAGCTTGTGAGTGCTGCTTTTGTGACCATATGATGGACGGGCTTATGGAAGTGTAAAAAGTTCTTTTATCTTGCTGTATATGTTCCAAGAGTGAATAAAGTTGAAATCTTGTTCTTGTCTTGAGTCTTGCTCTCTTTGAGACTTTTCTTGGTGATTAATTTTTAATTAAATTTTCTCTCAGTCTCATATTCGTGTATCTTGCGAAATTACCCCAGTTTGCGAGATGAGGACATCTCGCATTTTTCAAGTGGGAGAGAATGTAAGATTCCTCCCAGGCTCTCAAGATATCCAGCATCTTCCCCTGTAAATCAATCCCCTCTTCAGAAATATGAAAGATCTTATTTTTTAACTTAGAGAGAGAAAATATTCTAGAGAGAGAATATTTAGATTTTGAATATTTTTAGATAGAAAAATTCCTCATGTTATTAAAATGAATTCCCCTGAAACAGAAATTCAAAAAGAACTTTCCAATGTGCAATTGGAATTAATTGGAAATGGGTATAAAGGACCTTAGCCTAAGGGTCTAGATTTTCAGAAATTTTTGGATTATGGTCCAATTAAGGTTCCTATGGGCCAATAGCATCAATCCATGTGTAGGGAGGAGATAAATCCAATTTGTAAAAGAAGATACCCAAAAATGAGTAAATGCTCACATAAGATGAAGAGTTGAAAATGTACAAGGTTTATTAGTAAAAAAACTATTGAGTAATATAAAAAATATGAGATATTTTGGGTATCCAAAAATGAGTAAATGCTCACATAAGATGAAGAGTTGAAAATGTACAAGTTTATTAGTAAACAACTATGAGCAATATTTAAAATATGAGATATTTTGGGTATCCAAAAATGAGTAAATGCTCACATAAGATGAAGAGTTGAAAATGTACATGGTTTATTAATAAAAAACTATGAGCAATATTAAAAATATGAGATATTTTGGGTATAATCATTCCATTTTGACACATATGTAAGGAAGGGGAGTCCATTAAAGGAGGTGCATATTTCACATGCTTGAATGAGTTTTAAACTTAAAGATAATGTGGTATTTTTATCCCTCCTCTCTCTTGAACCAAACCAAATAAAAAAGGAACCAAACCGAATCAAAAAAGTAACCAAACTAGGTCCAAATCTAGTCCAAATTTAACCAAACTGAATCTGGAAAATTCTAGAAATCAATTAGCCTTGGTTAGAGCCTCCCTCTCCTATAAATAGAACATGAGTCCTTTGGAAAAAAGGAGGAGAATTTTACTATTCTAGAACTATGTTGAAATAATGTTAATATTTACTATTCTCTAAAATTCTCTCCAATTTGTAAGAAATTGGAGCTTCCCTCTTTCTTCAATCTCCATTGGTGGCTCCATCAACATACTAAACCAATTGATTGGTTGGGGGCCTCTACCGTGAACAAAGAATCAAGCAATTTGTAAAGTAAGTGGTGAATTTTGATCTTTTCTATAATTTCTCAATGTTCTCTCTCTTCTCAACCCCTCTCAAGCTTGAGAAGCTTAATTGGAATGGTTTTTGAATGCTATTGAAGTAATTAATGAATGATAGTAAAGAATTACATAAATTTACATTTATGCTTAATTCTAATGGTTTTTATGTAATATCTCTCTCACACTCAAGAAATAGTCATACTCATGACCTATTCTCAATCCAAATGAAGCTTTTCATAAAGCTTTTCCTTAATCTAAGATTAATCTATGCTTAAGACCAAATTAATAGCCTTCCCTATGCTTTTAGTTTATGTATTTTATGAATATTGATGATTCAATCCATTATGGATTAATGATCCAATTAGGGATCATTCTAATCATTCTAATCATTCCCTTAATGATAAGGTTTATCTTTTTAGATAATTGAGATTTATCAGTCATAGCAAAACGGAGCTATGGCAAAATTTTTATAAAAATTACACATAAAATAATTTCATTCAAAGCATGAAAAGAGGACTTCCTACCATATTCTAGGAACTATCATCCTAGATTAATTAAAAGAATTTTATTGTAATCATGGAGGTGTGGAGGTATGCATGTAGATGTAGATGTATAGATGTGGATGTGAATGGAGGTGTGGATGTATGCATGTAGATGTAGATGTATAGATGTGGATGTGAATGGAGATGTGGATGTATGCATGTAGATGTAGATGTATGGATGTGAGTGTGAATGTGGATGTGGATGTATGCATGGAGATGTGGATGTATGCATGTAGATGTAGATGTATAGATGTGGATGTGAATGTGGAGGTGGATGTATGCATGTAGATGTAGATGTATGTGAATGTGGAGGTGGATGTATGCATAGAGATGTGGATATATGCATGTAGATGTAGATGTATGGGTGTGAATGTGAATGTGGATGTGGATGTATGCATGGAGATGTGGATGTATGCATGTAGATGTAGATGTATGGATGTGAATGTGAATGTGGATGTGGATGTATGCATGAGTTGTGGATGTATGCATGTAGATATGAATGTATGCATATAGATGTGGATGTATGGATGTGAATGTGAATGTAGATGTGGATGTGAAAATGGATGCATGGATGTAGATGTGGATGTATGGATGTGAATGTGGATGTAGATGTGGATATATGTATGGATGTGAATATATGATATGTGATGTGAAGGAATCTAAAGTGAGGAGATGGAAAATGATGTGATTGGATGAGTACACATATAAATGGAATGTGGAATAAGTAATGTGGGTTGATGAGGGATAATGTGGAAAAATGAGAGTTAATATAGAAACTATATTTGTAAACTGTTTGTAAATGCTGTTTGTAAATGACTGTTTTATGTCAAGAATGCTGGGAAAGCATTTTGACCGTCTTGTGATTAAGGTCGTGGAGACCTAACTGATAAAGTTGCAACTGCTGACGGAGAGTCAATGGAGGATGTCTCGCGTAGCAATGTCGACTGAGGTCTTGACCAGCCTCGGTTTGATTAAAATGGTGAGCTTCCGGTACGGTGGATGAGGGACCAAGGAAGCGGCCTATGAGTGAAGCGCTAGGTCACCTGCGATGAAGGATCCTAGAGGGTGCTGACCATACGGTGCTCGGGCTCTGGGTCGCCCAGGATACCCACACGTGTGTCGAGGAAGATATTGGAACAAGGAGTAAGAGTTGTTTTCTGAAACCGGGCATGGATCTGGTTGATTGACCTTGCTGGTCTTCAATGGATGAGTCCATGGCTCTTTATATGGATCTGTTGGTTGATCTTGCTGATCTTCAACGAGAGTCCATCTTGATTTTTATAAGTGATTATATTGCCGAGTATTATGGGCTAGGAACTATTGAAAAGGCCCCTGAGTTGATAGGCGGTGAGCGTTCTGGTTGCCAATGATGCCATAGATACTCTGATGAAGGAATGATGGGAAATTAAGAATCAACCGGATAATTTGGAAGATGGTGATCAGTGATACTATGGTCTTATTAAAGGATTGTTTTAAAACTGGTTGAATCTGTGAAAAGGCAATTTCATATTGGGTGTGTAAGTGGTGTGACTAGTTTTATTTTTGCATGAACTTCTGGCTAGGGGACCTTGGAACTCTTTTCCTTGGTACCCGGGACAAAACCTAACCAAATTCTTAATTGGATCCCATCACTATAATGGTTGGGCGGTTGGCTAACCCATGGGACTGGGTGGGGTTGGGTTGGACTGATGGATCCGTAAATCGAGACTCAATTTCTGTTATTACGATAGATAAAGTAAATCCCGGATAGTAATTGTTCTATGGATAGAAATCAACGGCTGTGCCTCTTGAATGGGGAAAAAAGCGTTGATCCCAATGATCCAAGTGTAAGTTTCTTCCTTGATCTGACCGAGTATCTTTATAGATGCAGTTGAATCAGCTTGATTAGTAATGGTCTTGACTACGTTAGAGTAAAAAGTTATTCTGGTGGAATGCTTTCCGGGTAAATGAAGTTTTTTTCGGGTTTGGTTTTGAAACAACCGACGGATTAGTCTTTTGTCTGGATATCCATGGGCGAGGCCCCGAGTGTGGGACCCTGCCCCGCGCAAGATGTGCTACTTCCGCTGCTAGTGCCCCGAATCCGTTGCGCGGTGGGAACAGGGATCTCACAGTTGGTATCAGAGCAATTTGGCTTATAAAGATCAATTGAGGAGACAATTATGTCAAAAATTTATCAAGAAACACAAAAAGGTTGTAATTGTGTGATATAAGTCATACAATTTGATATTCAAACTGAAATTCGTAATTTGGTAATTGGGTCTTCAGATGGAAGTACCGTAATTACATAGAATCCCTGACTTGCTTGAGGCCTAGACATGATGGTATTTACCTTACAATTCCAAGGGCCGTTGACTACCCGTATATACCTAGAGTATAACTGTAGCTCTTTACTGACAGTATATACGAGTAAATCTAAGACTTGAAATTATAAGCATTAATGCTATCTAGATGATGATTTCAAATGTGGTTGATATGATTTTTAATTCTGTTTGAGAACTGATGAATTGATTTGGATTCTGATTGAAAAATGATGATTTTTGAAATTTAGTTGAAATGTAATAAGCTGAGCGAAACCACAATGAGGATGAATGGGACGAGTCCCTGTGATGATATTCATAACTAGAATGATGATAATGAATTCAGCAAATCAGTATGAGATTAGTGGATTGTGCTGTCAGATTGCTACTGTTAACACTTGACCGGTAGATCAAGTTAAGGGATGACAAATTGAGAACTTGCTTGACTGAAATTCCCGTGGAGGAATGTTCAGAAGGAAATTTTTCGGTCTAATGGACCATTATCATGTTAAAGATATGAATGATATGATCTGAATGAATTGTTATTTAATAATGAGTTCTATATAAGGGATATTTATCCCAGTATTCTGTTGGATTGACCAGAATATAAGGAACCCTAGAATAAAATTGGATCTTAAGGAAAAGAGTTGTCCTCTACCTTGCGAGATGAGGACATCTCGCACTTTTTTAAGTGGGGTAGAATGTAAGATTCCTCCCCAACCTTCGAGGTATACAGGAGTAAGAATCTCTCTTTCTGATCTTATAATTATTCCCTCTCTAAAATAAAAGAAAAATTCTGTTTGAAAAAAGGAAGACCCTTTCCCTAGAATACTTCTCAGGAGTCCCACCTGTTTTAAGGATTCAGAACAATGAGTTCAGAAGTGATAACCGGTGCTTTGGATGCCAAGGTTTTGGTCATCAGTTAAAAGACTGCCCGACTCCTACCATGACAAGGGCACAGGGAAGTCAAGAACCCAAATTCAAAGACCAATTCCTTCATACCAATCTAATCAGGGTCCGTCTTGGACAAGATTGCTTAACTCCATTAACTAGGTCCGACCCATTGATTAGGGTCGAGATAACCAGACAAATGCTTGACGACATGGAGCAACAGATGCAGGCAATTCATAAAGATATAAAAGCTGCCCAGGATTGACAGAAACAGTATGCAGATAAGAAGAGGATAGTCAGAGAATTCAAAGAAGCAGATATGGTCTTCATTTGAGTACGGCCCAAAAGAAGTTCTTTATCTCTTAGGAAGTATAAGAAGTTATCTCCCATATATTGTGGGCCATATCGGATTTCAATGAAAGTAGGTGACTTAGCCTACGAGCTTTTTCTACCTCATCATCTCAAAGTTCATAATGTATTTCATGTAAACCTTCTATAGAAATATGTGCCAAACCCAAATCATGAAAAAACGGTAAAACTTCAGTGGCAAGATACCGTTGGCTTCTAGGTTACGCTAGCTCCTTCCTTTATATAAAGTCATAATTTTTACTTGACGCTCACAGTAATCTTACTTCCATCGATCCCCTTTCTTTCTTAATCTCCTTCATGGCTTGGAAGTAGGAATTGGTTTTATCCATGATGATTTCTCACCTTCAAGACGCAAACGAGTCTGTGAAGAAGGATTTTATAGAACTGTATGAGCGCTGACTTTTCCTCACTTGGGAACTTCTGTAGCTTAGACCAAATGGCGGACTTGTCGAGATATAACTAGGGTAACACCGTGGGGGCGATAGCACTTTGTTAACAATATCCACTTGGCTATAGTTATTGAAGCCTTGGGTTTGGGTCCCCGATACTACTGCGTGATGAGATCAAGGCATGGTGGATTTTCTGAGCGGGTCTTCTTACTAGCGTGCTTTCTTCCTCACCAGAAGATATGCCTTTGTCCCGTTTTTGGCTTGCCTCTTAGAGGTCCTTTTCTTATATCACCTCATACCACTGAGGTAGGTGCTACAATAAACAGCCGAATTATTCCCATAGATGAGTTACCTTATACGTGCGCAGCTTGTGAGTGCTGCTTTTGTGACCATATGATGGACGGGCTTATGGAAGTGTAAAAAGTTCTTCTATCTTGCTGTATATGTTCCAAGAGTGAATAAAGTTGAAATCTTATTCTTGTCTTGAGTCTTGCTCTCTTTGAGACTTTTCTTGGTGATTAATTTTTAATTAAATTTTTTCTCAGTCTCATATTCGTGCATCTTGCGAAATTACCCCAGTTTGCGAGATGAGGACATCTCGCATTTTTCAAGTGGGAGAGAATGTAAGATTCCTCCCCAGCCTCTCAAGATATCCAGCATCTTCCCCTGTAAATCAATCCCCTCTTCAGAAATATGAAAGATCTTATTTTTTAACTTAGAGAGAGAAAATATTCTAGAGAGAGAATATTTAGATTTTGAATATTTTTAGATAGAAAAATTCCTCATGTTATTAAAATGAATTCCCCTGAAACAGAAATTCAAAAAGAACTTTCCAATGTGCAATTAAAATTAATTGGAAATGGGTATAAAGGATCTTAGCCTAAGGGTCTAGATTTTCAGAAATTTTTGGATTATGGTCCAATTAAGGTTCCTATGGGCCAATAGCATCAATCCATGTGTAGGGAGGAGATAAATCCAATTTGTAAAAGAAGATACCCAAAAATGAGTAAATGCTCACATAAGATGAAGAGTTGAAAATGTACAAGGTTTATTAGTAAAAAAACTATTGAGTAATATAAAAAAGATGAGATATTTTGGGTATCTAAATGCTCACATAGGATGAAGAGTTGAAAATGTACAAGTTTATTAGTAAACAACTATGAGCAATATTAAAAATATGAGATATTTTGGGTATCCAAAAATGAGTAAATGCTTACATAAGATGAAGAGTTGAAAATGTACAAGGTTTATTAATAAAAAACTATGAGCAATATTAAAAATATGAGATATTTTGGGTATAATCATTCCATTTTGACACATATGTAAGGAAGGGGAGTCCATTAAAGGAGGTGCATATTTCACATGCTTGAATGAGTTTTAAACTCAAAGATAATGTGATATTTTTATCTCTCCTCTCTCTTGAACCAAACCAAATAAAAAAGGAACCAAACCGAATCAAAAAAGTAACCAAACTAGGTCCAAATCTAGTCCAAATTTAACCAAACTGAATCTGGAAAATTCTAGAAATCAATTAGCCTTGGTTAGAGCCTCCCTCTCCTATAAATAGAACATGAGTCCTTTGAAAAAAAGGAGGAGAATTTTACTATTCTAGAACTATGCTGAAATAATGTTAATATTTACTATTCTCTAAAATTCTCTCCAATTTGTAAGAAATTGGAGCTTCCCTCTTTCTTCAATCTCCATTGGTGGCTCCATCAACATACTAAACCAATTGATTGGTTGGGGGCCTCTACCGTGAACAAAGAATCAAGCAATTTGTAAAGTAAGTGGTGAATTTTGATCTTTTCTATAATTTCTCAATGTTTCTCTCTTCTCAACCCCTCTCAAGCTTGAGAAGCTTAATTGGAATGGTTTTTGAATGCTATTGAAGTAATTAATGAATGATAGTAAAGAATTACATAAACTTACATTTATGCTTAATGTAATATCTCTCTCACACTCAAGAAATAGTCATACTCATGACCTATTCTCAATCCAAATGAAGCTTTTCATAAAGCTTTTCCTTAATCCAAGATTAATCTATGCTTAAGACCAAATTACCTATGCTTTTAGTTTATGTATTTCATGAATATTGATGATTCAATCCATTATGGATTAATGATCCAATTAGGGATCATTCTAATCATTCTAATCATTCCCTTAATGATAAGGTTTATCTTTTTAGATAATTGAGATTTATCAGTCATAGTAACGGAGCTATGGCAAAATTTTTATAAAAATTACACATAAAATAATTTCATTCAAAGCATGAAAAGAGGACTTCATACCATATTCTAGGAACTATCATCCTAGATTAATTAAAAGAATTTTATTGTAATCATGGAGGTGTGGAGGTATGCATGTAGATGTAGATGTATAGATGTGGATGTATGCATGTAGATGTAGATGCATAGATGTGGATGTGAATGGAGATGTGGATGTATGCATGTAGATGTAGATGTATAGATGTGGATGTGAATGGAGGTGTGGATGTATGCATGTAGATGTAGATGTATAGATGTGGATGTGAATGGAGATGTGGATGTATGCATGTAGATGTATAGATGTGGATGTGAATGGAGGTGTGGATGTATGCATGTAGATGAAGATGTATAGATGTGGATGTGAATGGAGGTGTGGACGTATGCATGTAGATGTAGATGTATAGATGTGGATGTGAATGGAGATGTGGATGTGTGCATGTAGATGTAGATGTATGGATGTGAGTGTGAATGTGGATGTGGATGTATGCATGGAGATGTGGATGTATGCATGTAGATGTAGATGTATAGATGTGGATGTGAATGTGGAGGTGGATGTATGCATGTAGATGTATAGATGTGGATGTGAATGTGGAGGTGGATGTATGCATGTAGATGTAGATGTATGGATGTGAATGTGAATGTGGAGGTGGATGTATGCATAGAGATGTGGATGTATGCATGTAGATGTAGATGTATGGATGTGAATGTGAATGTGGATGTGGATGTATGCATGGAGATATGGATGTATGCATGTAGATGTAGATGTATGGATGTGAATGTGAATGTGGATGTGGATGTATGCATGGAGTTGTGGATGTATGCATGTAGATATGAATGTATGCATATAGATGTGGATGTGAATGTGGATGTGGATGTATGCATGGAGTTGTGGATGTATGCATGTAGATATGAATGTATGCATATAGATGTGGATGTATGGATGTGAATGTGCATGTAGATGTGGATGTGAAAATGGATGCATGGATGTAGATGTGGATGTATGGATGTGAATGTGGATGTAGATGTGGATATATGTATGGATGTGAATATATGATATGTGATGTGAAGGAATCTAAAGTGAGGAGATGAAAAATGATGTGATTGGATGAGTACACATATAAATGGAATGTGGAATAAGTAATGTGGGTTGATGAGGGATAATGTGGAAAAATGAGAGTTAATATAGAAACTGTATTTGTAACCTGTTTGTAAATGCTGTTTGTAAATGACTGCTTTATGTCAAGAATGCTGGGAAAGCATTTTGACTGTCTTGTGATTAAGGTCGTGGAAACCTAACTGATAAAGTTGCAACTGCTGACGGAGAGTCAATGGAGGACGTCTCACATAGCAAGGTCGACTGA
Organism: Cibotium barometz; assembly: GCF_041138505.1. Taxonomy (NCBI): domain Eukaryota; kingdom Viridiplantae; phylum Streptophyta; class Polypodiopsida; order Cyatheales; family Cibotiaceae; genus Cibotium; species Cibotium barometz. The sequence continues at coordinate 38,544,150 of NC_141076.1, forward strand.
GGTCTTGACCAGCCTCGGTTCAATTAAAATGGTGAGCTTCCGGTACGGTGGATGAGGAACCAAGGAAGCGGCCTATGAGTGAAGCGCTAGGTCACCTGCGAGGGATCCTAGAGGGTGCTGCTGACAGAGAAGCCGGTGGCGATCGTGTTGATGGAGGGTGTCAATGGAGGCTTCAAGCAGTAGATGGCTCCTACGAATTCATAGGAGCCATTTATTTTGGGTTTTTTTCTTAACTTTCCAGGGCATCCTTTAAGCAACGCCTACATTATTAACGTAGCTTATGTGACACCCTGCTTACAAGCGTCATTCCAGCCATCGTTTATACAATGTGCATTAATGCGTGGCTTATGCAACCATAGGTGCAACAAGGATTTCTTAGCTTTAAAATGTGTCGCTTATGCGATGTTCATCATTGTTTAAATGGCATAATTGAAAAAACGTGTCAATTTGAGCACGTCCTTAAGGGGGGATTGTTGTAATGCCGATTCTTGCCTCTTACTCTATCGGTAGTAGTCCACTCTACCCCACCCTCTTCCTCTGATGAGCATGCACTCCCCCCTCTCCCTTTGCCTCTCCAGATCCTTCTAGCGACGTCGAAGACCTGGAGCAGAGGCAGCTGGCAAGCTCCACTGTTTGATTCACCGATTCTCAAAGCCAATAGAGATGACCATTCCCGCTTCCTCAGTGAGGGCTCTCCCAGCAGAGTCCTCAGGCGGACCCCCCAAGATCTTGGGGTTGCCTGTAAGATTCCTCCCTCCAGCTTTTGAGGTGTACACGTGTAAGAACCTCCCCTTCTGATCTTGTAATTATTCCCCTATAAAAGAAAGATTTTGTTTTACCTTTTTTTGACCTAGAGAGAGAAAATGTCTAGAGGGAGGTAATCCAAAATTGAGATATTTTTGGATATAAAAATCCTCCTAGTGTTTAAAATGGGTTCCTTTAAAACAAAAATTCAAAAAGAACTTTCCAATGTGCAATTGGAATTAATTGAAAATAGGTAAAAGGTCCTTAGTCTAAGGGTCCAGATTTTCAAAAAAATTTGGATTATGGTTCAATTAAGGTTCCTAACCAATCAGATTAATCCAAATGTAGGGAGGAGATAAATTGAAGAATTAAAAGAAAAACCCCCCAAAAATGAGTAAATACTCACATAAGATGAACAGTTGAATAAGGACAAGGTTTATTAGTAAAAAACTATGAGTATTACAAAAAAATGAGATATTTTGGGTATAATGATTCAATTTTGACACCTTGGTAGTAAGGAGAAGGGGGTTCTTCAAGGAGGCACCTATTTCACATGTGTGGTGGAGTTTTAAACTCAAAAATATTGTGATATTTTTATCTCTTCTCTCTCCTAGATCAAACCAAATCAAAAGGGAGCCAAACTAGGTCCAAATCTTGTCCAAATTCAGACAAACTGAACCTCGAAAATTCTAGAAACTAGTTGGACTTGGTTATAGGCCTCCCTCACCTATAAATAGATCCTTAGTCCTTTGTAAAAAAAAAATGAGAACTATACCATGCCAGTATTATACTGAAATAATGATATTTTCTATTATCCTTTAAAAATCCTCTACAAATTGAAGAGATTGGAGGTTCTCTCTCTCTTCAATCTTCCTTGGAGACTTCATCAACATACCAAACCAATTGATTGGTTGGGGGCCTCTATTTTGATCAAAGAATTAAGAAATCTAGGAGGTAAATTATGGTTTATGGTCTTTTTTCTTTAATCTCCAAATGTTTCTCTCTTCTCAACCCCTGTCAAGCTTGAGAAGCATTCAATTGAATGGCTTTTATATAAAATTGAAGTTCTTTAATGAATTGTGGTGATAAAACACATGAATTTTCATTTATGTTAAAATTAAATATTTTTTTAAGCATGTCTCTCTCCCCCCCCAAAGAATGGTCATTCCTATGACCTATTCTATATTCAAATGAAGCTTCTCATGAAGCAATTCTCTAATCTAAAAGTATTTTCTATGCTTGTCAAATTAGAGGCCAAATAAGTGGCTTTTTAATGCTTTTATGCTATTTAATTTATGAAAAAATTAAGAATCAAGTCCATAGTTGGATATTGATCCAATTAATGGTTATTCTAATCATAGGGATATTAATAAGCTTTATTCTATCAAATTATTTGAGAATTATCAATAATAGCAGCAACGGAGCTATGGTAAAATTTTTGAAAAAATTAACACATAAATCATTTTCATTCATAATATGAAAAGAGGACTTCCTACCATATTCTAAGATTAATCATCCTAGATTAATTGAATGATTCTCATTATAATCATGGAAAATTTGATTTTTATGTTTATGCGACATAAATAGTAATTATCAAAAGAGAAATTTGTAGTAATTCATTTTTTTGTTAAAAGAGGAATTTCTATGACATTTGGAATTCCATCATTGAGATGGGAAAAGAGAAATTCCTAGTATATTAGAATTAATGAGTATTTTAATTAAATTCAAAGATAAAATTTAGATAAATTTATTTTATCTATGAGAAATATTTTTTATGTTAAAAGAGGAATTCCTATGACATTTGGAATTCCATCATTGAGATGGAAAAAGAGAAATTCCTAGCATATTGGAATTAATGAGTATTTTAATTAGATTCAAAGATGAAATTTAGATAAATTTATTTTATCTATGAGAAATATTTAAATGTTAAAAGATGGTAAATTCTTTTAGATTATTTATGAGTAGTTAAAAACTACTTTAATTCATTCTAAATGAAAAATGGACTATCCTAACAATTTGGAAAAAGAGAATGTTGAAATTTGCTTAATCTAGTGAGATAATCATAGTTATGTTTATAATTCATTGTCTGATTTTAAGCATAAAAGAGGAACTACTATCATATTATCATTATAAGCTTTTACTCTTTTAGGAAAAATTGAGAATTATCAGTAATAGCAGCGAAGCTATGGCAAATTTTTTAGAAAATAATACATATCTTATTTTTATGCATAATGCTAAAAGAGGACTCCCTACCATATTCTAGGATTGGAGATCCTATGCAAAAAGAATGATTTTCATTATATTCATGTGAAATAAATTTTTAGTATTTATGCATAAATATTTAATTAAAAGAAAAGATAAATTTTTGATTAAAAAAATTTACAAAAAGAGGAATTCCCATGATAATTGAGATCCAAGTAATTTAATGGTAAAAGAAGAATTTTTGGCATAATTCAAATTATGAGTATTATCAAAAGTGAAATTTTGAGTATTATTATTGGAAAATATGGATAAAATTGATTTTTGTAAATCCCATGAATCTTTTACTCGAAAAGAAGAATATTGAATATATTTTACTTAAGAAATTTGAGAAAGAATATGAAAACATCCATCGAGAAAACTTGGATAATTCTTATTCTGAAAAGAGAATATGGAATCCTGGGAGGATCGAGGATCCAATGAGTAAACGAAAGTTTAGAATTAATTCTCATTAATAATGAAGCTTAAGGAATACAAATACAATACGTAAATTCTCTTTCTGAGTTTTTACTATTCAATTCTGATAAGGTTTATTTTCCCTTTTTAAACCTTCAACAACACTCTGATACGTAGATTCAATGGGATCGAGAAAAAGTACCTTTAACTAGGCCAACCAATTGGCAGAAACTTAGAAAAGTCCTATCAGTATTGAAAGTAGAAAATGGTACTAAAAGTGGATGTGATAAGATGTGAATGTGATGTGATAAGATGTGAATGTGATGTGATGAGATGTGAGTGGATGTGATGAGATGTGGATGAGATGTGATGTGATGTAAATGCATGTGGATGTGAATGTGATGAGATGTGGATGAGATGTGATGTGATGTAAATGGATGTGGATGTGAATGTGATGAGATGTGATGATATGTGAAAGGATATGATGTGATGTAAATGGATGAGAATGAGATGTGATGTAAATGGATGAGAATGAGATGTGATGTGATAGATGTGCATGTGAATGAATGGATGGATATGGATAGATGTGAATATGAATGAATGGATGGATGTGGATGAATGTGATGAGCTCTGAATGGATGTGGTGTGATATAGATAGATGTGGATGTGATGTAATGTGGATGGAATGAATGAGATGTGATAGGGATAGATGTGGATGTGATGTAATGCGGATGGAATGAATGTGATGTGATGTGGATGGATGTGAAGGAGATGTGATAAGATGAGGATGGATGTGATGAGATGTGAATGAATGTGGGATGTGAATGGGTGAGAATGTGGGATGTGAATGAATGTGGGATGTGAATGAATGTGGGATATGAATGGGTGAGAATGTGGGATGTGAATGGGTGTGATGGATGTGAATGGATGTGATGAGATGTGAGTGGATGTGGTGAGATGTGAATGTGATGTAATGAGATGTGAATGGATGTGATGTGATGTGGATCTCGTTAGATATGAATGGATGAGATATGATGTGGATAGATGAGATGTGATGTGATGTGGACTTGGGTAGATGTGAATGGATGTGAAGTGATATAAATAGATGTGAAGTGATATAAATAGATGTGAACATGATGTGATGTGGGTCTGAATGAATGTAGATGGATGTGATGTGATATGAATGGATGAGATGTGATGTGGATATGTTGTGACATGATGTGATGAGGATAGATGTGATGAGATGTGATGAGATGTAATATGATGTGATTGGATGAGAACTCCTGATAGGTATGCTTCTCTGTCATCTACAAAATTTGAGGCTAACAGCCCCTCCTGTGTACGGGGAGGGGAAGACGCAATCCCTGGAGCCCTATCTCTTAAGCTGAGAGAAAACAACTCATGTCCTCAGATGAGAATAAGAAAAGATAAGGTGCAAGAGGACTAGATCGAGCAAGAAAGGGGGAATTTGTCGCCTTGGGTTCCCTAAATGAGAACATGACTGTGAGAGGCGGAGTACAATTATGAAACACCATGGATCCACTCCACAAGGAACCCCATATGGTGCATCGTGCCCTTAGAAATCTCCAATCAACCCTATTATAGGATTTCTCAAAGTCTAGGAGTATCACTATGAGGTCCTATTGTCGTATCCTAGCCGATGTTATTGCCTCCCAAAAGGTCCTATTGCATCCTAGCCGAAGCTATTGTAAGTTCCCTCCACTCGAAGAGTCTTGGGCATGGTTTTAGATGGGGAATAATCATAATAACAACAATCAGTCCCGAGGTGAAGCTGCACCAAGTGGGTGTGAATCCTATCTTGCATGTATCACCACTCTCCGAGCCCGAGGGTAGGCATACTCCAAACGCCATTGATCACAATGGAAGTACCTATAAGAGGGGGGAGGGGTACTGCAACTGAGATATGAAGGGACACAAACAATAGCACCTCTAGGCTGGAGGCCACCACCTTAGCCTGGACAAGCCTCCCATCACTGTTGGCCCAAAAGAAGTTCCAGATCAACCACTGTACCGTGTCAATGCATGCTCGAGAGAGAAGGCCCAACAAGAAGTAATGTACCACATGGTGGCAAGAAGTACTTGGTTCGCCACCACCACCACTCAACCAAATAAGGAGAGCCTCACAGAACTCCAATACCGTAAGCTTCTTCCAAATGCTCAGAAGAAGAGGGGCAAGGTGCTGCTATGAAGAAATATTGACACCCACCTGGCATCCAAGATAGTGGAATGGAGTGCCCCTGAGGATCCACAAGAAAGTCTCAATAACTGGTCGCCAAGTCGGGGCGGGTGTAGATCCTACCTAGAAACCAGATGACTTGTGTAAGTTTATCTACTCTCTTGATGCACAACAAAAGATCTTGATTGCCTCAATGAATCTCTGGAGTTCCCCCACATCTCCTGATAGGTAGCAGATGCTATTTAATCTATAAACCTTGAGTCCAACACCTCCTCCTATGTATGGAGGGGAAGACGCAATCCCTCTCCTTAGGTGAGAGAAAATTTCTCATGGCCTTGCCGATGAACAAGAAAAGATAAGATTCTAGAGTACAGCCCTACCAGACCAAGTGAGAAAGGGGCAATATGTCACCTCAGGCTTGTTGAATGAGAACTTGACTATGAGAGGTGGAGTACAGTCCTAAAACACCATAGAGTCACATCCCAGAAGTTCCTATTACCACATCCTAGCTAAAGCTAATGAAACTTCCCTCCATGCAAAGAGTCTTGTGCATGGGTTTAGATGGGGAATAATCACAATCAATCCTGGGGTGAAGGCATGTCGACTGGGTGCGGATCCTGTCCTTCATGTGTCACCACTCTGTTCAAGTGTGAGAGTAGGCATACTCCAAACTCCATCAATCACAACGGAGATATCTGTAAGAGGGGGGAGGGGTACTATTACTATCCCCTGCCGAGAGGCACAGCCGTTGATTCAAAAACCAAACTCGAAAAAACTTCCCCCTACCGGAAAGCACAGGCGATTCCACCAGGATATTTGTACTCTAACATAGTCAGGGTCATTACTCACCAAACTGATCCGACCAAACCTGTGAGTCACTTGGTCAGATCAAGAAAGAAACTTGCACTTGGATCATAGAAACCAACGCTTTTTTTCCCATCGAGAGGCACACCCGTTGATTCTTTTTCCATAGAACAATTACTATCCGGGATTTACTTCATCTATCGTACTATAACATAATTGAGTCTTATTTTACGGATCCATCAGTCCAGCCTAACCCCATCCAATCCCATGGGTTAGCCAATTGCCCCAACCACTATAGTGATGGGATCCAATTAGGAATTTGGTTAGGTTTTGTCCTCCCGGGTACCATGGAAAAGAGTTCCCAGGTCCCTAGCCAGATATTCATGCAAATTTAGCACCAGTCACACTACTTACACACCCAATATGAAATTGCCTTCTTCACAGATTCAGCTATCCTTAAAATAATCATTTAATGAAACTATAGTGTCACTGATCATAATCCTCAAAATCTTTGGTTGAATCCTTATTTCTAATCATTCCTTCATCGGTGTATCTATGGCATCATTGGCAACCAGAACGCTCACCACCTATCCATTCAGGGGCCTTTTTGATAGTTCCTAGCTCATAGTAACCGGTAATATATTCACTTATAAAAATCAAGATGGAATCTCCATTGAAGATCAGCAAGATCAAGCAACAGATCTATATAAAAGAGCCATGGACTCATCCACTGAGGATCAGCAAGGTCAATCAACCAGATCCATGCCCGATTTCAGAAAACAACTCTTACTCCTTGTTCCAATATCTTCCAAGATGTACGTGTGGGTATCTTTGGTGACCCCGAGCCCGAGCACTGTATGGTCAGCACCCTCTCGGATCCTTCGCATGTCACCTAGCGCTTCACTCATAGGCTGCTTACTTGGTTCCTCATCCACCGTACTGGAAGCTCACCATTTAAATCGAACCAAGGCTGGTCAAGACCTCAGCCAACCTTGCTACGCGAGACGTCCTCCGTTGACTCTCTGTCAGCTATTGCAACTTTATCAGCTAGGTCTCCACACGACCTCATTCACAAGACAGTCAAAATGCTTCCCTAGCATTTTTGACATAAAACAGTCATTTAAAAATAGGTCATAATTACAGGTCCTATAATGAACTCTCGTCTTTCACATTGTTCCACATCCATCCACATTACTTAATCCATATCCAATTCATATGTATACCCATTCTCATCCAATCACATCATTTTCCATCTCATCACATCTTTCCTCATTTATTCTCGTCACATCTCATCCACTCGCATCAACCCATATTCACATCCCATCATAACTCATTCATTTCACATCTATCTCAATTTACATCACAGCTCATCTCATTCACATCGCATCTCATCTCATTCATTCTTATCCTAATTCACATCACATCTCATCCACTTGCATCAACCCATATTCACATCCCATCACACCTCATTCATTTCACATCTATCTCAATTTACATCACATCTCATCTCATTCATTTCACATCTCATCTCATTCATTCTTATCCTGATTCACATCACATCACACCTCATTCATTCACTCACATCGACATCACCATCCTTTCACATACACATCTACATCCATTCTTCCACATACACATCCACATCCATTCTTCGACATACACATCCACATCCATTTTTCCACACATATCTACATCCATTCTTCCACATACACATCCACATCCATTCTTCCACATTCATTCTTCCACACACACATCCACATCCATTCTTCCACATACACAGCCACATCCATTCTTCCACATCCACATCCATTCTTCCACATTCACTTCCACATACATTCTTCCACATACACATCCACATTCATTCTCATTACATCACGTACTATTTTCATCTTATCACCTCCTATCATATCCCCTACACATCTTATCACATCCATTCACATTCTATCACATGCCATACACCTCTTATCACATCCATTCACATTCTATCACATCTTATCACATCCATTTTCATTCTATCGCATCTCGTTTACATCTTATCACATCCCATACACATCTTATCGCATCCTATTTTCACCTTATCTCATCCATTCACATGCTATTCCCATTTAATAGCTTTTTCGAGGTTGATCTCGATAATGGGACTTTTTCTAAATTTTTGCCAATTGCTTGGCCTAATTAAAGGTATTTTTTCTTGACGACTATTTCCATATTCATTCTCAATTTCTCAATTGAATTATATTCAATATTCCTCTTTTGAATAAAAGAATTCATGGGATTTAGAGAAATCAATTCTGCCCATATTTCCACTTTTGATAAATAATCATAAATTGCATTATACTAAAAATTCCTCTTCTTCTCATTTAATTTCTTGGATCTCAAATACCATGGGAATTCCTCTTTTTGCATTTAATTAATTGCATTCCAATGTCATGGGTATTCCTCTTTTATCAATCAAATATTTCTCATAAAGTAATTTCATCTAAAATAAAATACCCATTAATGCTAGGAATTTCTCTTTTTCCATCTAAATGGTGGAATTCCAAATGTCATAGGAATTTTAATAGCATAAAATCATGAAAATATCATTTTCTTAATGTCTAGGAAAAGGGATTTACCCATAAAGATGGCTATTCTTTTTTAGAGAGAGATTTACTTAAAGAAAGCATTACAAATAAGCATAAAAATTAACTTTCTCTTAATTGAACATTAAGAGTTTTAGGGAAAGCTTGATTTGAATTAAAACAATCATTTAAAAAGCTTCTTAATCTTGAGAGGGCTTGAGAAGAAGAAAGTCATTGAGAAAATTAGAAAAAACCATAAAAATCGATTTTACCTCTAAGTTTGGCTTGATTCTCTATTAGCAATGAAGCCCCTGACCAATCAATTTTTCCACCAAGAGGAGAAGAGCAAATCCAAGAGTTGTTGTAGAGAGAGAGAGCTCCAAGCTCCTAAGAGAGAGAAAAATTTAAGGGATAATAGAAAATATGATTATTTTAATATAATACTCGCATGGTATAGCTCCAATATGAAAATACAAAAGAATGAGGATCTATTTATAGGTGAGGAAGGTCACTAACCAAGTCCAACTAGGTTCTAGAATTTTCTAGGTTTAGTTTGACTCAATTTGGATAAGATTTGGATCAGTTTGGCTCCCTTTTTTATTTGGTTTGATCAGGAGAGAGGAGAGATAAAAATATCACAATTTTTTGTATTAAAATACCCTTCCATACATGAGAAAAAGGCACCTACCTCAAAGGTTCCCCTTTCCTTACCAAGGTGTCAAAATGCATCATTATTCTAAAATATCTCATTTTTTTAGTAATATCTCTTAATTTTTAGCTAATAAACCTCATACTCAGTCAACTCTTCATCTTATCTGAGCATTTACTCATTTTTGGGTATTTTCTTATATTATTTTGGATTTATCTCATCCCAACACTTGGATTAATCCAATTGGTTCAATGGAACCTTAATTGGACCATAATCCAAATTTTTTTGAAAATGTAGACCCTTAGGCTAAGGTCCCTTATACACATTTTTAATTAATTCCTAATGCACATTGGAAAGTTCATTTTGAACTTTTGATTCAAGGGAATCCATTTTAGACATTAGGAGAATTTTATATCAAAAGATATCTCAATTTAGATTACCTCTCTCTAGATATTTTCTCTCTCTAGGCCAAAACAGGGTAAAACAAGAATGTCGCACAAAGTGGGCTGCTATCGCAATGGTGAGAGTTGAGTCAAAAATGTTGATATGTTGTGAGATCCCTGTTTCTACCGCGCAACGGATTCGGGGTGCTAGCAGCGGAAGTAGCCTTTCTTGCGCGAGCCAGGGTCCCACACTCGGGGCCTCGTCCATGGATATCCGGACAAAAGACTAATCCGTCGGTTTTTCCAAAACCGAACCCGAAAAAACTTCCTTTATCCGGAAAGCACGGGTGATTCCACTAGGATAACTTTTTACTCTAACGTAGTCAAGACCATTACTGATCAAACTGATCTGACTGCACCTTTAAAGGTACTTGGTCAATCAAGGACGAAACTTGCACTTGGATCATTGGGATCAATGCTTTTTTCCCCATCAAGAGGCACAGCCGTTGATTCCTATCCATAGAACAATTACTATCCGGGATTTACTTCATCTATCGTAATACCAGAAATTGAGTCTTGATTTACAGATCCATCAGTCCAGCCTAACCCCATCCAGTCCCATGGGTTAGCCAACCTCCCAACCACTGTAGTGATGGGATCCAATTAGGAATTTGGTTAGGTTTTGTCCCGGGTACCAGGGAAAAGAGTTCCTAGGCCCCCTAGCCGGAAGTTCATACAAACATAAAACTCGTCACACCACTTACACACCCAATATGAAATTGCCTTTTTTCTCAGCATCAATTAACTTTCAAACAATCCTTTAATGAAATCATTATGTCACTGATGACAATCCTCAAAGTCTTAGGTTGAATCCTTATTTCCCATCATTCATTCATCGGTGTACTTATGGCATCATTGGCAACCAGAACGCTCACCACCTGTTCACTCAGGGGCCTTTTCCATAGTTCCTAGCTCATAGTAACCGGCAATATATTCATATAATAGAATGGAATCTCCGTGGAAGACCAGCAAGATCAACCCACAGATCCATATAAAAGAGCCATGGACTCATCCGTTGAGGACCAGCAAGGTCAATCAACCAGATCCATGCCCGGTTTTAGAAAACAACTCTTACTCCTTGTTCCAATATCTTCCACGACGCACGCGTGGGTATCCTCGACGACCCAGAGCCCGAGCACCGTATGGTCAGCACCCTCTAGGATCCTTCGTCTTAGGTGACCTAGCGCTTCACTCATAGGCCGCTTTCTTGGTCCCTCATCCACCGTACCGGAAGCTCACCATTTAAATCGAACCGAGGCTGGTCAAGACCTCGATCGACCTTGCTACGCGAGATGTCCTCCATTGACTCTCCGTCAGCAGTTGCAACTTTATCAGTTCAATCTTCATGACCTTAATCCTCAAGATGGTCAAAATGCTTCCCCAGCATTCTTGACATAAAACAGTCATTTACAAACAGTCACAAAATATAGTTTTTATAACGAACTCTCGTCTTTCCATATTATCCACTCTCGGACCACATTACTTATTCCCTATTCCATTCTCAATGTGTACTCATTCTCATCCATTCACTCATATAGACTACACATTATTTCACATACACATTCACATTCATTATTCTACATACATATCCATGTTTGTACGTCCACATCATACATCCAATTTCACATTCATACATACGCATCTACATGCATACATCTATTTTCACATCCTCATTCATACATCCACATTATACATACATCCAATTTCACATTCATACATACGCGTCTACATGCATACATCTATTTTCACATCCTCATTCATACATCCACATTCACATACATACATCTACATCCGAATCTACATCCATACATCCACATCCACATCTTCATTCACATCCACATCCATACATCCACATCTACATACATACATCCATTTTCACATCCTCATTCATACATCCACATCCACATACATACATACATCCGTATCTACATCCATACATCCATTCTCGCCCTAACACATCCCATATACTTCTTATCCCATCAGATACACTCTCTACCTCGTTCCATACACATCTTAACACATCCTAACTCATCTTAACACATTCTATCACATCTCATACACCTCTTATCATATCCTATCACATCTCATACACATCTTATCACATCTTTTCACATCTCATACACCTCTTATCACATCCTATCACTTCCCATACGCATCTTATCACATCTTATCACATCTCATACACCTCTTCTCACATCCTATCACTTCCCATACGCATCTTATCACATATTATCACATCTCATTTAAAAATCAATCTTTTATGCATCTTCCTATGCATAAATTCATTTTAAATGAAAATGACACTTTTGAATTAAAATTCCATCTCTTATGCATCTTCCTATGCATAAACTCAATTTGGATGAGAATTGACACTTTTGGATTAAAAATCCATCTTTTATGCATCTTCCTATGCATAAATTCAATTTGGATGAGAATAACACTTTTGAATTGAAATTCCATTCTTTTATGCATCTTCCTATGCATAAATTTAATTTAGATGAGAATGACACTTTGAATTTAAAAATCAATCTTTTATGCATAAATTCAATTTGGTAGGAATTACACTTTTAGAATAAAGAAATTTCTATTATGCATCTAAGTTATGCATAAAATCCATTTATGATGAAAATCACACTTTTAGTATAAAAAGAATATCTTTTGTGCATACCTCTATACATGAAATCCAATATGATAAAAGTAACACTTTTACAATAAAATAATCAACTTTTATGCATACCTCTATGCATGAAATCCAAATATGATAAAAGTCACACTTTTATAATAAAATAATCAACTTTTATGCATACCTCTATGCATGAAATCCAAATATGATAAAAGTCACACTTTTATAATAAAATAATCAACTTTTATGCATACCTCTATGCATGAAATCCAAATATGATAAAAGTCACACTTTTATAATAAAATAATCAACTTTTATGCATACCTCTATGCATGAAATCCAAATATGATAAAAGTCACACTTTTATAATAAAATAATCAACTTTTATGCATACCTCTATGCATGAAATCCAAATATGATAAAAGTAACACTTTTATAATAAAATAATCAACTTTTATGCATACCTCTATGCATGAAATCCAAATATGATAAAAGTCACACTTTTATAATAAAATAATCAATTTTTATGCATACCTCTATGCATGAAATCCAAATATGATAAAAGTAACACTTTTATAATAAAATAATCAATTTTAATGCATACCTCTATGCATGAAATCCAAATATGATAAAAGTAACACTTTTATAATAAAATAATCAATTTTTATGCATACCTCTATGCATGAAATCCAATTATGATAAAAGTCACACTTTTATAATAAAATAATCAACTTTTATGCATACCTCTAGGCATGAAATCCAAATATGATAAAAGTAACACTTTTATAGTAAAATAATCAACTTTTATGCATACCTCTATGCATGAAATCCAAATATGATAAAAGTCACACTTTTATAATAAAATAATTAATTTTTATGCATACCTCTATGCATGAAATCCAAATATGATAAAAGTAACACTTTTATAATAAAATATTCAATTTTTATGCATACCTCTATGCATGAAATCCAAATATGATAAAAGTCACACTTTTATAATAAAATAATCAATTTTTCATGCATACCTCTATGCATGAAATCCAAATATGATAAAAGTAACACTTTAATAATAAAACAATCAATTTTAATGCATACCTCTATGCATGAAATCCAAATATGATAAAAGTAACACTTTTATAATAAAATAATTAACTTTTATGCATACCTCTAGGCATGAAATCCAAATATGATAAAAGTAACACTTTTACAATAAAATAATCATCAATCATGCGCATAACATAAAAATCAATTTCTCCATGATTATAATAAAATTCTTTCAATTAATCTAGGATGATAATTCCTAGAATATGGTAGGAAGTTCTCTTTTCATGCTTTGAATAAAATTATTTTATGTGTAATTTTTATAAAAATTTTGCCATAGCTCCGCTACTATGACTGATAAATCTCAATTTATTTTGAAGGATAAAGCTTATCATTAAGGAAATGATTAGAATGATCCCTAATTGGATCATTAACCCAATAATGGGTTGAATCATCAGTATTCATGAAATACATAAACTAAAAGCATAGAAAAAAGCCATTAATTTGACCTCAAGCATAGATTAATCTTGGATTAAGGAAAAGCTTTATGAAAAGCTTCATTTGGATTGAGAATGGGTCATGAGTATGACCATTTCTTGAGTGAGAAAGAGAAATTACATAAAAACCATTAGAATTAAGCATAAATAAAAATTTATGTAATTCTTAACTATCATTAATCAATTAACTTCAATAGCATTCATCAAATTATGTAACTCTTCACTACCATTCATCAATTAACTTCAATAGCATTCAAAAACTATTCCAATTAAGCTTCTCAAGCTTGAGAGGGGTTGAGAAGAGAGAAACATTGAGAAATTATAGAAAATGATCAAAATTCACTAATTACCTTACAAATTGCTTGATTCTTTGTTCACGGTAGAGGCCCCCAACCAATCAATTGGTTAAGTATGTTGATGGAGCCACCAATGGGGATTGAAGAAAGAGGGAAGCTCCAATTTCTTCAATTTGGAGAGAATTTTAGAGAATAGTAGAAATTAGCATTATTTCAGCATAACTCTAGTATAGTAAAATTCTTCTATTTTTTTCAAAGGACTCATGTTCTATTTATAGGAGAGGGAAGCTCTAACCAAAGCTAACTGAATTCTAGAATTTTCCAAATTCAGTTTGGTTGAATTTGGACTAGATTTGGATCTAGTTTGGTTCCTTTTTGATTCGGTTTGGTTCCATTTTGATTTGGTTTGATTCAAGAGAGAGGAGAGATAAAAATATCACATTAATTTTGAGTTTAAAACTCATTCAAGCATGTGAAATATGCACCTCCTTTAATGGACTCCCCTTCCTTACATATGTGTCAAAATGAAATTATTATACCCAAAATATCTCATATTTTTAATATTGCTCATAGTTTTTTACTAATAAACCTTGTACATTTTCAACTCTTCATCTTATTTATGTGAGCATTTACTCATTTTTGGATACCCAAAATATCTCATATTTTTGATATTACTCATAGTTTTTTTACTAATAAACCTTGTACATTTTCAACTCTTCATCTTATGTGAGCATTTACTCATTTTTGGATACCCAAAATATCTCATATTTTTGATATTACTCATAGTTTCTTACTAATAAACCTTATACATAGTCAACTCTTCATCTTATATGAGCATTTACTCATTTTTGGGTATCTTCTTTTACAAATTGGATTTATCTCCTCCCTACACATGGATTGATGCTATTGGCCCAAAGGAACCTTAATTGGACCATAATCTAAAATTTCTGAAAATCTAGACCCTTAGGCTAAGGTCCTTTATACCCATTTCCAATTAATTCCAATTGCACATTGAAAAATTCTTTCTGAATTTCTGTTTCAGGGGAATTCATTTTAATAAAATGAGATATTTTTCTATCCAAAAATATTCAAAATCTGAATATTCTCTCTCTAAAATATTTTCTCTCTCTATGCCAAAACAGGCAGAGACAAGATCTCTTATATTTCTGAAGAGAAAATTGATTACAAGGGAATATGCTGGACATTTTGAGAGGCTGGGGAGGAATCTTACATATGTTCTATGTATAGCAGAGGGGGCTACTGTCCCATCGGTTGTGGAAAAATGCAGAAGATATGCTGATATAAACACTGATGTGAGCCCTGATGTATGAGTTGATGTATGAGCTAATGTAAGGCTGATATAAACTCTGATATAAGCCCTGATGAATCTTATTCACCTCCTTGCATGATCTGAAAAGAAAAGTACATACTTGTAAAGTGAAAACATAGTGGAGCAAAAGCCATGTGAAAAAAGTTCTCTGCTAAGATAGCAATGCAAAACATTGTTAGCCCTCGTTAACCAAATTTCTTTCAGCTATAAATGGATTCAGGCCATTCAAATGCTCTTAAGTCTTACCCGAATGATAAAGAGAAACTCAAGTATTCAAGTTCTCTTAAGTCTTAACCGAATGCTCAAGAGCAACTCAAGTATTACAAACGATGTTTTCCTAAACTAGGACATTTTTGCATGATTTCTATCCCACCATAGCACATCATACTAGGTCCTCTCTTGATGACAAACTCACCTTTTTTGGATCTATGATTTTCATACTCATAAATGGATCCCCACTACATATCCACTTCGCATTGAGGTTGCTTCCTTCTTTTTGAAGTGTCTTAGGTTTGAAGTTCTAGTAATTTTGAAGGGTGGCATGACATCCGAATGCTCGAGCAACTCAAGTATTACATCCGAATGCTCGAGCAACTCAAGTATTACAAACGATGTTTTCCTAAACTAGGACATTTTTGCATGATTTCTATCCCACCATAGCACATCATACTAGGTCCTCTCTTGATGACAAACTCACCTTTTTTGGATCTATGATTTTCATACTCATAAATGGATCCCCACTACATATCCACTTCGCATTAAGGTTGCTTCCTTCTTTTTGAAGTGTCTTAGGTTTGAAGTTCTAGTAATTTTGAAGGGTGGCATGACATCCGAAGACCTTCATGTTGGGGGGATGATACGCTGGAATCCTATAGGGACATTTGCAGGGAATGTTGGGATCACTTGGAGAAGGATTATGAAGGAAGAGGTACAAGAGGGCTTTGAACCATGTGCATGATAGCAACCCCTTGCCTCAGAGTAGCACAATATTTCCTTCCGGGTTTGTACCCTCTATAGGATCCATCATCATCACGACAGCCACCCTCATCATCAGCCGAGCAGTGCATGTTTTCCTTCCTCATCAGCAATCTAGGCGTTACAATGATCTATTGCATGATGTTGGTGAGACCTTTGAGCAGCTTGTCAATGCCCACTGAGAAGCATTAACAACTATCGGCTTTGGAGAAACTATTCACACGGATGATGATGGCGGACCTAAGCACATACATGGATATATTTGCTGACACATGTTGAAATGTCGTGATCTCTAGCTTCGCTCTACAAATAGTTTTTTAAATCTCCTGACTTAAACTTGGTGAAACAGAGGCAGATGGACTATTTGAGGCATGTAATTCATTGCTATATTGAACACACTCATACCTCATCTCCTTGTTGAGAGCATGAGCACTTGCAGGGTTTTCAACCCGTTATAGCGATGGCCATGATCCAATTGCCCCCATAGACACAATACCCACCTCACCATTTTGTACATGCAACCAAAAACCCTAATGTAAGACCTCTAATGCAACCAAAACCCTAATTTTATTTGAGCATCTAGATTTACACAAAAACCCAAAATATGCCTGATGTAAGATCCTAAAATGCAAGCACAATACATACCTCCTCTGAGAGCAGAAAGACAGGACCTCGACATACTCTGTGCACAATTTCTTTGTTGACGTCTTCCCTTCCCTCATTGTTTTGAAAGTTCTAATGATAATATTTCAAATAATATTATTCCCTTCCCTCCTCTTTATTCTCTTCCTTCCACTTTTTTCAATTATAATAGTTCCCTCTTTTTTTTATGCATTAACTAGGCCAAAACAAGGTAAAACAGGATCTTTCTTTTATTTCAGAGAGGGGAATAATTATAAGATCAGAAGGGGAGGTTCTTACACTTACACACCTCAAAAGCTGGAAGGAGGAATCTTACACATTTCATGGCCTAAGCATCTCACACCCTAAGCGTCTCATGGCTTAGGGCCTCACGCGAAAAAAATAAATCAAATTTAATAATATCCGTAAAGTTTGCTTCATGCTGTGAACCGGACCCTGCTAGTTCATGATGTGGCAAAGGGGGGTCTCTCGGAAAAAATAAAAAAAAAACCACATGAGTATGTGTCTCATGGTTCTTCACGGTTTAATTATCTCACAGCCTAAGCGTCTTAGAAAGCGTCTCAGAGCCTAAGAGTCTCACGCCTTAAGACCTCATACAAAAACAAAATTCAAATTTCATAAAATTAGTGAAGTCCACTTCATGCCGTGAACTAGACCCTGCCAGTTCACGACGTGAAAGGGGGTCTGTTGGTCAAAAACAATTTCATGTGAGACACATGTCTCACGGTTCATGACATGAGCTCATCTCACGAGACGGCCAAAGCATCTCATGGCCTAAGGGTCTCATGCCTTAAGACCTTACGTGCAAAAAAAAATGATAAAATCCGTGAAGTCCCTTCACAATGTGAAGTGGGCCCTCCTAGTTCATGACGTGAAAGGGGGTTCATCAATAAAAAATAAAAAACAAAATCAATCCGTGTGAGACACGTGTCTCATGGTACACGGCTTAAGTATGCCACAGCCTAAGGATCTCACACCTCACGCTGTCAACCATACTTTGCTAGCTCACGACGTGAAAGGGGTCCTTGAACCATTTTTGCTTGAAATTAAATGTATGTATCATAGTAATTAATAATTAAATTATTATTATTTTAGTTTAAATATATACATATTATATATTTATTTTATTTATACATATAAGCTCATATGAGGGATTCTTTAAGCATAAAAGTTCTTGAGAGATTATATGAGTCTATAAAAGCTCAATATAGAATTCAATGTACCTTATGTGAAATCATGCTCGTACCCATTCAAATTGTTAAGAGCTCTTACATGAGATCATGAGAGCTTTAAGTTGTCTAGCTACAATAAGCCCTTAAGATTAACCCTAGGCCGTAAAACTTCTATTAGTCTAATCGAGATCCAAAATATATTGAATTGAATGCATGAAATATACTCTTCCATGCCTTTTCTCATGCTACCCTTTTATCCTATAAACTCTCCAAAACAAACTTTATAGATGCCTTAAACTGCTTGGGTGTGTATGGCTGCACATTCCCCCAAGAGTTATCATGGTTTTATGATCTTCTTATCTTTAAAAATATATAAGTATAGATGCCTCAAACTCCTTGGGTGTGTATGGCTGCACATCCCCATCATGGTTTTAGGACCTTCTTATCTATAAAAATATGTAATTAAAGTATTTCTATAAAATAACATTGGGAGAGAAATATTTTACAATGTGTTTTAGGGTTAAGGATCTAGAGTCTAGGGTTTAGATTTAATGATCTAGGGTTATAAGGGTTTTGGATTTTGGGATTTAGGGTCTAAGGATCGCGGTTTAGGGTTTAGGATTCAAAGTTTAGAGCTTAAGGATTTTATAGTTTAGGGTTTAGGACATAGAGCTTAGGCTTTGGGGTTAATTATTTAGAGTTTGGTTTAGGGTCTAAGATTTAGGATTTAGGGTTTAGATTTTAGCATTTAGGGTTTGGGTTTTAGGGTTTAGGGTTTAGGGTTTGGGATTTAGGATCTAGTGTTTAGAGTTTAGTATCAAGGGTTGTACGGGTTTAGGATTTGGGGTTTTGGGTCTAGAGTTTAAGGTTTAGGATTAAGATTCACGGTTTAGAGCTTAAGGATTTATGGTTTAGCATTTGGGACATAGAGTTTAGGGTTTAGGGTATAAGATTAGGGCTTTAGGTGTTTGGGTTTAGGTTTTAAGATGTAGGGTTTAGGTTTTAGGATTTTAGGTTTTTGGGTCTAGGGTTTAGGGTATAGGATCAGGGTCTAGTGTCTACAAGTTTAGGGTTTAGGGTTTGGGGTTTGGGGTTTGGGGTGTAAGGTCTAGGGTTTAGGGTCTAGGGTTGCAAGGATATAAGGTTTGGGGCCTAGGGTCTAGGGTTTGGGCTTTAGGATTTAAACTTTAGAGCTTAAGGGTTTATGCACAACTTGAATTCAGGCAACTAGGATATGATGTAAGCCACATGCTTTGAACACGTTTATGGTTTAGGATTTAGGACATAGAGTTTTGGGTTTAGGGTTTAGTGTTTGGAGTCTAGGTTTAGGACTTGGGGTATAATATTTGGGGTTTTGGGTTTAGGAGTTAGGGTTTAGAATCTAGGGTTTAGGTTTTAAGATTTGGGGTTCTGAGTCTAGGGTCTACGGTTCAAGAATTAAGGTTTAGGATCTAGTGTTTAGGGTTGAGGTATGGGATCTAGGTTTAGGGATTAGGGTACAAAGTCAAGGGTGTATGGTTTAAGGTATGGGATCAAGGGTTTTGGGTTCAACCCTAAACCCTAAAAACTGGCTACAAGCGGCAAAAATGGTTATTTATGATGACTTCTTATAATTCTTAAATGGAAAATAAATATATATCCATTGCCTTTACATTGTTATATGTATATTCTATATGATTGTGTCGTATACTTATATTGTTTCCTTATATACTTCTATTTCAATTATTGTTACAATTAATTAATTATTTGATATATGACAGTAGTATGTTGTTTTTTTCTAAATGAGAGAGAGAGAGAGAGAGAGAGAGAGAGAGAGATCCACACACACACACATGTTTACCATCAGAGATTTCACTGACGTAAACAAGAACATGTGAACATGTTAATAACATATGTTAATAACACAAAAAATCTTGTGATCACATGTTATATTCACAAAGCTTTCACAAGGGCCTAAAAAATTTATCTTTGTCGGGCATAAAAAATTTTCTTAGGTGGCCAACTGACCTGCTATTATGTGAAGATGGTAACATGAGAACATGTGAATAGCTTATTCCCATGTGTAGCCAAGCTTTTAAGGGGTTCCCAAATGGCAAGTGACCTGTTATTTTGTGAACGGTAACATGAGAACATGTGAATAACTTGTTCACATGTGTTATTATCACAAAAAATCTTGTGATCACGTGAATATTAAATCCCTGTTTACCATCCTTGCTACAAATTTGTAAAGCTCATAAAAGTTTCTATGTGCTACTATGAATCCAAACCTAAAAATCATGTGTAAGCTCCTATGTGCTGCTACTATGAAGTGTAAGAGTATAATGAAAAGATGCAGGGGGGAAGAGAGCTTGAGCTCTTACAAGCACACACACACACTCACAAAACCCTAATAGAGAACACACAAGGTGAGAGGCTGAAAATCTTCTTCTTCTCTACTCAACACTCAACACACCATATACAAGATAAGAGTACTCATAATATGAAAGGTACTCAACCAATACATACACGGGTTCTCTATAGTGTGAACCCGACGAAATGAGCTGGCGCTATAACTATGCCAGTCTCTAGAGTGGCTGTCACACAGCCTGTCATCCCACTGGCTGCATATCTCCCATGATCTCACCAACCATGCCAGTGGTGTAAGTGTGGGGCCTATCCCCCAGGCGGGTCATCAGTGTCCACCGCCTCACTAGACGAGCTCGATATCTCAACACTCCCCCTCGAGCTCAACTCCATCTCATGTACACCAAGCGAAGCCCTGAATCTGCGGAGCTTCTCTGTACCCAATGCTTTGGTGAAGATGTCATCTACCTGATCCTCTGTGCTGACATAAACAAGGTCAAGGTCTCCTGCCAAGACCCTCTCTCTGATGAAGTGGTAGTGGACCTCTATATGCTTCGTACGAGCATGAAAGACTGGGTTCCTGGCCAACTGTATACTGCTAATGTTGTCACAAAAAATGACAACTTGTCTATCCACTGATAGACCCAAATCTGCAAGTAGCTTTCTCAACCAAGCTACCTCACATGCTACCATAGCAGCTCCTTTGTACTCGGCCTCTGTACTCGATAGAGCAACCGTAGGCTGCTTCTTGCTGCTCCAAGTTACTGTAGCACTCCCCAAAGAAAACATGAATCCACTGGTAGATCTTCTATCTGAGATACTACCAGCCCAATCAGCATCCGTGTACCCATGTACACATATCTCTATCCCAGTCTCATAGAATAGTCCACAATGCAAAGTAGACTTCACATACCTCAGTATGCGTCTCACTGCATCCAAATGCGATTTTCGTGGAACCTGCATAAACTGACTCACCAACCCAACAGCATAGCTCAAATCTGGTCTGGTGATCGTCATGTATATCAAACTTCCTACTATGCGCCTGTACATAGTAGGGTCCTCCAAGATTTCTCCTGAATCTGCACTCAACTTGCCATTTTGATCCAATGGCACAGAAATAGGCTTATAGCCTGTCATACCATACTTGGACAACATGTCCAAGCCATACTGTCTCTGCAGTAATCCAATACCATGTGGTGACCTAATCACCTCAATGCCCAAGAAATATCTGAGCTCCCCCAGATCCTTCATCTCAAACTTCTATCTAAGCAAGATCTTTACATCAAAGATCTCTGCATCATGGTCCCCCGTAATGATCAAGTCATCTACATAGATGACAACAAGCACAACTCCTCTATTACCATGTCTCACATACAGCGAGAAATCTGCATTGGCTACATGAAAGCCAATAGTGACAAGATATTCAGAAATCTACATTGGCTACATGAAAGCCAATAGTGACAAGATATTCAAAAATTTTGTCAGACCATGCTCTTGGTGCTTGCTTTAAGCCATACAAGGCTTTCTTCAACCTGTAAACATGCTCGGGGTGACCCACATCCTCATAACCAGGTGGCTACAACATATACACCTCTTCTTGCAAATCCCCATGCAAGAATGCATTCTTTACATCCATCAGATGTAAAGACCATTGCTTTGATGCAGCCACTGCTATCACAACTCTCACCGTTGCCATCTTGGCAACTGGGCTGAATGTTTCCTCATAATCAATCCCATATGTCTGCGCATATCCTTTGGCTACCAATCTAGCCTTGTACCTGTTTATGCTTCCATCACTGTTATGTTTAACTTTGTACACCCACTTGCATCCAATGGCTTTCTTGCCTTTAGGCAATTGCACTAAATCCCAAGTTTCATTTCCATATAGTGCATCCATCTCCTCATCCATAGCTTTCTCCCAACACACATTTCCAACAGCCTCATCAATGCATGTGGGCTCAACAACTTGCACAACCTTTGCCATATATGCATAGTGATGTGCCACATAACCATCATAGGTAAATCTCTGCACAGGATTTCTCACTCTCCGAGATCTTCGCAGCTTCTCATTCATGGCTTCCATAGCCTTCTTTACACCAGGTGTTCTCATAGCTGGGATCCCAAGCTCCTCATCAAGGCTCATATCTGAGCCACTAGACTCTCCATCAACATGAGAATGCCCTGCAGAAATGTCAGGCATACCAAGGGGCTCAACCACTTTCTCTTTTCCTTTACGTGATGTAGTAATCACATTTGCAGGGCTGGTATTATGACGCAGCCTACCACTCCATGGTCTGTCAATAGACCCACTAGATGAGGACTCTCCTGGTCCACTCAAAGACTGTGATTGCTGACCTGCATTCTGTGCAACCACACTTCCACTCAAATCAGCCCCAACAGCTTCTTTTTTAGTAGCAAACCAGCTGCTCATCTCATCAAAGACAACATCCCTGCTTACCCTCAACTCACGTGTAGCAGGGTTATAACACCTGTATCCCTTTTGCTCAAGGGAATATCCAATAAACACACATTTTTCAGCTTTCGGATCCAGCTTAGTTCTCAGCTCATCTGGCACATGCACATATGCAATGCATCCAAAGACTTTCAGATGAGACAAATCTGGTTTTCTGCCAGTAAACCTCTCCTCTGGAGTTACATCATGTATGGCTGCAGTTGGAGTCCTGTTCATGATGTATACTGCTGTAGAAACAACCTCAGCCCAATAGCAATGCGGCATATTCTTCTCTTCCATCAATGCTCGCGCAATCTCAGCAATGTGTCTGTTTTTCCGCTCAGCAACTCCATTTTGCTGCGGAGTGTATCTGCATGTAAACTGTCTCCGAATACCATTCTTCTTCAAAAATTCAGAGAACTCATTGGAGAAGTACTCTCCCCCTCCATCTGACCTTAGGCTCTTTACATATTTCCCTGTTTGCTTTTCAACCAAAACTCTGAAATTCTGAAAGTGAGTGAACACCTCACTCTTCTCTTTCATGAAATATACCCACACTTTCCTTGTGTGGTCATCAATGAAAGTCACATAGTACCTGCAGCCTCCCATAGATATGGTCTTCGTAGGACCCCATATATCTGAATGCACAACATCTAGTGCATTTCTGCTCACATATCTGTTACGTGGAAACACATGCTTTGTTTGCTTCCCAAATTGGCATGCTTTACATATTTTCTGCATACCTTCCACTTTAAATTTTGGCAGCCCTGTCATAATTCCTTTTGTCTGCATAGACTTCAATCTCTGCACATTTACATGTCCAATTCTTTTATGCCATATGTCTGTGTCTGCAACAACTCCTGAACCATTTGCAATCATCGCAGCACTCATTTCAGGCATGTCTACATTCAATGTAAACATTCTGCCCACTCTGTTGCCTTTTGCAACCAACCTACACTTGTCTTTAAAATCTTCAACATAACACCCATCAGGGTTAAACCAAACCTGCAAACCCTGCTCAATTATCTGGCCAACTGAAACCAGATTCTTTGTTATGTTTGGTACATGAAGTACATCTACAAGGTACTTCACTTTGCCATCCTGCATAGGCAATGGCACATCTCCAACATGGGCAATTGGATGAGCAGTGTCATCCCCTGTTTCCACAAAACCTGGTCTTTCTGGGTTTTTCATCTCCTTGAACCACTCCCCATGACTTGTCATGTGGTTCGAAGCGCCTGAATCCACATACCATACATTATCTTTTTGTGCTGCATCAACATTTTCAGACATGGCATTCACGACATGCTGCATAACAAACAACCTTTCATTATCCTCATTATTTCTGCTTGAGGATGCATAGTTGTTTTGCTGCACTTTCCCATTTTGCATGTCAGCCTGCTTCTTATAACATTCTGCCTGCACATGTCCAGGCTTACCACAATAATAGCATTCACGTGCATCATTATATTGCCTTTGCCAATTTCCATGGCCTCTTTGACTCCCCCTGCCTCTGAATTTGCCTCTTCCACCTGCGTGTTGTTGTTGTTGTTGATTCTGGGACTGTTGTTGTTGCTGCTGCTGCTGGCCATAATTCTGATTACCTGTTCGGCCACCTCCTTGACCGCGTCCACGGCCTCCTCTACCTCGTCCTCTTCCTGAACTCGTGTAGAAGGCCTGTTGCTCTGAACTGTTTTTACTTTATGAAGACTGTTGGTCTTCACCCAAGTTCTTCTCTTCGATAATCAGCATAGACACCAAATCTGTAAAGTTGGGAATGTTTTCCCGAGTCTGAATAGACGTCTTGAACGCCTTGTATTGTGGCCCGAGGCCACGTAGACAGACCTCCACCTTATCATCATCATCTACTGACACACCAATAGATGCAAGGGATTCCACAATACCCTTTATCTTCAACGCATAGTCATTCACAGACATGCTCTTTTTCTCCACAGTATGAAGTTCATTCTTCAACTGTATCTTACGTGCCTTGGTATTTGTTTCATAAAGCTTTACCAAGGTGTCCCACGCCTCCTTGGGGGACTTGGCATCCTGAATGTGCCCAATCATGGTGTCCTGTATACTAATGGAGAGCCAATACATAACCTTCCTGGCTCCTTGGTTCCAGTCTTTAAACTCTTTCACATCTGCAGCAGTCGGATTTATATCCGGTATCTCCCGTGCCTCTTCATGCTCACCTTCTATGTAGTCCCAATAGCCTTTTCCCATCAGGAAATTCGTCAACCTGAACCTCCAAGCATGGAAGTTATTCTTATCCAGCTTCTCAGCCACAATCTGTGTTATGCCATCATTAGACATCTTACCAAACACACAATTTTACCAGAAAAACTGCACTCTGGTTTTTCCTGCATAAATGCTCTATTTTCTGCAGCAGCGGTACTGTAGTACTCTCAAATGTCACAACCAGTGACTTCAATGTGCATACCTACACCCAATGGCAACTGTAGACCTCTTTGCAGCACCCACAGTGTCTGCACAGTCAATCTGTCTTCCTGCAGTTCTTAAAACAGAGTTCTGCAGAGAATCGATGACTTACCCGCAGTGCTCGAAATCGCCTGTTTTCTGAAAAACGAAGGTCCAGACGCGCCCGAAACGCGTTTTTGGCCCAAAAATTTACAGTCCGATAAGACTGTATAGTTGCCCTATAGCTTTACTCCCGCGAAGAAAGCTCCTCAATCAGAGATCGTTTGCCGGTGCCTCCCGTAGAGCTCCTGACAAGGGTGTAGTCACCAACACAATAGGGAAGAGTAGTTGAAGCTCTTACCCTCGTACCGCTTCCTGTGGTTCTCTTGCTTGCAGGTCAGCCCTTAGCACGAACCAGGCTTTGATACCATGAAAAGATGCAGGGGGGAAGAGAGCTTGAGCTCTTGCAAGCACACACACACACTCACAAACCCTAATAGAGAACACACAAGGTGAGAGGCTGAAAATCTTCTTCTTCTCTACTCAACACTCAACACACCATATACAAGATAAGAGTACTCATAATATGAAAGGTACTCAACCAATACATACACGGATTCTCTATAGTGTGAACCCGACTAAATGAGCTGGCGCTATAACTATGCCAGTCTCTAGAGTGGCTGTCACACAGCCTGTCATCCCACTGGCCGCATATCTCCCATGATCTCGCCAACCATGCCAGTGGTGTAAGTGTGGGGCCTATCCCCCAGGCGGATCATCAGTGTCCACCGCCTCACTAGACGAGCTCGATATCTCAACATATAACACCTAGGTTACCATCGTAAAAGTAGTAAATGGATTCAAAAGTAAATATATTAGACTCATGGAAGCTGAAGACATTGGTTAGTATGCATGTCTCAATCATTGCATGACCATATGTACAAACCATTGACCCTAATGCCCCATGTGTGTGTGTGTGTGTGTGTGTGTGTGTGTGTGTGAGAGAGAGAGAGAGAGAGAGAGAGAGAGAGAGAGAGAGAGAGAGAGAGAATATCTAAATGCATGTGTGTGATTTCTCTCCTTCCCTCCTAGAGAGACTGACATGGCAGTTGTGCATGCAATTCCTAGGAGATCAATTTGGAAATACATTCTAGCTTTTCCTTCATATTCCGCAATGATATACCACCTTCAGGGTATTCTTCGCAGCATGGACTACTTTCTGGGGTATTGTGGACAATGTGGCAAAATAGAAATTAGATGCATTATGGAAACATTCCTCTTGATGATGATCAATATGCCTACTTCCGACACTTAGTGAGATAATCCCTACATGACTGCTGAAACTTGCAATCAACAAATAGATGACCAGCAATACATGGCCTTCTTTGACTGCTTCTAGCCAATCACATCCCTAGCTCTCCTACAAAGGGGCCTTAGTTGTATCATGATGTTTTGTTTGTGGGTTTTGACCTCACAATGAGATTATCCACTTGTAATATAAGAATTACTATAAAAAAAACGTGTGTGTGTGTGTGTGTGTGTGTGTGTGTGAGAGAGAGAGAGAGAGAGAGAGAGAGAGAGAGAGAGAGAGAGAGAGAGAGAGAGAGCCATCTTTCAATATTATATGTGGGATGACCCTCATTTAGGATTGAGGGAGGCATCTTTCAATACTATATGCGGGATGACCCTCTTTTAGATTGAGACGAGTCTCAAATCATAACAACATTCAATTTGGTACATCTAACATTCAATTAGGTACACAAAAATTAAATGCATATACATGTAGAAAGTCTGGCACTTTAAAAATGAATTGTTACATAACCTTGCTTACATGTGATGGCCAAATGAGCTTCTTTCTACCTATACATTGTCCACCATAGGTTCACCAATTTATCGTTAATTGAAGAGATATCATACATTCATGCCCACACATTATTATCTCGAACATAACTATTTACTTATGTAACTGCTCTAGAACATGTCATTAGCCTCAATGGTAAATGACTTGTTGTTAATTGGCATTCTTACTATCATACCTTCTTTAAGATGAGGATTTATAGTAATCCTCATTCTCAAAGTCTTTGAGATGGCTTAATGTCTTTGAGATCTCTCTCTCTCTCTCTCTCTCTCTCTCAGCCGCTCAGTCTTTCCCTTCCTCACTCCCACACATGCTCTCTCTATCTATACTTCCATATCTCCTTTTCTCCCCTTCTATCTCTCAATCTCTCTCTTTTTGTGTTCTCACACACACCCCCTCTCTACTTCTCACTACTCTGGAGAGAGAGACACACAAACCCTCTCATTATCTCTCTGCCTCATTACCTCTCTCTCTCTCTCTCTCTCTCTCTCATAGACACACACTAGTTCTCTCTTCTCCTCTCACTATCTCTCTACCCTCTTGATCAACCTCTCTCATTATCACTCCCTATTCTCTCTTCCTCTCACTATCTCTCTATCCTCTTGCTCGACCTCTCTCATTATCACTCCTTGTTCTCTCTTCCTCTCACTCTCTTCTCTCTTCCTCTCTCTCTTTCTCTCTCTCTCTCTCTCATTGTTAATCCCATTTGGATTTACACTATGATCCTCAATCAAGGACATTAATAAGTGTTATGTAAAGGCACTATAAAGGTTCTACATTATGAGACATTGGCCACCTAAGGCCTAGTTAGTAAGTTTTGGGAACCCAAGTGTGAATAAGGGCCAATTGTATATAAAGTATTTCTCATGAGATGAAAGAACACAATCCACTTTATGCTATTGAGATCTCTTCCCTTGTACTTGTGAGAGCATTCTAGCTTTGTGCCTCTTTCATGCTTGTGTGTTTATGCTTGTATGAGAGTGAGAGAGAGTGTGATTGGCCTATGTTGTGTGATTGTGTGAACAACTCCACAGCGGTGATAGTGTGGAGGTGGAGATTGGCGTTTGGAGCATACATGCGAGCTTGGAGGCTTCAAGAGACACGAGCTCAAAGCATTGGTAAGTGCCCCACGATGGTTGTGTTTCATTGCTCATCCATTAGGTGAATGTGTAGAGTTCCCTCTTGGAGGTGTGGATAAGCATAACATTTTTGGCAGCTACCGGGGAAACACCTTTGTTTCTTCCTTACTCTTTGAGTTTCAGCTCTTCCCATTGCATAGTATTCATTGTTGCCTTTGCATTTTGGTAATGTATTGTGTGGAAAATGGAAGGATAAGGTGTGTGTGGTTGAGAAACAAATTATAGTTTTGATGCTGTGAATGTTGTGGAAAGTAGTTTAGGAAAGGATTCATTGGTTACTCTTGATAAGTTTGATGTTAGCACCACAAAGAAACACCAACTTGAAGAAGCAGGTTGTGTGTTATTGTCTTCTTTTTTCAAAAATTCAAAAAAATCAAAAACATAAGGGACCATTGATTGAGCCAGGAACTTGCATTTCATTCCCTAGTATTGGCACAATCTAATTTTCATCAATTGGATAAGTATTATGCACCCAAGACTACAAATTGCCGATGTGCGAAAGACTTCACGTGAAAGTGTAGGAAGTTGTTCACGACGTGAACCATTTTCCTACAATTTCACGCCGCAAGTCGCTCACAAAATCAGCTCCGGGATTTTTGCCAAAAATCATAGGATTACATTCCAAAAATAGAAACCCTTATCCTGACACCTATGACACAATTTAGTCCGCCAAAAATTGGATCACGTGAAAGTGAAGTAGACTTTCATGATGTGAACCATTTTCAAAGTAGTTCACGGTGGCATGAAACACTTTTGAAGCAGTTCACGATGCGAAACACTTTTTGTTTCACGACGTGAAAATCCTGCTGTTTCACGAGAAGACCAAAACCAATGAATTGACAAAACTAAGGCTGTGAGGATTGGATGAAGAAGGAATTTAATCTTAAGTAGAAAAATTGGATCATGTGAAAGCGCAGTAGACTTTCAGGACATGAACCATTTTCAAAGTAGTTCACGGCATGAAACACTTTTTGTTTCATGACGTGAACCATTTTTTCACGACATGAACTAAGTCCTGTTATTTCACAATGTGAAATATTCTCTGCTAATTCACGCCTCTTGAACAGAGCAATAGAACTAGGAATTGAATCAGTTTGGGTTGGATACTATCTTATCAAATCATACATACATGCACTTAAGATCTGGAAAACTCATCGGAGACAATATTATGCCTGACCATAGTGCATCAAATCATCCAGGAACTTCTTATCAAAGAAGTGTGGGATCGGGACAGTCCACAAGCACACACTTGCACACACTTGAGTGTCTTGAGAAACCTGACCATCGTAGAAACTAGTAGTGAGGAATCCATGGAAGAAGGGTTGAGATACACTGGGTTTGGGGAAGGTTACAAACCACACTCTCCAACCAAGTCCAGTGGGATCATTGATATAGCTTGGGGATTTTTTGGTCTCATGATGAAGCAGCACAATCTGCGGGCATGGGTCCGTCAACTAGTGCTAGACTCGGTCCAAGACAAGAAGGGCCATTCCAGACGTTGAATTCTAGGCTGTCAAATACTGGCACCCGTCAAATTAGACGAGATATGGAAAGTGCAAATATTCTTTCCCACCATCGAGGAAATGGAATTGGACTTCCAATGAAGTGAGGTTGGAATGACAACTCCGAGAATTGAGCTTAAGGAAACAAGAGCTTGATACTCGTAGGACAAGAGCTTAGAGAAAGGAGACAGATAATGTTAACCATCTCCAATCATGAGGTACGGAATCTGAAATTGCTACAAGTAGAGGCGATGGGGATATTTCGAGAAGCCATCAATGAGGGATCCAAAATGGAGGAAGGGGTTACAACCAAAGAAGTATTAAGAGACTAAGGTTTTGTAAAAGCGACAATTGCAAGCTGCGTGGGCTTAGGGCTTTTTAAGCCCATAACCTCAACTATCTAGAGTCAAGATTTCAGCCCGAATGGTGGCCTAAATCGTGTGCTACAATCAAAAGACCAGGGTGCTCTTTTGGTTGCCATTGAAGCTTCCATTAAAGCTTCAAAATCAAAGGTTTTCTTTCACGAATCTCCTCTTATTAGCTCTAATCACTTAAGTGCTCTTGTGAGGGTTTGTTGTTGCTAATCCTAATTTGAGTTTAAAGTGGTGGGCATACACCATGAGGTATTCATGAGCATTCTCATCAAGCTCCATCAACAACATCTTCAAGTGCACAAAGCTTTTCAAAGTGTGCTTATAAGTACTAATAGTGTTGATTAACACTAATAAGACTTCTAATCCAGCAAAGGAGAGTCATTCCAAAGTGTTTTTAAACACTAAGAGTGTTCTTAAACACTAATGGTGAATCTAATCACCAATTCAAGTGTCATTAGATTCTAGAAATGTGCTCTTAAGCACTAATCATATTTTTAAACACTAATGATGATCTTAATCACCAAACAAAGTGTTCATTGACACTAATGAAGCTAATCTCTATCAAAATTAGTGGTTGGACACAAACCCTAAGTGATAAACCATAAAATTTACCATCTTAATCTCCTTTTTTATGCAACATCCTTGGTTTGATTAAGGGTTGTTGCACTCTCATAATTTTTCTCTTTCTACTTAAGCCAAAATATCAAAATTTTTGGTTTTTTCTTCTTCATAAATCAGCCCATTACTCTTTAGTAATCTCCTTCAATACCCAATGTCAAAGGACAACACCCAAATTAAGAAGTTCTCAGGAGAGGGCTTCCACACTTGGCAAGTACTTGTCAAGTACAAGATGATGTCCAAAGGTTTTTGGCCATTCATCTCCGGCACTAAGGTTATTGATCAAACTAAGGCTGAAGATATTGAAGATGATGAGAGGGAACAAGCCATCATCATGCTTCATCTTGATGAGGGTCTCATTCACCATGTGGACCAGCTTCCAACTACAAAGGAGAAATGGGATGAGCTTGATAAGCTCTATGGAGCTCATGGTAATAATTCCAAGATCTCACTTAAAATTGGATTTTTTAGCTTGGAACTCAAAGAGGGAGACGACATTGGAGCCTTCATCTCTCACTTGAAGGCCCTTATGGCTCAACTTGCATCAGTGAATGCGAGAATGGATGAAGATGATGCAGTGGCTGTTTTACTAAATGTAGTCAAGAAGGTGTACCCCACCTTAGTTACCACCCTAAAGAACATACCTAATCCCACCTTAGTCACCACCCTAAAGAACATACCTAATCCCACCCTTGAAGGAGTCATTCAATCTTGTCTTGATGAAGAAAAGAGGCCAAAGGGAGGATCTGAATCTTCAAATGCAACAACTTCATCGAATATCGAACAAGCTTTGTCACATCAAGTGATCAAAGGAAGATGTGTCCATTGCAAAAAGGTGGGTCATTTGGCAAGTAATTGTTGGATCAAATATCCCAACAAAATGAAATGTAACAAGTGTAAACAAATGCGACATATCACTTCTAAATGTCCTAACAAAGAGTCAAAGGCTAACTTTGTATCAGCCTTTAACTCCACGCTGAGAAATTGTTTTAAATCTCAATGTAACCACACCTATATTCCTAACCTTGTACGCCTAATGTTATAAAGGCAACCTATGTCCAATACCATCTATTCCAATTTTCTTTCATAGTTGGTATTGAGGGGGGGTATTAAGAGACTAAGGTTTTGTAAAAGGGGAGAAGAAGGGTGTGTGTGAATGGACTTATGGTCCACTAGCTCACCTATTTAAAGTTGGAGCTAGAAGGCATTTTTTTATGGAGCAAGAAACCTAGTTGTATTTTGAGCAACTTAATAAGAAAGATATTTTCTTGTATTTTGTGAGTCTCTCTCCTCCACATCTTTGATCTAGCATGAGCACCACGAAATTCTAACAAGAAGAATAGGGTAACATAGCTAACTTGGCTGTAGAAGTTAAGGACCGGCTCTATACTAAGAAGGACATAGAGCTGATGATCAATCACCCTACATTCTTACAAGATATGGAGCACAAAGGCTACTATTGGGGAATTCCACCAGGATACCACAATCAGACAAGTTTATGAACTTGAGATACCAAGGAGAGCCAATATGGGTAGGGGACGAGGTCTACGAAGGGGGGGGAGAAATTCCCCAGAGACCTAGAAACAATCCAGCCATGGACCTTAATGGAGCCACAAGGAAAAACTTGTTAAATATTGCAGAGCTGAGATGGGTAGGGCGATGGTCAGGGAGTTAGGTTCTACTCTAGAACCTCGACCTTCCTAGATGAAACCCCATATCATCTCAAAACTTGTCTAAAAATTCTCTAGGGATGGAGATCCTATCCACCATGTAGAGATTTTCACTACAAGACAATGCTGCCATACACGCGTTTCATACACGCGATAAATTATGGACGCATGTATGGTCGCACATGTATTTAAATAGTATCGGGCGCGTGTATATTGGCATTTAAATTCACGTGTATATTGGCATCTAGCAGCGCATGTATAAGCGCGTGTATATACATGCAATTATACACGCATTAATACACGCATCAATACACGCTTTATTAAGAAAAACTAAATTCCTTTACAAAATTAAAAACTATTTTCTTTAAACCATCTCATAGTACATTACAGTATATATCATTACACAATCCCACTACATGCATTTACAACAATGAAATATATTCAAAAATAAATCATGAGATGATAATTAAAAGACAACACATACAATAGAAATGTCATCAATTTAGAACGATACAGTGATGGATTGTTTAGGGTTCGATCTCATCTTCAGTAAGATCCATCCTTGCCAAACGATCAACATCATATGTCTTGGATTGTGCCACAATAATCATCCATTTTTCCATTAGCTCCCTCAAAGCTACTAATGACACCGCAATCTTGTGTATTCCTCTTTTCATCAATTCTTTGTGTTCGAAAATGCTTGCCTTCACACCATATAGCATTAAACATAGTGCACTGGACCAAAATAGAAGCAATATTTGTGTAAGCAATGTGAATAAATATTAAAAGCAAATCACTTAATGCAAAACATTAGTTCTATGTACCTTTAACATGCATCCTCGTACATACTCCCATTCTTCAGCCGTGATATGCAGCCCCTCGTCGCTCTCTGCTCTCTCCATTTTCTCATGCAACCAATCAACATGGATATCATTCGAAAGTGTTGCTAGATGCTTAGGGTACGCCTTACGAGAGCCATGTTGCCTCTGAAAAGAGAGCTCTTTCTGCTTGCCTTTTTGTCTTTGCATCCTCATATCTTGTAACCCATCTGCTCATCACATCACTATTAAGGATGCAAGTGAAATTGAGATCATCAATCAATGTTCTGTCAATTACTTTACTCTGTCCTTTTCCTTGAGGCACAATAGAGGTCATCCTCAAGTCCTCAATCAATGTTCTGTCAATTACTTTACTCTGTCCTTTTCCTTGAGGCACAATAGAGGTCATCCTCAAGTCCTCTTCATTGCTCCATAGTCGTGGCAAAGAGCTGTCCACCTGACCAAGAAATTCTGAAATATATACAAGAGACTCTTGTATCACAACCAACCCTCAGCCATGCTCCCTTCAGGCCTTGCACTTTGCCTCACAACGTCTTTTAAGATCTTCATGAAGCGCTCTAGGAAGAACATCCAACGTGCATGTACAGTGCCACATAAAGCAATTTCATCCACTAAATGCACAATGAGATGTAGTTGACTTGTGAGAATGGTTCGCAGAAAAGTCTCCTCTACCAAACAAACCACCTCCACTGCCATAACACACGCATCATCCAACGTGGCTGGATCAATTGCTTTGGAACTAACATATCTGAAAAATAAATAAATAGTACATTATACCTCATGCACGTTCATTTTGCAAGGTATAATGAAGAGTGATCTGACATGGGTTTTACATACCTCACAAGCTCGCCCATGTTATAAATACATTTTTTCAAACTCTTATTTGCACAACGGTCGATGCTAGTAGGTAGGATGAACTGCGCACATAAGAGCACATATATGTATGGTTTATGGCATTACAAAATTTAATTTCAACGTACAAGACTTGGAAAACACTTACTTGGAGCATCTTGTGCCAATCGTGGGACTTCAACCCATATAGTTGCTCAACGCCTCTTTTCTTAGTGGTTGTAAAGGCTCCCTTCAGTGATCTCATACATCCAGTGGGAGTATGCAAAGTGGTGATGGCCTGCTTTACCTGTTTCTCCTCTTTCTTTGATATAATCCATGGTGCAGGTGGAAGACGAACGTGCCCACCCTCCTCTCGTGGCCAAGTTTGACACATACGTCCTGCGACCCGCAAGTCCTCCCGTACGCTAACATTGTCTCGTTTACCAATAACATGTTCCCAAATACCCCACATTCTTGAAGATGTGCATGGGATCAAGAAGATGGTTGATCTTAAGATGGGTCCAATATAGTAGTCGAAAAAAAATGGAGTACCTACACAAGGGATTGCTCTATGTGACCTTTAATTCAATTAGAGACTACACAAAACAAGATTGAAAAACATTACTATACCTATTCATGCCATCTGGAGGAAGAATATTTGTAGACTCCCAAATACGCTTCCAATCTTTTGCACGAAGTGTCTATGGAGGAATGTTACTCTTACTAGCAACATATTTAGGATGATCTGAGGGGAGAAATCGATGATGATTATCGAATATGGTCTTACACAAACCTTCAGCATACTCATGTACTAACGAAGGGCCACAAACAGGACATGCATGTTTACTCGATGTTTTCAAACCTGTTAAAATATAAATAAAAGTTAGAATAATAAAGTCAATATTTATAATTAATATAGCCAATAGTATTAGAGTAGGGAGGTAATTAGAATTCTTACCAGAACAATCGTTGTATCCTGGAAAGTCATGCATTGTCCATATCAACACTGCTTTTAAGTTGAAGTGTCGAGAGGAGGGAGGCCTACTAATGTCCACCACTGCAACACCTCTCCATAGTTCCTCTAACTCATCAATCAACGGTTCGATATAAACATCCATATGCTTGACTTTATGTTTCCCTGGAATTAGAAGGGATAACATAAGATGTCCCTTCTTGATCGCCCCCATTGATGGTGGAAGGTTGTAATTCACCAATACAACTGGCCACACGCTGTATGCGGTGCTTTTGAAACCAAATGGATTCACTCCATCCATACCTAGGCCAAGTCTCAAGTTTCTGGGCTCTGTTTTAAAGCTGGGCCACTCATCTTCAATATGCTTCCAAGCAGGAGTGTCTGCGGGAATTCTCCACATGCCATCATCCGATCGATGTGAGGAATGCCATGACATGAGCTCTGCTATGGATTTGCACTTGAACATGTGTTTGATGCGAGGAATTATAGGAAAGTGTCGCAAGACTTTACGAGGTACATCAAAACTCTTCACATCTATTCTATACCTTGCTTCACCACAAGTGGGACAATGTCGAGCCTCCTTATGCGTCCCACAAAAGAGAATGCAATCATTGACGCATGCATGTATGCGATCATAATCCAATCCTCCAAGAGATGTCACATAGCGCCTCGCTATGTCTCTTGAGGTGGGTAGTCTATTTCCCTTTGGAAGCATGTTTGATAATAGTGTGCATCCAATATCATCAATTAGTCCTAAACCCTAAACCTTAAACCACTAATTCAAATTTGCAAGTTGCATTGCTCCATCCATAAACTGTTTGTATATTGAGTAGTTCAAGTGAAGCACGTAAAATAGAGAATGTGCACCCTTCAAAAACCGGTGTCGATGAAGCCTTGTAAAGATGCTCTTGTTCCATATCATCGTCGTTCATACCTTTGGGATCATCCTTAAAAAGATTCTGCACCATATCATCAAACACTTCCTCTTCCACAACTTCGTGGGGTGCAGGGCTATTATCATCCCTTTCCTACTCATCTCTAACAATAGATCCCGAAGCTCCAGCATCATCTCGTCGATGCTTTGTGTGCTCTCGCCGCGCGTAGGGCACCATGTTAGGGTGTGGTACTGCATCCTGCTTCAATTAGAGTATATATATTACAACTCCATTAATTTAATTTGGATACCATGAGTCATTTGGATACTATCAATTTACATCTACTCACCTCTAAACCTGTTTGATTCCATTCTCCATACATGGAGATGTGATTCAAGGTAATTCGACGTGCTCGTACAATGCATCCTTGACATCGATTACACATACACTTGATCCTTTGTCCCAACCACACATCGCGATTACAATGATGCATTGTCTCATCCTCACCAGAACTGCTTGAGGAGGTTGATGACATCCTATGTACAAACCAGAAAACACAAAATCATAATCAGTTTTTAATGAAAGTATAAAAATTGCGTGTATTAACGCGGCTACATCCTAAAAATCGCGTGTATTCACGCAGCTACATCCTAAAAATCACGTGTATTAATGCGGCTAGATCCTGAAAATCGCGTGTATCAACGCGGCTACATCTTGAAAATCACGTGTATGAACGTGGCTAGATCCTAAAAATCGCATGTATAAATGCGGCTGATTTATCATAAACACAAAAATACACACGTTTCTACACGCGACGACCTGTTCAGACTAAAAATAACCCGCCTTCCGCAAATAAACATTTTCAAAAAATAGATCTACTCTCCTTTGTTGTCACCTCTTCCAACAGAGCACTAAACCTAAGTGCAAGGAGCAGACAAGGAGCACACACGGGTGAAGGAAATCGACCAAAAAGAAGACTCACTTTTTCAGAGGTGAGTCAGTTTGTCCTTTGCCCTGTCTCTTTCCTTAGATTTGTTTATGCTATTATCTCTTTCCTTTATGGGTTTGTCTCCGTCCTTCTCCTTCTCTGGTTGCCATCTGGTGAATGATTCTGACAGGGGCGATAGTGGGCCTTTTATAAGGACGATTTGTCGGAGGTCGGTCGATTTTAAAAAATTTTTTTTGCAGGTCGCGTGTAGGAACGCGTGTATGTCTGCGTGTATCCTATCTACACAGACGGTTCACGCGCATATACATGCATTTCTGGACGGGTGTATACACGCGTTTCTGGATGGGTGTATACACGAGACTGTGTTTCCCCATTCTATGGTCTGCAGGCTGATAGGTGGCTTGGATGATGATATTTGTGTGAGTCAAGAGACAGCCCATGATGTACATGAGGATGGTGATAGTCATGCATGCAATAATGTGTGTGCAACCTTTGAAGATAACCACACAAGATGGATGTTGTGGTGATAGTGATGTAGTTTTTAAAGAGTTGTAGGAGGATAACTCTATAGTTTTGAGTGTTGTTGAAGATGTGAATTCTCTAGATAGTGATGTCAGTTTGATGGTGGAAAATCATATGTGCGCCTAGCTTGCATTTGTGCTTTGATGCAATCATGTATATACTTTTATTTTTGCGGATTCTTTATGGATATTCCAGGTTCTTCATCCGATCCATTTGCATACAGCAATTGGTTGATGGAGATGCTATATCATTTTGGGCACCATCTTGGTCCAGTTGAGCTTACAGAGTACATGTATGCCCATACCCCTCCTTCCATGCCTGGTGTCTATACCCCTACCGTAAGTATCCAGGGCACTCCACTGCCGTCTATGCCTACGAGTCCGACGAGATGGCATGCAGCTTCTCCTCTTCCACGCCCACCGAGGAGACATACCTCGTCCCAGACACACTCACGCACACCCTCCCAAAGCACCGTCACATTAGGGCTCACAGCCACCATCACGTACTCCCTCAGAGCCACCGTCACGTCAGGGCTCACAGTCACCGTCACGTAGACAATCCCCCAGTCATGACTCCACCCGCAGCAGTAGGAAGAGTGGGAGTGGAGTATGCGGCGGGTGCTTTGGTGGGGGAGGTAGTAGGGCACGCGGTGAGAGAGGAGATAGAGGGAGAAGAGTTAGAGAGACAGTTCGGAAGAGGAGGAGATGAGAGAGGTGGAGGGAGTGATCTACTATGATGTGACGGATAGGGGCAGGATAGTGATGGATGCAAGGGGGAAAGAGGTAATGGAGTACATGCGTGGGGTAGTATCAAACTTGTATAGAAATTGTT
Source organism: Cibotium barometz (assembly GCF_041138505.1). Classification (NCBI taxonomy): domain Eukaryota; kingdom Viridiplantae; phylum Streptophyta; class Polypodiopsida; order Cyatheales; family Cibotiaceae; genus Cibotium; species Cibotium barometz. Next base: position 38,582,979 of record NC_141076.1, read on the forward strand.
TTATTAAATTTAAAGATCAAAATAGCCAATTAGTTGGGGAGGTGATAGAGGCTGTACATAGCCGGTACCCCAATCCCCCACATGCTACATTCTCGGATGTATGGGGAAGGACGCGAATAAGGGATATCTTAAGTAATAAAAGATCTCACCTTAAAAAACTCGCGTACGATGATGGGCTAAATGTAGCTGCGGGTGGCTATCCTGCCGAGAAACCTGCCACCACTGCGCACAAACGCGAGTGGAAGGAGGCAAAGAAACGAGCAGAGGGTGGCGTAAAGAGCAGGCAGCATGTGGAGGCACGACGGATCCAGATGGAGACCATTGGATCTTCGCATTTCGGATTTGGCGACGTCGAGTCATGGGAGGCAGAGTTCGTATCTTGCCACTTTATTTGATTGTTTACTTAATTCATTGATTCTATGATTGTTTTAATCTTACAAATTGTGTTGATTATGATACAACGACGGGTTACGGGGAGGAAGCCCACAGCCCACGATACTGGGTATGCTCGTCGGCATAGTAGACGTGACACGTGGGCCATCTTCAAAGCCGAGGGACATATTACGGACGCGCAGTTTGAGATGGCCATGAGACCATACGGTCGACAGGTACTTGAAAACTCTAAACGAATGATTTTGGTTTATTGAATTACATATATATATATACTTATATACTATATATTACTTGAACAGGCGCACAAGCTGCTGATGATCCACTCGCCGCCACTGCAAAGGGTGGACGTGAGCACTACTCATCGGACATTCCGACTGATGTGAGCTCATTTGAGCATGGAGGGAGCACTGAGTCATCATCTGGGTCTGAGTAGTACTCAGACTTATAGTATCACATTCCATATTGAGGATGTGGTTGTATATATATTTTTGTATAACTGAAGCCATGGGCTACTTCGACATATGGACTCCCTTGTATATATGTGTACACATAAAATTTTGATAGTAATATTGAATCCTGAATCGATAAAGTATTGCATTCATGTCTGTCTTGAATCATGTATTGACAATGTATGCATTCATGTCATTCTTGTCTTAATCTTCCTCGTGGATATCTTCCTCGTGGATGGTCCAATGCACCCCAAAAGAAATTCCAGAGAGTGTTATTGGGTGCTGGAATGCTGGAACAGCATTTAAGTACCAAAATAGCACTCTCTAGATTTTTTTTTGCTCTCTGTTCGCGTGTATAAACGCGTCAAATCTGCCAAAAAGTCGCCTGTATATATGTGGATAATCTGTAAAACACACGTGTATAGATGCGTCAAATCTGTGAAATACACGTGTATATGCACAGCTAAACTGATAAAATGCGTGTATAGACGCTTCTATCAGCGCGTCTAAGCGCAGCTGAACTGATAGAATGCGTGTATACGCCCGTGTATCAGTGCATCTTAACAGTCCTATACACGCACTTTTACACGCATGTCTCTGGCCGCGATTATACACGCGTTGATACACGGGCCCGCTACTTTTTTTCACGTCATTTTTAGCGGCTAGGAGCGCGGGTATGAGCCCGATCCCTTGTAGTGTTTTGAATCTACATGTGAAACCTGCGGACCAGTCCAGTGATGTGACCATGATACATGCTTTTTTGCTGATCTTAGAAGGAAAAGCTCATCAGTGGTTCAAAACCCTTAATCCTGAGGACAAGGTTAACTTCACCATATTAAAAAATATTTTTGTACCTAGCTTTGCACGTGTTGACAAATGGAACCCTGTGGGGCCCAACTACATAACATCAAACAGAAGGAAGATGAGTCTATGAGAGACTATGTTTCTCGCCTGAAACACTTGAATTCAAGATGTAAAATTTGGGAAAGATTGACAACAGATGATCAATTGTTACCTTGTTTCAGGAGAGAGGTTAGAGACCACAAAATGCATGATTACTTGGTACTAGCCCGGCAAGCTACCCTTGATGCATGCTGCAAATTGGCAATCAAATACAGAGATCACTTGTTGGAATTGCCACAACCTGAGGATGTTAGAACATTGGCAGCAACTAGGACTTTGCGTGTCTCAAGTCATCAAGAAATTGGAACTCGAATCAAACAAGCCGGAGATATGACTATGGAAGAGCCCAGTAATGCCATATTGGAGAAATTAAAGGTAAGGGAAGGAAGAGAGATGTCGGGCCATGGGCATAGTCACCTTTACCCCCGCAGGGAGCTGGTGTGGTGCTCCATGTGCAAACTAAACCATACCACCACACTGAATGTCTGCAGTTAAGGGCAAGACCATTACTGTATTGTGCACATTGTGTAAAATTGGGCAATCATGACACATCATCGTGTAGATTTCCAAGGTTTCAAAATATAGCACAACTGCAACCAACAAATAGAGCCTCATTGGCCTTGCCGGTGTCGGGAGGCTGGGAAAAGAAGAAATGCCTCTATAGCTACCTACCCAGCAGCCTTGGAAGACACAACAAACACAAGGGGCACCACCAGCACACTGCTGGAAACAGAAATCTCTCACTCTTCACCTATGGGAATGGCCAGGTCATCGAGGCCAGAGCTCGGCGGCTCAACGTATCCTCTCCTGCAGTCGAAACCATAGACAATGGGGCACCACAATCCCCAACACAACACAGTTCAATCTTCACACTTCACCCTTCCCAGACCACCCATACAAAAACACTCTTTCATCACATCAAACATACGGACAAGTCTTTATTCGCCCTCTCTCTTGGTCCCATATTCACAAGCTTTACATACCGACAGCCTGTTTTCAAGGCAACACACTCACATATAAGGCTCTCTCTCTGCATGCATCCATCGGCAACCCTTCGCTAGCTCTCCAATCCCTCTGGTGCTAGCCATTACTTCCTTCCGTTGCCTGCAGAACCACCAGCTACTACTGCATTAAGGCTTCACCCACGCGGCTCGTAATCATTGCCTGCAACCACGCTTCCCGGTCTTTTGCACACGATGGCTACCATGCCTTCTTCGCCTCTGTTCCCGTACTCCAGAGTGACCCTTGCTCTGTTACACACCCTCTCGCCAGCTTGTGTAGCCAATTGCAGCGCCTCACTCTACAAGGCTGCGCTCCCTTCACACCAGCGGCGGCGGCTGCCTTCTTATGTGACTGTCCCTACAGCGCTTCAGCTTGGTGTCTTGCCCTCTTCACTCCTTCTGGACCCGGGCTCTCCCCTCACACGGCCATCTCTCCACGCTGTCACCTCTGGTCCCTTCACGATTCCCAGCAGCAACTCCTCAAACCAGGCGCCTTCTTCACACCTTCTCTTGTCCACAAAACCCGGGGCTTCACCTTGCGCCTGCTGTCTCTGCAGCCTCCATCACCCAGCCTTGCTATACAAGGCAACCATCTTTCCCAGCGCTTTCACCTCTAGTCCTGCCTAGTCCCACCAGTCGGCTCTGCCCATACCAGCTTCACCTCTGTTTGTAGCTGCACCTAAGAGCCCTCAGCAGCTCTTCCACTGTCACAAGGCCGCGAGCACCTTCTCCGTTGGCTCTCCACAGTTCTTACAAAGCGGCCACCTCACAACTGGTCCACGCCTTCTACTCGTTGCCCAGTCACTGTCAAGAGCAACCAGCTCGACCCCTTCTCTCTTCACCTGTCTGTAACTGCCTCTCCGCTTTGTCACCAGCCAGCGTACTCCACGCACCTCAACGTCTAGCCGTCGCCAGCCTCTGCACAATCACCATCACCCAGGCACCTTCTCTACAGCAAGGGCGTCTCAATACCATCACCTTTGACGCCAGCACATCGGCTTCCGCCAGCTAGAACCTGCAACTCTTGGCCTCTAGCTTTGCATAGCCAGGAGACCAGCCCTTCGCACCTGGACACTCATCCTTAGCGCCTGCAGCTCTGCAGCGTTCCAGCCTCCGCACTCGAGAACCCTCCTCCACCTGACAGCCAAAATCCTTCAAGGTGGCTATGCCTCGCTTCTTCTTTGCCACCACCTTCTCGAACATCTGCTGGCAGCTGCGTTTACAGCCATGTGGCCTTCCAATAAATTGGCCACGTTTAATATTATCATTTTTTAATTTATTTTTTCTAAGGCCTACATCACCCTTTCCTTCCTCAATACTTATGTGCCATCTTTCTTCTTACTATCCACATATAGCCACTCTCTCTCTCTTCCATTTCACCATATACAAGGTAACGTTGGCCCTTTCTTTGATTAATTGCTCTTCATGCTTCCACACCCTTCGAGATGCAACCCTCTAGTGCCCAATTATCTCTTGGACGCGCACACAAATTCAGGCTACCAAACAGCTAACACCACCTATAGCCAGCCTCACTCTGAACAAACCTATAACAAGCCTACAGCAAAACCATCCACCTTGTACATCTGGCAGCACATTCCAAACAAAGCTCTTCACACCTTCCATGCACACGTATGTACACAAACCCAAAAGATCTTTCAGAAAAATGCCTAACATACTTTGCCAACCACCTGGCGTGCAGGACATTCATGTCCTAGCAGTTAGTATCCATAAACTGTCAGCCTCCAGGGTCAAATGGCCACTGTTGCATGTCTCTTCCAATTATACACGCCTGCCCATCTAGTTCATCCAGGTGATATACCAATTGGGAGTTCCTTTCATTCAAAACAAATGGCATCACACCATTCTGACTATCCTCTTCATGCATACTCTTAGCATCACCAAAAACTGGGTCTACATAACCCTCATCCACATCTTTTTCTCCTTGGGTCAATCCCAAACATACTTGGGCCTCACTTGCCCACTTCATAGCCATAGTCAAAAGCATATGCATTAACATTTTGCAACCAAAATCCTTGGATCTTTGATTACCTGGCTCATAAGCATTCACTGTTGTGGAAACATTTCCATCTTCTTCCAGCATAGCATTCCCAAACCTCATAACCCCAAATTCACCTGACTCTAGCTCCCACATGCCTGGTTGCTCAAGCATTAGTTCTTCTTCAACTGGTTCAATAAGAAAATTCCCAGAATCCAGCAGATAAACATTGCTCTCACTCACCGGATCATCCGTGATCAGCCTTCCACTTCCACTGTCCTCTTCGGAAGAGAGACTCATTTTCGAAGGTGCTTCAAGCATCATCTTGTCCTCTACTTCCTCATTGCCAACCACCTTTGGTTCTTCTTCAGGCTCAAAATTTTCCCTTGTCTCACCCCTCGTGTCAAATCCTGCTAGATCCTCCATTTGCAGTCCATCTCCTTCAATCTCTTCGTCTACTTGCTTTTCCACTCCATCCTCTTCTTGTAGACTATCTTCTGTCTCTCCCCTCCTCCCCTTAAGTTCCTAAACTGGCTCTTTAAGCCAAGAGAAGCATCTGTCGACATCTAAATCCCTGCCTATGATTGGCAAAACCTTATTCTCTACAAGAATTTTCTCTGCTTGAACTTTAGAAGCATAAATAACATCACTTAACACACCCTGACTAGTGGAAACATTATCAGAAATCTGGTAATTCTCATAAATAACCATAAGCTGGCATAACATCCACCGCTATAGACTTCACAGTGCTCTCATTAAACTGCCCAAAATCCTTCGTAACTACCTTAGGATTTACCTGGTACATTCCCCTGCCAATTTGTTGGTTCCTAGTAGGTGTTTGTTGCACAAAATTAACCTGGACCATATTCACATCAAGACAACCATTCTTGACCACTTCATCTTCCTTGATCATCCCAAAATCTGCCATTTTCTTCAGCTTCCATTCTTTCTCTTCCGCAATCCTCACGGCCTCTTCATAAGTAGAAGGCTCCTTCAAGTCCACTTTTACCAACAAACTTTGCTTCAAACCTGCTATGAATTGCTTCTTCTTCACAAACATGGGGGGAACTTCTGTTTCAAGAGCTAAACACCATCTTGTCCATAGCTCACTGAAAATTGTAACATAACTTGCCACACTCTGGCTTTCACCTTACTTCAGCTGCTGGAGCTCCTGCCAAACATCATTGGGGTCTTCTCTTCTCTGAAACTCCTTTGTAAGGGCTTCTCTCAGGTTTTCCAACATCATCATTTGAGATGAGCTACCAATCGTTCTTTTTGCTTCAAACCCTCGAAGCCATGTACCTGCTGTGCCCTTCAAAAAGATCTGGAAGAGCTGTAAAATTTGATCCGGATTATCCACATGGTTAGTAATACATGCTACCTCCATTTGCTCCAAGAAATCCTCTACATCCTCATTCTTATCATCGTGAAATTCAGGATAAGAAAACGCCATGGTTGCAACCTGTAAACTAAAGGAACCTAAAGAAAGATCCTCAGTGGGGACACTAGAAAGCTGTCGGGAGGCTGGGAAAAGAAGAAATGCCTCTATAGCTACCTACCCAGCAGCCTTGGAAGACACAACAAACACAAGGGGCACCACCAGCACACTGCTGGAAACAGAAATCTCTCACTCTTCACCTATGGGAATGGCCAGGTCATCGAGGCTGGAGCTCGGCGGCTCAACGTATCCTCTCCTGCAACCGAAACCATAGACAATGGGACACCACAATCCCCAACACAACACAGTTCAATCTTCACACTTCACCCTTCCCAGACCACCCATACAAAAACACTCTTTCATCACATCAAACATACGGACAAGTCTTTATTCACCCTCTCTCTTGGTCCCATATTCACAAGCTTTACATACCGACAGCCCGTTTTCAAGGCAACACACTCACATATAAGGCTCTCTCTCTGCATGCATCCACCGGCAACCCTTCGCTAGCTCTCCAATCCCTCTGGTGCTAGCCATTGCTTCCTTCCGTTGCCTGCAGAACCACTAGCTCTACTGCTCCATTAAGGCTTCACCCACGCGGCTTGTAATCATTGCCTGCAACCATGCTTCCCGGTCTTCTGCACAAGGCAGCTACCATGCCTTCTTCACCTCTGTTCCCGTGCTCCAGAGTGACCCTTGCTCTGTTACACACCCTCTCGCTAGCTTGTGTAGCCAATTGCAGCGCCTCACTCTACAAGGCTACGCGCCCTTCACACCGGCGGCTGCCTTCTTGTGTGACTGTCCCTGCAGTACCTCAGCTTGGTGTCTCGCCCTCTTCACTCCTTCTGGACCCGGGCTCTCCCCTCACACGGCCATCTCTCCACGCTGTCACCTCTGGTCCCTTCACGATTCCCAGCAGCAACTCCTCAAACCAGGCGCCTTCTTCACACCTTCTCTTGTCCACAAAACTCGGGGCTTCACCTTGCGCCTGCTGTCTCCGCAGCCTCCATCACCCAGCCTTGCTATAGCGACCATCTTTCCTAGCGCTTTCACCTCTGGTCCCGCCTAGTCCCACCAGCAGCCAGCTCTGCCCATACCAGCTTCACCTCTGTTTGTAGCTACGCCCAAGAGCCTTCAGCAGCTCTTCCACTGTCACAAGGACGCCAGCACCTTCTCCGTTGGCTCCGTTGGCTCTCCACAGTTCTTACAAAGTGGCCACCTCACAACTGGTCCACGCCTTCTACTCGTTGGCCCAGTCACCGTCAAGAGCAACCAGCTCGACCCCTTCTCTCTTCACCTGTCTTTAACTGCCTCTCCGCTTTGTCACCAGCCAGCGTACTCCATGCACCTCAACGTCCAGCCGTCGCCAGCCTCTGCACAATCACCATCACCCGGGCACCTTCTCTACAGCAAGGGCATCTCAATACCACCACCTTTGATGCCAGCACGTCGGCTTCCGCCAGCTAGAACCTGCAACTCTTCGCCTCTAGCTTTGCATAGCCACGAGACCAGCCCTTCGCACTTGGACACTCATCCTTAGCACCTGCAGCTCTGCAGCGTTCCAACCTCTGCACTCGAGAACCCTCCTCCACCTGACAGCCAAAATCCTTCAAGGCGGCTATGCCTCGCTTCTTCTTCGCCCACCACCTTCTCGAACATCTGCTGGCAGGTGCGTTTACAGCCATGTGGCCTTCCAATAAATTGGCCACGTTTAATATTATCATTTTTTAATTTATTTTTTCTAAGGCCTACATCACCCTTTTCTTCCTCAATACTTACGTGCCATCTTTCTTCTTACTATCCACATATAGCCACTCTCTCTCTCTTCCATTTCACCATATACAAGGTAACATTGGCCCTTTCTTTGATTAATTGCTCTTCATGCTTCCACACCCTTCGAGATGCAACCCTCCAGTGCCCAATTATCTCTTGGACGCGCGCACAAATTCAGGCTACCAAACAGCTAACACCACCTACAGCCAGCCTCACTCTGAACAAACCTGTAACAAGCCTACAGCAAAACCATCCACCCTGTACATCTGGCAGCGCATTCCAAACAAAGCTCTTCACACCTTCCATGCACACGTATGTACACAGACCCAAAAGATCTTTCAGAAAAATGCCTAACACCGGCACCACCTGTGCACACCACTGCCATTTCTATACAACCTAACCCCTCTTACTTACCTACGGGGATGTTCCAGGTACAAGACGCTTCGCCCTTGCCACTACTAGTTCTACCGCCACCATGACCATCACAGGCCAAGATCAATCAAGTAGTGATTGAAGAGCCATTACAAGATATTGAACTCGGGAACTAGAATTGTCGGAGAGTTGTATAGACTGTGTGCTCTCAGATGATGCATAAGGGATGATGAATTCATGACCATACTAGAAGAGTCCAATTTTGGGATAGCAGGCGGGCATTTTGCCAGAGAAATTAGAGCCCGGAAGGTGCTCCAAGCTGGACTCTGGTGGCCCACATTATTCGAGGATGCTAATGAGTTCGTCAAAAGATGCGAGGAATGCCAACATTTTGCTATCCCGCAAAAAAGAGACAAGATGCCACTAACCCCCATCATTGTCAGGCAACCATTTGAGAAATGGGGATAGATTTTGTGGGGCCTATAAGTCCGGCGGCTCATCCATCACAAGCCTGCTACATAATTGTATAGCCACTGATTATTTCACAGTGGGTGGAGGCCAAAACTTCAAAGAAAGTAGATGCACGAACAATTGTGAAATTTGTATATGAGAAAATCATATCACGATTTAGCTGCCCATTAGAATTGGTGAGTGACCGCAGCTCACATTTCATTAATGAGGTGATTAATCAATTGCTTGCAAAATTCTTGGTAATCCATCGTAAATCGTCACCATACTACCCTCAAGAGCAAATGGTCAGGTAGAAAGTACCAATAAGATTTTGTGTATCATCCTCACGAAAACTGTGGAAGCAAGTCGAACAAATTGGGAGCATAAGCTTATAGCAGCTCTTTGGGCCTACAGCACATCCTATAAGGTGGCAATAGGATATACTCCTTTCCGTCTAGCTTATGGTGTTGAAGCAATTATGCCCATGGAATACTTAGTCCCAAGCTTAAGAATTGCTATACAAGAACGTCTAACTGAAAATGCATTAGCTGAAAGGCTAATTGACTTGGAAAAACTGGATGAAACCCGGTTGATAGCATCACATGGACTCATGGTTGAAAAGTTACACAGAAAACATTGGTTTGATAGAAACCTCAAGCAAAAAGAGTTAAAAACGGGGGACCTTTTCCTCATGTATGGTGTGAGAAGCGCCAGGAAAAAGAAACTGAAATACCGTGGTCTGGGACCATTCTGCGTAGTATCACAAATCACACCTCAAGGGTCTGTTCGAATAGAGACAATTGACGGCATCCAAATGGAGGGCTATGTCAATGGGAGTAAACTAAAAAAATACTTTGGACCATTAACCCAGGAGATGCTCTTCCAAGAACACCTCTTAAAAAATAGAAGCAATTAGCAAAAGAAAAGATCCAGCATATTGCAAACAAGTGTTGCATTGATAGATACGGGATCGAGCCACAACCGAATCTCATATGATACTTGGATAGCCTTAGGGAGACCAAACCTGGGACACACAGATGCAAAAGTTTGTAGTGTGCACATAACCACAAAGGCCGTTGGGTATTTAAAAGTTAACATTTCCATAATAATTCCTTGGTTGGAAAGGTGTTTATAATGCATGTAGGTACAATGGAAGAGAAGATGATCTTAGGATGATCCTGGGTATGTGCCAAAACAAGTGCAATATCCAATGGGAAGACAGAATAACATCACTAACCATCGGTGAAAAAGTCATGTCCATACCATTATCGACCTCGGCAAATCAAGGCAAACAAATCGCTGCAGAAGCAGTACTTCAAAAACCAGAATCTACACCCACCGTGTTCAAATTACTTACACAAAGCCCAACATACAAGAGTACATATAAATGGGTACCCAAGATTCACCCAAAGGGTCAACCTGAGAGGATGGAACCAATGGATGATGAACATTCTCATGAGAGAACCCCGTTCAAAAGTCAACCATTGACACCACGTACAAAGTGACGGAAGGTCAAGAACTTGCAGAAGCCTCATGATTGCTATTAACAGTGGATCTGAAAGGACCTACTACTGCGAGCACAAGGCTATTATCAAGGAAATACAACAATATGGCTACCCAAAAGAATATCTATGAGACAGATGCCACAACACGTTTGAATCAATATACAAAAGAGGGTAAGATCTTTCAGCATCAACTCCCCAAAAAGGACAAACCCCACACCTGCACTTGTGTGGAGAAGGAAGAAAATTCAGCAACTTGAGTTGAGAATGACTCAAGCAACAACAATACCCATAGTAAATACAAAATTGAACAATATGTGAAGGAAAAGTCAAGGTTGTCCCCCCCAGTAGAAGCAGTACACAACCAGACAACGCAACAAAATATTTAATTGGATGGAAGGAACACTACAAATAAACCAATTAGATTTAAAAAGATTTCATCAAAATATGCCTAGAAGTACCAGAGAAAACCATTGGTTTCCATGGTAAAATTAAGAGAAAAAGAAAAGCAATGCATCATCATGTGCATGCGGGAGTGTTTGAGCACAAAAATTCGATTTTATAAACTTCACGTGAAACAGCAGAAAAATACTTCACACCGTGAAGTACCCAAAATGGTTCACGACGTGAACTATTTTTAGTGTTTTACGCCGTGAAGAACCTAACACTTTTTCACGACGTGAACCTTTTTTAGTGTTTCACACCGTGAAAAAGTGCAAAGAAGTTCACGCCGTGAAACGGTAAGAATTACGGAACCAATCACAAAATGACACATGGATTGATCATTTAACGTAGCTGCCCTGTCCGATGGCTAGGCTATAAAATCGATTTGCTTTCTTGATTTCGTAACTTTCACTGGTGATTTCACTTTTCTTTCATCGATTCCTTGCGTGCTTTCGACTCCCTGCTCCTGACATCACCTTCTCGACCTCTCAAGGTGGGAGCTATACCTTTCCTCTCTTTCTTTTTGCTTCTTTGTTTTTTGTTGTTGTTTCTTTTGAATGGGTATATTTTTTGATAGGTGTTGAAATTGTATCTCTTTTCATTATTATTACCGATTCATGGACTGATCAACAAATGAAAGCGTAAAAATGCAAATGTAAAAACGTAAGATATCAACCTTCCAAGAAAAATCTGCATGAATAGATAAGGTGTTAAAAATGAAAAATCTAGCGTCGTTGTCACGCAAAATTTGTAAAGTCTGTAACTTCACAGGAGACCTTCACGTCCCCAAGTCTGCAACTTCATGGGAGACCTTCACGTCCCCAAACTTCATGGGAGACCTTCACGTCCCCGAACTTCATGGGAGACCTTCATGTTCCCGAGCTTCACGGGAGAACTTCACGTCCCCGAACATCACGGGAGAACTTCATGTCCCCAAGTCTGCAACTTCACGGGAGACCTTCACGTCCTCGAACTTCACGTCCCCAAACTTCATGGGAGAACTTCACGTCCCCGAACTTCACGTCCCCAAGTTTGCAACTTCACAGGAGGCCTTTAGGCCCGCGAACTTCATGGGAGAGCTTCACGTCCCTGAACTTCACTATAGGAGACCTTCATGTCCCAGAACTTCATGGGAGAACTTCCCATCCCCAAGTCTGTAACTTCAGTAGAGACTTTTATGTCCCCGAACTTCACGGGAGACCTTCACGTCCCTGAACTTCACAGAGAAACCTTTCACGCCTTCAAATTCACACATTCTACTATATGGGAAGGCCCTCACGAACCTTTCCCTAACATACTAACAATAAATAACTCAAAAAAAGGTGGCTTCCACCAGTCATTCGACTGACAATATATGGTTGTACAGATGTCTATGTCAGAATCTGAGTTCCGGGAGCAACCACCTCCAACACAAGCCAGTAGTGCCACACGGTCCCAGAGTGCCAGCAGGCTGAGGAGCAACTTCTTGGGCCCTTACGCCCAGTCCTTCCAAGAAACTCTCATCAGAAGACAGTTCACTACACCACATGGGAAAATCACTTTGCAGTGCCATAGTAAGGAGTGCCTCCATCTATTAGAAGATGTGGAAGTAAAGGATAAGCTGGAAAAAGTCGGCCTCGACAGAATGGCTAAAGTGCTACTAGAGGGATCGACACAGACCTCTACGCAGAATATCTCCATACATATGACAAGCAGACAAAGAGAGGAAAAGTTATAACGACAGATGGTACCATGGAAGAGCTTCTCATAACAGATGGTACCACGGAAGAGCTTCTCATAACAGAAGACCTCATCAGAGACGCTTTACAGCTCCCCGCACAGTCAAGGCCCACAGACACACAATGGATACAATGCCCATCAAGGAGATGCTAAAGAGAGATTCTTATAACTCCAATGGGGCAGAGTACGAGAACATCAAGGATGAAGCCATGGAGAAAGCTTGCAGGGCAATGTCATTGATGATGCAAATCAAACCAGTTGTTGACAGGTATAACAGGGTCAGTCTTAACAGGATTGCCAAAGCTCATGAAGAGAAGGAGGACGATTGGGCCTTTTTTATGCACAAAGAAATGGAAAATTATCTCAAGGCACATCAGTCCAAGGTCAGCAACCCATACCTGTTAACACAAATACTTAACCATGTGGCATAGTGCAGCTAGTGATGAAAGATGAACCAAAGGAAAACCTGTCGCTAGCCTTAATCCCCCCCAGTCAACCTACCGAATCTATTGGAAGGGTGGATGAAGGACAAGCAGTGTTAATGGAGATAGAATAGCTCATAAAGTCAATCAAGGAAGATCAAAAGAAGAAGACTTACAAAAGGATGAGAGGATTACTAGTGGATGTCACCACATAATCTTAGCAATTGGAAGCGGTTGTGGCATCAAAGATCAAGACATACCAAGAGGCTCTCCAAGAAAAACTACAAAGCCCTACTATGCAGGAACAACACCAACAGCTCTCCCCTATAACAATGAACCCTGCACAACTAATATTCAAAGACCTCTCCCCGCTCAAGGATTCACAACTAGCAGAGATACACATAGAGGAAGCTGAAGAACAAACACAAAAATATCATACCTTGGAAGGACGAGCACACGAGGAGGCATCAGTTGCACAACAAGAATTAAAGAAGCCAACAGAATCTAGTAAGAGGCCACACTCCCCAGAGACGTCCATGCCAAGCAAACAAAGAAGATTGGATCAAGATGAGCCACTGCCACATCTTGGCTCTTTCAAGGAGGTGGATTCTCAACAATTCCTCCAAGATACCTTGGAAGGCCTCGACACACTCCTCCATAATCCCCTTACAAAAATAAGTGCGGCCACTAGTACCAACTGGGAACAGAATTAACCCTTATTAAACAAAATACCGAGCGAGATGATGACTCAACCATCATTATGGGCATTTTGAGGGGGGATCTCATATTAACTAACCCACAAGATATCTTCTTTTATCCTATGCCTCCAATAGTCCTCAATCTCCGTAGTTGGTGTCGTGTCTTACAAAATTCAAAAATTCTGGACAAGAGGGTTGACAAACTCGACCTGTTTATTCCAGATAACATACCAACAACACTAGCCAACTACGAGGTTGTAGCTAATACTTATCAATGGGTTATCAGTCGTCACGGGTGGTTAGAAATATATAATACTCACCAACATTTAAATCTTTTTGGGTCTACCTTATATCACCCAGTGGGCATCCTTAAGCTATATACTTATATCCATAAGCATTTAGAAGCTATGCTTACCAACATAAGCAATAATTTTGATGCAACTCACATAAATTACCCAGATGTGGATAACGAAGAAATCCCTAAAATTCAAACCTTTTTCCAAGCTCATAAACCTAGCCACCCACCCCCTAGTTCGGGTCATGGTGAGGATGAGGGTCCATCTTCTTTTTTCAAAAACACCTCCCCTATGTATACTAGTATCGCCAGTAGGCTTCTTGATCCCTATCCAAGCATGCCTCCTACTACTTCTTCACAAGCTAGATGCATATACTCTTCCATCTCCCCACTAGAATTAGAATTTCCCACTAACACTCTCACCCCTGAGGAGATATTGGCACCTGTTCCATCTCTACTAAGGCAACCTAACGAGGTACGTAATCTACCTCCAGTTGATAATGTTACACCTTACACTGACAATAATGTTTTGGGTTCTGTGACAGCTGCAGAATATGAAGAGTGCATACAATAAGGCAATCCAATGTAAAAGCCAGAGCTTATGTTCAAGGCACTGATGCAGATTACCCCGTTCGATCCTACCAGCAAGATTATTCTAGGGGCATATTTTGTAGTCACCCCCACACAGCAACATTATGTGCCATACCCTCTCTGGGCCACTCCTCCAAAATTAGAGGAATTCCAACTAGTGGTGGCTAGAGAGGGAACATCATGGGCCAATGTTGCAAAACACACAAGGCTAGCAAACCCCCATCTCTCAGAGTTATATGCACATAACATTTGAAGACATGATTGACACTGGGATTTGGAAGTCCCATTCGGCATTTCGGTGCACACTCAAAAAACTTCAGTCTCGCCCCATAACTTCTATCGCCACGAATTCGGTGACTAGGCCTTCAGATCTCAGTAAAAGGTTCTAAGGACAGAACCTACTTCAGGAAAGGGGGAATGTTAATCCCATTCAGATTAATAGTGTGATCCTCAATTGAGGACATTAATAAGTGTCATGTAAAGGCACTATAAAGGTTCTACATTATGCCTTTCCAATTCCATGGCCAAACAGAAATTAGAATGGATGGCTATATATACCATGGCTTGCATTGATGGAGGCACGTGCAATCTCTCCGCAAAGTATGTGTAACTCCGGCCCGCCAACTTGTCTGTGTGTGACTGCACGCCTTCAAGGGCGACCAAGCCATCCAATGCTCAACCCCAAATAGCCCCCTGGAGGATGAGAATGTGCGAGTGCAGTGCTGTGTTGTATGAAGTGCCGCAACCTCGTGTGGGATCCCACTTTACTGCTAGAGGCGTATGTTTGACAAGCTTGGCTTGTATCTCCCAACACCCTCTCTCAAGCCAATGCATGTAGGTTTGACAGGTTGTATGGTTAACGAGCTTGGCTCGTGTTGAGGCAGGCAGGACCTATGTAGCTTGTGTTTTGATCCCGAAGTATGGGTAAATCATGCAAGTAAAGGATGAACAATGCCACCCCAAAGTATTGTAAAGTAACTGCCTACATGCACATTTTGTCACAATTTTTGTGTAAGGAACCGCTTTTCGCACATATTATATTAGGGGGTAAAAATATGGGGACTGGATGCTTCATCATTGTTGGGTGGCTTGCATGGGTTCATGTGCATTTCATCCCAGTCTATGTGGGTCCACGTGTAAAATCCTCACTGTATGGGTAGTTCAATTGGTATAGTGGGTAGATGGAATGTAATTTTTTCACAAAAGTTCTGCTTATGTGTTGGTTACATATGCAAGGGGAGATCTGACCCATCCGTCCCATTCTCCAATGGGAGGGATATGGATTTTCCCATCCATATCCCTCCCATTCTCCAATGGGCAAGGGAGATGCATGTAAAGACTTTTAAGTAAGCAATTATATTTGAATTTCAATGGTTTTGTTTGGATTAAACCGTGGCTAAATGTTTGCAGCTTGCCCAAGGATTCTCGACATCAAGGGCAAAGCCAAATGGGATGCTTGGAATGAGCTAAAAGGTAAATGCCTTGCAGATTTGGTATTGTTTTTTCTTAGGGTTAAAGTTTATATGATATTGTTTTTGCATGTGAGTTTTTTTTAGTCAAGACCAAGGAAGCCGCCATGCAAGATTATATCACTAAGGTCATACAACTTCAGGAATCATGAAACCCCTTGTGGTTGAGATCACACAAGGTTATTTTAGCATATGTATTTTTCTGGTCGTTTGCTAGATTGTATTGTCCTAGAGGCATAGGATCCACGTTATTTTTACAAATTGTATTATAGCAACTTTTTTGGACTCGAGGTACTAAAGAAGTAAATCTTTTTTATTTTTTGTTTCACATGATTTAACATTTATTTTTAGTGGGATAGCTTGTTGGGCTTTGCTGCATGTTTGAAGCAAACCTTGCTGCATCACTTGGTTCAAATTATGATGTACTATGTGACCTAGAACATAGGCACTTGAGAATAAGGGGTTGGGGTTTTAAATGTGTGTCTATTTTTTTGTGTGTGGAGTATATACTGAGGTGTCAGAATTTATACAATTTAAATAGGCACAGATAAAAACAATGGCTGCTAAATTTGTGTTGAAAGCGTTATATAAAGCTACAAGAGAGTTCACTTTACTACAAATGGAGAAGAGTGTTCTTATATGTCCATAATGATCATGGCATAGGGATCTTAAGATTGCTAAATCCCCAATTTTCAACTTTGTCGCACAAAAAGATTAAGCTATAGTAAACTAATCAACAAACTAAAAGGACGGCTTCATTTGTGTAAGTTAATGTCAAGGTCAAGGGTGTCGGTGCGTGCGTGCATGTGTGTGTGTGTGTGTGTGTGTGTGTGTGTGTGAGAGAGAGAGAGAGAGAGAGAGAGAGAGACAGAGAGAGAGAGAGAGACCAAAAAAATAAGAACTTTACTTTGTATTAAGTGGCCCCCATAATACATATAATTTCCTGAGATGATATTGTGCTTTGCATTGAAACATATACTAGCTCTCTTGTCCTTAGAGATTAGTTATGTATAACTATGCTACTTTGATTGTGATGAGGGTTTCCCTCAATTTGGGACTAATTGTAGGATAACTTTCAGACTCTGCAAACTAAACAATGCTACCTCTACGAGTGACAAAGTAGGAAGAATCTGTGTAAACATTCTATGTGAGCTCCACATCAGTCGTGGGTGGCGGGATGCATTTTAAACTGTATTGCAAGCTACTTCGAGCAACTTCTTCTAAAAATACAGACAATTAATGTACAAATCGGGCAGTCGGCATGGCAGATTAATTATTATTAGCTATAAGAATCTCAGGTCTAAGGACACCTATAGGTAGGATTATATCATTTTCTTCGTTTTACAACTTAATCTTGGACTTGGTTGCCGGTGAAGATTTGGCCGAATTGCCAATTAGAGGGTGCTACATTGTACGAGATGACAACATTGCCATCGCCAGTGGTGAGCTTGAAGGAGAGTGGCTGGCCAACAAGCACTGTATTGGATTGCCAATTTTGCCCCCAATTTCGGGTCATCTGAATCCACCCTGTCTTAGAGCCCTTTATGAAAACTTGGCTTACATCCCCACTGCCTCCCACATTGGAAATAAGCACCAAAGTGAAGTATTGGAAGCCATTTATGGTGAACCGAATGCCCCCTTCTCTCACGCAAGGGACCCTACACAACCCATAACCAAATTGCTTCATTAATTTCTTGCACATCTTGAAATACTTGGATTCAGGTTAGCAACACCATCACATTAGCTTGTAAACTACATCTACCCACACATTTGGCGCATATATTGAGCACTTAGAACATCACATTAACACACACCCAACACCTTACCATAGGAGCACTTAAAACACCACAATAGCACACATGCACACCTTAGCAATTTAGATACATAAGAATTGTTGACCAGTTCTTTCTAATAAAGCCTCAGTAATGAAGCTTTAGCTTCTTTAATAGTGTTGACGGTAAAAATCTGATACGAGGGATTGTCATTTGTAGGGGTGAGATCACTTTAAAAAATGGCCCCTAGAAGTATGAGCGGCTGAAATGTATCCTTTGCCCACCAAGAGGCCATCTTGCAATGCAAAGGATTAAAAAGCTACAAATATTTGGAATCCTACTGCCATGCAAAGGATAGAAGCCACGTGGAATACAAGGAAAGGGGTGAGAAGGGTAGAAAAGCCACGTGGAATAGAGAGAGAAGGGAAAGGTTGACGATTACCTTCGGTATTCAACGGGAATGATGCCGGCTTTGTATTGTGCGAGCTTGAGGAAGGCTGGCTCGGCCATGTCGAAATGCGTGCGAGGGGGGTTGCACCAGCCTCCGTTGTCGCTGGCGAGGGCCCAGTTGGGCGGACAGAAGTTGGTGGCCGTGACTATCACCGATGGGTTCCCCGGCAAACACCATTGCTCGTCGTCCCAACACCTTATCTCAAAGCACGCCCCGCATTGCAGCCCATCATTAAACAGCACACTGCTCAATGCCGCCGTGCTTGTTCCGTAGCCTTCGCTATACAGGTTCCCATAGCCACACGCACCGCCTGCACAAAGCAATGTTTAACCCCGCGCAATTACACTAACGCCAGCTTCATAGGAGATACGTATTAAGGCATGCATAATTACTCGAAATTAAAGCATGTAAGCCTTCGTAGTACATATATTAAGGCATGCATTACTCGAAATTATGCTAAGCTTGATTTAATGAAGAGCAAGACTTGCGAGAGCTCACTGCATGAAAAGCATGGATGCAATTAACACCTACCCATTGTTCCGGATGCATCGCTGCCTCCATAGAATGTGGCGTGAGCTTGCCTCCAAACTGAGTATTGGGCTGCCACAGAACTTGAAGTGGTGAGGAGGAGGACTGCAAGGAGAAGAAGGTAGTAACTGGCCATTGCAGAAGAGTGCCAAAGGCAAGCGAGCTCGCTTGCCGTAACTACGTGAAGGTAGTTGAGAGCTCACAATTATTTCTGTTAATGGAGCTGAAGAGCGCGTTTGTGAGCGTGGCTCCTTTTAAAAGACAACAAGATTAAGGTCCTCCTAAAGGTGGCCCACACTTGGCCATGTGCCATGTGGCTTTATCCCCCCACCTAGAGACCAGAGAGAGAGAGAGAGAACTTCTCACACTTGGCCATGTGCCATGTGCCATGTTGCATGCACTTCTCAACGCACACATTCTGTGTACTTTGCAGTGCACTCAATGTTATGTTGCAAATAGTATTATTATTCGTTATCTTACTAACCTACCTTCTTTAACCTAGATGGTCTTAGGTTGTAGGGGTAGGGGGGGTTCTTACATTCCACATCTCCTTTGTCCTTTGCTCCTCTTTGTTATTGACTGTGTAATGGGCAGGGAGTGTGGGGCTTAGGGTCTTAACAAACATGTGTGCCTTCCCCACATGCGTAAAGACCCTTTGGAAGGTACACATTGGGTCCAAGTTTTCCATCTTATTTCACGTTAGCTTAAAGTCATGACATGTAGTAATATAGGTGTGTAAAGGCCCTAGAAATGTCTCTCAAAGCTTGCAATGAGATGCCCATCCTATAGCCTTGCATCAAGTCAAAAAGTAAGATCCTTTGGGAGGATAATTAAATGTTTGTCTGTCACCCTTGGTCTATAGTGGATGGATTTGGTCTATAGTGGATGGATTGAGTTGAAAGGGTGACATTAAATATCCTTTCAACAAGTATATTCAAGCATGGTATGGAGTTTTCAAGACTATGTCAAAGGGGAATAAAGATAAGCCCCATTTTATACAAGGGTGTTGAATGAGGTATGTTCTCATGCACAAGAAACATGAGTCCATGTTCAAAATTATCTTAATTTATTTCCTTATATACAATATTCAAGAGACTATGAAACATGATTAGGGATGTTCTCCTTTGCTTGTTTCTCCTTCAAAGTTGATATGTATGGGGTAAACATCAAATCACCTTGTGAAAACTTTTCCACCGTTTGCTTGCTGTCTCTCAAAGCTTTTGAACACTCCCCAAGCCCAACTTTTCCTTGTTTCACACTCAAATAACCCCTCCTTGGAGTCTTATTTCACACTCAAATCTCTCGTGCAATCCTAGAGTTGAAAATCCCCCCACAATTGCATGGGAATCACGCGGATCCCATCTAGGATTCATGACCCATCTAGGTGTGCGTTCCCTCCTCCATTACTATAGGCTCCTAATCCCTTACATTTGGCATACTTTTCATACCAACAAAAAACTCTCATTCTGTCTTTCATGTTCCGAGTCCTTCACATTGATTTATTCAAGAGTGTGTAACCAGGAGATTAGCGCAAGAGAGGAGTCGGTGGACGTGTTTTCAATCTTATCACGAGACGGTGTAGTATTAAAATCTGACTTTAGAGTTGCTCTTCTGGAAGCCATTTCGAGAGGTGTTTTAACACTTAATTACACGAGCTTTTTTAAGTCGTTCTCACGTTTTGGAAAAAAATGAACAAACCCTATCGGTCTACGACGACAAGTCCTCTATTTGTTCAATAGTGCGGTTAGATCCAAAATCAAAATCCGGCGCCCCCTTTTCAACTCCTTAAGTCTAAGGTACTTTCTAAGCCTAAGGGCCTCTAGCACACATAAGCACTTACGGTAACCAAAGCACGTCCCATTTGTCCATTGTACTCTCACTTCCTTTTGAAAATCTACTAGTGGACTAACCCTTGCAAAGCACTTATATAATTCCTTACTTGATATTTTTAAAAATCCTAGAATTATAGGACCTTACACCTCCCTAGAGTAATAGGAGCCAACCCCTCGAACCTCCAAATTGCATCCCGAACCCCCCAAATTCTTGCCACATGGCAGTTTCATAAAACTCTTCATATATATATATATATAGAGAAGATAGAGATAGAGTTTGAGATATAGAGATAGTGTCAATTACATGAATGGCTTGAATTTACATAATAAACATATAAATGTATTCTATGCTATATATATATATATAGTTTTATAATAAATATGCATATTTAATATATAAAAAATTAATATTCATATATATATATATACTTATTATAAATCTACTATAAGAAATAAATAATTATGTTTATATGTATATTTATGTGTATGTGTGTGTATACACACACACACATAAATATAAACTTTTAAGTTTATATTTATGATTATTTTATAATTAAATATTTATGAAAATATGTATATATATTTGTTATATAACAAATAGATGTTTATTATGTGCTAGAATTGAGGTAAAGAGTGCTAGATTTGTGGCAGAGCAGCATATAATCATGGAGAGGATTGTGCAACACAAGGCAGAACAGTTGATTCTACATGTTCGGGAGTTCCACAGGTCTTCTGACGTGACAGTGCCTTACTGCCCTTATATCCACAACCTTCTTATGGAGTTTTTTTGGTAACTTCTCCCTCATGATGCACCACCATTTCTCCACGATGCCTGTTGCGCTCTATGCCCCATGAGGACATCGACAGTAGTACTGCTGGATATGCTTTGGGATGTGGGACTTTTTTCCATTTTTCTTGCATCACCCATGAGCTAGTACGTTTCTTGACATGTCCCTCTTGTCGAGCACGAGTCGACCTAGCAACATACAGAGTTCTTAGGATTGTTGATCTTCACCGAGCTTCACTCAAGTTGATGCTAGTACTAGCTGGCCTCTTGATTTTACATTAGCTAGTGACTTAGCTAGGATTGGCAGGCCTCTTGATTTTCACATTAGCTAGGATTGGCAAGCCTCTTGATTTTCACATTAGCTAGTGATTTAGGACTTGAGCTACCGATGAGATAGAGATTAGGAGCCTGAGGTGTCTCTAGAGATTGAGTGGAGTGCACACGAGTTTGATGGATACCAGAGAGTCCTTCCAGGAGAGCCGACTCACAGCACATGAGCATGTGGGTGGTGCTGGTCCTAGTGGCACATCGGGTGATGGTGCTAGCAATAGTGATTCTTCACAATATGAGTAGCATGTCCTTACAACACAAGAGCTTACACGCATAGAGTGGTAGGCACAGACCATTCTTGTTTATAAATTTTGGGTTTATAGAGAGAGACGTCTTGCAGTAGCACAACATAGAGAGAGGAAGAGGGCTATAGCAGATTATGGGACTAGTGAGCTCCCAAATACATAGGCATCAGCTTATGATCTTGCCTTTGAGGTAGACCTCTCCGTATATATTTAACGACCCCCACACCAACATAGCCTTCTCGACATGCACAGTAGCCTCGATGTGCTTGTCGAGCACTAGTCAGAGATGACGATATTGATTGGGTGCCCGTATAGTGACTAAAATGAGACTAGTTGGGTTAGCTCACTTACATTGTACTTAGATTTATTAGCACAGTGACTAACCTTAGACTAGCTGGGGTAGCTTATGTTCATTATGCCTTGATCTATAAAGTTAGTGTGGGCAAAACCCAGATTGGTTGGGTTAGCTCACATTCTAATGTATTTAGTTTATGTTTATATCTTATGAGTTATGTCTACATTGAGGATCATTGCATTTTAGTTGATGTTCATGGTTTATGAATTTTTTTAACACTTTGGCTATTATATTTTTTGTTGAAAATCTTGCTCTTTCCTATGCCATCATACCCAAACATTATCTGATGCACGTTCGATGGTGGTGACCAAACTGTGCAAGCATGTGGGGGGTCCTGCCCCACATGCTTGCAAAGTTTGGTAACCATCGAAGCATGTGTGGAGGTCACACATGCTCGTCGCAAAGTTTGCGAGCATGTGGGGTGTCCCCCACACATGCTCGCAAATTATGGTCACCACCATCAGAGCATGTTTTGGTTATCAAGCACCTAGTGCATAATATTTTTCTAACACTTTGGCTATCATATTGTTTGTTGAAAATCTTTCTCTTTCCCATGCCATTGTACCTAAACATGCTTTGATGTGGTGACCAAACTTTGCGAGCATGTGGGGGGGGACTCCTTGACATGCTCGCAAAGTTTGGTCACCATGGAAGTATGTTTGGGTTATCAATTAGAACCCAGTGTGGATTTTTCAAGTTTATTAGTGCTCGAGAGGCCATGAAAAATCCTACTCTTTCCAATGTGATCGCACCCAAACATTCTCCAATGGTGACCAAACATTGCGACCAAACGTTGCGCACATGTGTAGGGGGTCACCCCCACATGCTTGCAAAGTTTGGTCACTATCAGCCGCCAATGTTTGGGTTATTAATTAGTCCCCAGTGTGGAGTTTTCAAGTCTTTTAGTGCTCAAAAGGCCATGGAAAATCTCACTTTTTCACATGCCATTCTACCCAAATTATCTTTGATGGGGTGATGCTCCTAAAGTTTCGTTACCACCATCGAAGTATGTTTGGGTTATCAATTAAAACCTAGTGTGTATTTTTCAAGTCTCTTAGTGCTCGAGAGGCCATGGAACATCCCTCTCTTTCCCTGCCATCGTACTCAAACATGCTTGGATGGTCACCAAACTTTGCAAGCATGTGGGAGGGGACCCCCCCACATGATCGCAAATTTTGGTCACCACATTAGATGGTGTTTGGGTTATCAATTAGTGCCCAATGCGGATTTTTCAAGTCTCTTAGTGCTCGAGAGGCCATAGAAAAACCTAATCTTTCCCATGCCATCGTACCCAAACATGCTCCAATGGTGACCAAGCTTTGTAAGCATGTGGGGGGCGTCCCCCCACAACCTAGATCATGTGGGGTCACCCCCACATGCTCGCAAAGTTTGGTCACCATCGAATGATGTTTGGGTTATCAATTAGTGCCCAATGCGTAGCACATTTTGTGCAACATTGTTTTTGTCTCCATGATGATTTTTTACGAGATTATGGGGTGACATGGTGCTAGCAATGGGTTTGGTTTGATGGTTGTAGTGCATAGTTCATGTCGGCAAAACGACAGTTCTATTAGCTCTACAAGTGGTTCTTATAGTTCTCAAGGATTTGTAAATAAACTAAATTCACTAGAACATCCTAAATAAAACAATAACTAAGACTTATTTTTAGGTGTTTATAGATGGCATGTGCAGTCTAGTATCCCAGTGATTTGGTCAATCTTTGAGGTTGGTCATAGGAAGGATGAGCGTGATGGTGTGGGTGTGTGTGTGAAACGTACTATGAGATGTCATCAACTACGATAGGATGCTGAGAAGTTCAGAGATGTGTGCCACGTGGTCAATTGGTGATCCCAACATTTGTGTGGGAGTGCAACATCATTCTATCCCAAACGTGATGCTTGGATTGTCAGGAGATTTTTTTGGTATGTAGATGGTGGCATGATTGACTGTAAAGGCCCCCATGATTGTGACATAGTACCTAGCACCTTGGTCTTAAATTCCATCAAGAGCATGTGCATAGCGGACCCCATGATTCACACATGACGGCTTACATGCTTCTGTGGAGCATGTATGGATGGCGATTGGTCAGATTGTGCCTCCAGAGGATGGGAAGATGCATAGATACAGACAACCCTCTCCCTCGAGCATCCTTCACATCCAGTGTTGTCTGATGAGCACATTGGTCCTACGTTCATGGTGGCCAACTATGATGACCTGACAAATTTGCTACAGGAGGGTGATGTATTTTCCCTTATTGCTGTGGTGAGGGCAATAGCGAGGGAGTAGACTACTATATGATGCATTGCACTATGCCAAAGTGCATTCTTGACCAAGGTACAATGGATGATCGTGGGTTTTTTAAATGCCCATAGCATGATTGTGGCAAGCCATGTCTAAACAGTAGATTGGACATCATCGCGGGAGTCTTGAGTTCTAGCAACACTTGGTAGTGAGAGTTAGAGGCATTTTAGTACTCTCATCTAGTGCTTGTTACCAGGGTTACTCTTGATTGAGTGTACAGAGCCAAAAACACAGATCTTGCCCGCGTTTTAGACCTCAAGTGGATGACCATGAGAGAATTCTAGAGCATTTAAGAGCTAGAGAGGGTGCTGATGACTAGACCTCTATCTTGATATAGTGACTAAACTCATACGAGCTAGGTTAGCTCACTTATATTGTACTTAGATTTATCAGCAGCAGTGACTAACCTCATACTAGCTAGGGTAGATCATTTACACTATGCTTTGATCTACTGAGTTAGTGGCTAAACCCAGAGTAGCTGGGTTAGCTCACATTCTGATGTATTTAGTTGATGTTCATATCTTATGAGTTATGTCCTTATTGAGGATCATTGCATTTTGGTTGATGTTCATGGTTTATGGATTATTTAAATACTTTTGCTACCATACTATTTGTTGAAAATCTTGCTCTTCCCCATGCCATCATACCCAAACATCATCCGATGGTGACCAAACTTTGCGATGTGGGAGGGTCCCCCCACATGCTTGCAAAGTTTGGTCACCATTGTAGCATGTTTGGGTTATTAATTAGAACCCAGTGCGGATTTTTTTTAAACAAATTTGGCTATCATATTGTTTTTTGAAAATCCAGCTCTTGCCCATGCCATCATGGTAGTGATTACACTTTGCGAGCATGTGGGGGTCCCCAAATTCTAGGTCACAAAGTTTGGTTACCATCGGTGCATGTTTTGTAGATTTTTCAAGTCTATTAGTGCTCCAAGAGGCCATGGAAAATGCCACTTGGAACAATGATTGTGCCGTATATAGGGGTAGATCTGTGCCCTAAATGTGGCTGTGAAGTGACAGCATGGTGTATGTTTGTCCCCCACGAGCTGCAACTTCCTGGACTACCCACCACTCTGTAGTTGGTGTGTCACATACTCATAACGTCACCATGGCACTATCTCTTGATCACTTGCATCAAGATCTACCATTTGTAGATGTGAAATAAGTGAACCACATGATGTGCAATTGCTCTCCACACAAGGCATCATATTATGGAAATGGGCATCCTCCGGACGTGTACATAAAAGAGAGTGGATGAAATTATGAGGACTACGAGGCAGCTCTCTATGCCCCCTAAGAGAACGGAACACATCATAAAAAATTTGAAACTCAACATGGTAGCAACTCAACATGTGTCACACTGTCATGACTACCTCACAAACCAAGGCTTATGGCCCTCAAATGACCTTTGCCTAATTTTAAGGTCTGGATATGATTCCACAAACTGAGAATACAACTCTATTTGGGTCATTTCAAGAAAACAAGCACCGTGCTCAATGAACACTCCTCTTGTGACTCTCTTACATGCAGAGCTCTCTTCAAAAATGGTGAGGCACAACAATTTTTCTCACAAAACCTTTCTATCAAGGCTCTAGTGGTTTCATCTAGTAGGCGATCATGTGTAGCTACACGACCACTACTTGCCCCACAAAGCACCAGCCTCATTGGCATCTAAACATTTTTGTCTAACAGACCCAACTCTAAGTGCGTGTGGTGTTATGGAAAGGATGTGAGATGTGGCACTCACCTTACCCTTCATTTGGGAGCTACTTATTATGACTACCATAATAGCCCGTCAAGTCAAAGTGTCCGTAGAGTTCCTCCTTTTGTTAACTGTGTAGGAACGACGTACACTTTATAGCACTGCCATGCCAGCTCTCTTCTCTCTTTGACCTCCAATGTCAGAAAGCGTCCTGCACTAGGCCATGGTGGGTTGATTGGTCAAAGCATCAAGAATGCATGCTTGTGATGAAGGCGTGAGGTCTTTGAAATAGGATTGGAAGATTGCATGGGTAGGACAATGTGCCCCTAACTTTGATAGTTCTTTCCTATCCACACTATGGGTGCCCAAAGGAGGATACTAGGTTCTTGTGGAAGAGAAGGGGGATCAGGAAGGGCTGGTTAATGTGGATTATCTAAACTAAGGGATAGTGGGGGAGAAGAAGGAGGAGGGAGAGGAAGAGGAAGAGGAGGGGCAAGGCTTAGATCATCGCTCGGAAAGTGTTGCTCATTGACATGCTCTCCACTCTCTCTTTCCTCTTGAACTTGGTGGATGGGGGGAAGTCTATTCCTATTATGTTTCTGACTCCTACGACTTTGAGAATCCATTCTCAAGGAAGCTAAGAGAGAAAAAATTATGAAGGCTTAATGATAGGATAGTACTAGAGATGTGTGTTTATATAGGAAAAAAAGCTTATCCACTTCAAATCTCATTGGATTTCGTATTTATGATTGATTGGATAATAACGATAAACATAAAGATAAAAAGAAAACTATTATCCACTTAAAAAATCAAAATTATTAAAAATAAATATGTATAAATCTAAATATTTATCATTACTAGATATATAAATATTTTTCATAATGTGTTTTTTTAATTTATTCAAAGGTCTTTCCTACACATAAAATATTTTCAAGAAATATTAAATTAAAAAAATAAAATTTTAAAATAAAATAACATGGAATTTTAAAAAATATCACTTTTCTAATTTTAAAAATATAGTCCTTTGAAATTAGTGATTTTAAATTCTTTTATATTAATAAGTTATATATATTTTATTCTTTAAAATTTTATATTTTATTTCTCTTTTTTTGGAAAATACTTAAAATATAACTAAATTAAAAAATCAAATTTTTAAAATAAAATAACATGGTCTTTAAAAAAATATTATTTATCTAATTTTAAAAATATAATCCTTTGAAATTAGTGATTTTAAATTCTTTTATATTAATAAGCTATATATATATATATATATAACTCTTTAAAATTTATATTTTATTTCTCTTTTTTTTGGAAAATATCCTAAATTAACTTTTTTAAAAATATGTATTTGAAAAAAATGGGAAGGTGAGAAGGAGGTGCCACATGTCAGGCGTACAGGCCACATGGCATTTACTTGACATATGGCACTATTATGGGTGGCTGACGTGGCTATTCCATGATATGGCAAGCATTTCACCAAGTGCGAGGTGGCATACAAAGGTGACAAGAAGATGTGGCAGTAATGTTGACTAGGATGATGACATGGAAAGTCAACTAGGTTGACCATTTCCCAAAGAAAATGAGCTTTCCAATTATTGGATATTTCATCAGATTATAATTTTAGTTTCCCAACTTTGCATGTGATATTTCATTAGAAGACCTTGAACTGAAACTTCTTGGCTAACTAGGAGAGACTAGTTATTCTTTTTGAAAAATTGTCTGTTTTAAGGCTAAACCCAAGGGCACTCACTAAGCAAAACTAGATAACCTCATCTTGCAAACCACCCGTCATTGTTTACATAAAATAGATGTCCAAATAAGTATTTTTAACTTAGCATCCAAGAAAGGTTGAGGTATTCTAGAGGAAATTTAAAGTGAAGGATTAATCAAGAAATGGTCTAGGGGGCGGTAACAATGTTGGGTTGGCTATTTCTTATGCACACATCCACACATGTTGTCAAAGATTTAGTACATATTGGCTGCCAGACTTTCTTAGGTCTCTAGATCTAGCCCCTAATACTCCCTCTCTTTTGATATCTATTTTTTAACTCTATAAGCTCTCTTCCTAAGCACCTTCTCTACTCTATCATTATCATTTGGTTTTTCAACTCTTAGTTTAATCTATCAATTGGTTTTTATTTCCCTTCTCTAGCATCTCTATCTTTAACTCTCTCAACTCTTTCTCATCTCGTCACTAGCTTCACGTGCCCAACCAATGCCACAAGTAACATTTAAGATGAGCATTAAGGGTGGTTTACCATCAATATTTCATCATGGATGATGTGGGCTAACTTGTAACCTTAAAAGAAGGGAGAAAATAAGGTATCTAAAAGGCATATCTCATCTTCCAACCATTATTGGGAAGATTGTATCATTGATTTGTTTAAAGAAAAAAAAGGAGGGGAAAAACTTGTAAAGGCAAATCACAATCTTTGGTTTTTTTTTTGTGGTTAAGGACCTACACACAAACCTTGTCCCTATTGAGTATATCACTACAAGAAGAAGATGGGGTTCTTATCAACTCCTCTATTATAGGAATATGGTCAAAACTTATAATATTGTAGTTGTCACAGACACTTAGAGTGCCGCATTTGATATGTCACATAGTGGCACTAATGTCATCACCTTTTGTAATGTTTAATGAAACTATTAGAGCTATGTAAATAAGAAAATTTATTTAAATGGTTCTCTATAACTAGTTATGATCATAGGGCTTAAGAGCATTTAAGTAATACAAAAAATTTAGATGCCCTACTTTTAAAATTTAGAGACCCTCCTTTTAAAATTAAGGAGTAACTCAAGGTCACACAACCAAGAAGGATCCGCCTAAAAATACCATTGGACTTCTTGGATTTTGTCTTTGAAAGCCTCAAAGGATCCCACTTTTTTAATCCAAAATCCTATTATGTATCTCCTCTTGGATAATTATTATTTTTTGGAGCCCCGCTTTAAATGCAAAACCCTACTATGTCTCATGTTGAGACATAGTAGGGTTTTAGACTAAAAAGTGGGCCCTTTTTTAGGAGCTCACTTTTTAATCCAAAACCCTACTATGTCTCATCTTGAGAACTTGTCCAGCCCTTAATGATACTATATGCTATGTTATCTTTATTTAAATTAGAGTGGTCTCATACTCCTCGCATGCAAAGATGGCATGGCTCTTATTGACTCTTTTATTATTACACTCTCAAAAAGGTAAGAAAATTTCAAAACTCATTTAAATGAAAGACAATGAGAATGATTTTGGACTCTTCTATAAAGTCTCTTTTTGTTTGGTTACTTGCTATGACTCAAATTGTAGGCCTCAAATTCGTGTATTCAAGTCATAGGCTCTTATAGAACATTAACTACATAAAGTTTCCATTTTCAAGTCATAGGTGCTTGTAGAGCATTGATTAAGTAATGGATTTTTTAAAATCCATAAAATCAATATCCATTTGAAAGATAAGCATGAATGTGATAGCTCCTTTGTTTGCTCATTGACACCTTGTGTTTTGAGCTTGTTGGTATAGTCTGCCTTGGTTAATAAAATGGCATCACTTAGGCAACCTTGACAATAAACTTTTTCTTGTTAAGAATCTAATGTGCTAGGCTTGGTAGAGTGTTGCACATAAGGAGAGAGATTAGATTAGGGAGGCTCAAAATAATAAAGATAATCCTTGATTAAGAGATGTGGACACCAATGAGCACACTCAACCAAATGCATTGTAATATGCTATCAACCATACAATTAGGGACTTCTAATAGGGAAAGACTCTAGCCAAGACTCTTTTCCATGTCGCATCCTTATCCCCATGAGTTTTCAGTTTTCCAAGATAGCACCTACCCATGTGCTTATTCTTCCAACATTACACCATTGATATTACCCCAATTATGCTATCAACACTCCCCCTCAATTACATAAATATATGACGTCATATTTTCTAACACTCCCCCTTGGTGTCACATTCCATGAATATAGGAAACACTTCAGACTAACACCATATTCTTCAACACTCCCTCTCGGTGTTATTTTTGGACACTCTCCTATGCTCATAAGAATAAAATATGCCTCCCTTATTACTCATAAACATGGGGAGCTTTTAATTTTAAGGCTCCTTGTGGCCTGGCTGCTATGGCACCCTCATATGACACATCAGTGCCTCAATTGGGGCATACACTCCAAACTATCAATCTCTTGGCCATTCAGTGCCAAATTTTGAGCACCAAATCTTGGGCTCCATTCAACTTGTAAAAAATGTCAGTTTGACATGGCCAGAAAATAACATCTCGCACCTCGCTTAAAACTCCCATGGTTCCTATATCTTCCATGCAAATGCAGGCACCAAAAAAGGCCAAAAACATCTTAACCCTGCATGTGATTCTACATGACCGCCATAAACAAAACCAAAAAGATTCAAGTTTCCACTTGGGCATTGTGGCACAAATGTTATTCACCAAATAAATTTTGTATCAAATGCATGTGGAATACCTCTTATTGAGGTCTTTTTACACCAATCATTATACATTATAAGGATTTTTAAAGCCCTATCTTTTAGGTTTTCACACACACCACACAAAGCATGAAGACATATATCTACTCCTTGAGAGAAGTAGAGATGCATGTTTATTGTTTGCATGATGCTGAAAAAAAGGCATCCCATATGATTAGTGTCAATTGCAAGTAGGAGAGGGATTCCCCCATTAGAATCATTATTAGGGCATGCCTTTTTGGTATTGGCTATAGGCTGGTAGACACTATAGAAGAGGGAGAGAACCATCTTAGGCACAGAGGTTGCATGTTATGGTGGGTATGCATCATCGCATATGTCTTTGTCATGTGCACACCTTCAGCGGCGGCGGCGGCTAAACCTGATAGATCCTTTGCTCAAGTCTTTGATGGATTTAACCCAACTCAATGTGCTCATCATTCCGAGCTCTTTGGGCTCCCACTCGACATCTGCTTGTGCTTGTCATCCCCTTAGCATAGTTCTCTTAAAACTATCAATTTTGTTGATGTAGTTATTCTTTATAGTCGGATGCTTATGTTCCACTTCCACTTGACTAGCTCTCTTTAATGCAGGGTCTTTCTAGTACATTTTCTCCATCGATCTGACTCTTGTTGTGTTCTTTTCTTTTTTTTTTTCTCCACCTCTTTTCTGGCTACTACTCCAACTACGCCCGAGGTACCCACGACTATTCTAGTTGACCATAAGCTTCTTAACAAGATCTTGCCAATCTTAGCATATCAAATCCACTACCTACCACCATAGCATGTATGACCACATGCTTCTTCCATAAAAAGATTGTCCATCACTTGGGCATGTGAAAAAAAACACTTCCTTGCCTTCTCATTAAGCATGCTCTTGTTCTCTCTAACATGCCCAAATTTTTGACATCAACCAAAGCTAACCATTAAGCTATTAGTACATGCATGCTTCTCATCATTGCATGCTAAACCTTAAAGGGTTATCTTCATAGGTTACCATGGGTGCAAAACTAGCATAAAAATCTTCAATACCCTTCAAATCATTTTTCATGAGCAAGCTTAAGACCAAAATATCCCTTTTTTGCTATGCTCAAGGTGGGCAACATCTTTAGCCTACAACCACTTTCCATCACACGACATCCTTCCTTCACATTGAGTATATTCTATTCTTAGACCTACTCAAACCAACTCTTCATGAAGGTAAAAAATATAAAAACAACCTTTCGTGAGACAAAAATGTCTTCTTCATAGCTTCTTTGAGGATGTAGACTCCAAAAATCTTCACGTTGATGAAATATTCACCACTTGCTTGCTACCTCCAATCCTTCAAAGGTTTATAAATTCTAGTGCTTTCTTATCATGGGCAAAGTGCCTTATGGTGGTAGGTTAAGTGAGTGAACCATGTTAAGCTACATAGTGGTTCAAATATCCCCCTTCCTAATGGTAACCATGTCAGCAAACTCAAGTGGTTAAGATGCTATTGGTTTTAAAGAGGTGTGGATGGTTAAAGATATAGTCGACAAGGATGAGACCAATCCATGGGCTTCTAGGCATGTTGGAGATAGATGTTAGGGCTTCATTTGTTCTAATGTAGGTGAGTGCCTATATATGCTAGGTATGCTTGTAAATTGTAAAGCCCTTATGAATAATACAAGTGCTATACATGGGCTTTGAGGGCTAAAGGTGTGCCGATGTGTTCTCCTCCAAAAAGTGAAAACTCTTGTATTTCTACTTTGATTTGGTTGAGAAAACAACAATGAGGGGATCTAGGTGGAGATGGGTTGTATCGTGGACCACACTTTCATTCACCATGGCTTTCGCATCCAGAGATGTGTCTACATGGTTTGAGGGCTAAAGGTGTGCCGATGTGTTCTCCTCCAAAAAGTGAAAACTCTTGTATTTCTACTTTGATTTGGTTGAGAAAACAACAATGAGGGGATCTAGGTGGAGATGGGTTGTATCGTGGACCACAGTGAGTGTCTATATATGCAAGATATGCTTGTAAATTGTAAAGAACTTTGTGTAGGTGCTAGCTATTGTGAGTGCCTATATATGCAAGATATGCTTGTAGATTGTAAAGACCTTGTGAAAAGTACAAGTGCTGTACATGGGCTGAGGGCTGAACGTGTGCCCATGTGTTCTTCTCCAAGTGAAAACTCCAAGACTTATTTCTACTTCAATTTGATTGAAGAAAACAATGCTCGGGGACTTTCCAAGTGGAGGTTTTTTATTTTGAGAGGTTGGTTGCTTATAGGAAAAGAATAGTAGAACAATAACTTGTGCATGCATTGTTCAAGGGAATCCAAGCAATGGTTCATAACATGGACTAAGATTTTAGCCACCACAGTCCCTCATTCATAGATGTACATCGATGGTTGTGAGGTTGGGTTATGGCATACTTTTTAGTGCGTGGATAAGAAATCAACCGTGTTCTTTGGTTGGTCTTACAATTTTGACTATTTGAGCAAGGATAATCGTGATCTTCTTCTTTAAAGTGTGTTGGGATGAGTGACTATTAACATCTCTATTAGTGTACATTATTTATAATTCGGAGGCTCTTCTGAGTAGATCCTCATTGACAGTGATCATTCTTTGTGATCCATCTAGCATGTTTACCTCCCCCATGTTACTAGTGTTATGGTAGGGTGTTTGGCAGGACCCAATAAAATGCAGGGTGAGAGGGAAATTCAATCCCCATGATGGTTGTGTTACTAAGATATTGAAGCCAACCTTATCATGATGACAGGGGACTAATGCAGGAAATTGAAGGACACTACGACTCTCATCTAATGGATAGACTACCTTGTAGGCAATTGCCAAGAGTGGTCTTAACCTATGTATGACTGATAGCTGCTAGAACCTTGTGGAGCACTTTGGTTCTAGGGGGGGCATGAATCTTCTTTAATTGCGACTTATGAGGGATATTCAAAAGCTGCATTTTGCATTCTTGATGGAGTAGCAATGAGGTGGAGGTGGCTCCATTATCCATGGTTCTTGATCTTGATGATCTTTATGCAAGGATTATCTTCTTAGTTTAGATATGTGTGCATGTGACTTATGTGAAGTGAAATGGGGGGAAAGAGGGTTGGACATAGCATTCAATGAAAGAAGAACAAGGGATGTATTGGAAGAAATACTGACTATAAAGAAGTGGGAAAAGAGAGATGTGGATTGAATTTGATCTTATTATACTAGGTATGTGCCTAGGTCATTTAAGTGAAGTGCAATGTGGGGGAAGATGGTTGAACACAAAGCTCCATGAAAGAAGATCAGGGGATACATTCAAAGACAAAATAGATTGCAAACACTATTGTGAGCAAAATAGGTAACTGACGAGGGTTACCTAAAAAGATTCCCTCCCAAAATGTGTGAAATCTCAAAAATGGCTTAAAAACATACTTTTTTGAAAACACATCTAGAATTCCATGTATAAATTTAAAAAATACATGAATTTTTCTATTTTTTTCAAGATTAAAAACACGTATGACCTTCATAGATTTATAAATTGTTGTTGTTTGTGACATAAAAATAAACTTGACATTACATAGGAGTCTATATAACTTAAAGAAATATCAATCTTTTTCAAATAAAAAATTATTTTATAAATTTCATGAATATAACACTTTTTTTAATAGACTTTTTGGGACAAATTCTACCACTATACATAAATATGCACATTATTTGATAAGCACTCAAAAAATATTAGAATAAATAACAATATAAGCTCCATAATTTATGAAAAAAATCTACAAACATCCTTGAGTCTATTTCTAGACCCAAATAGTAAAGCCTTTAGTATATACTTACCTTGACAGTTTGCATGATATAATTATTTACTCTATTATTTATAAGCAGATAGTGGGCATGATATACAACCAATGCTAAGAGTTTCAAGAGGTCAACTTATAGGTGTGCAAAGGTAGACTTGTATTCATATATATATGTAGAAGATGGTAACTATGGAGGCTCGGAGTAAACCAAAGCATGTTAAAAGAGATATTTTTTAGAAGGACAATCTTAGAGGCAGACATCATATAGCCTATGGGTGTAAATTTTGACCCACATAGGCATTTGTTTTCATGAAGGGAATTTTTGTTATGCAATATGGATAAGTATGGCGGGAAGAAATTATAGCCTATATGTGGTGGTGCGAAAAATTCATAGTATGCATATGTTGATGTTTGATCCAGATAGCCATTTTTGTGCCATCATCGAGGTGGGTAGAGCATGACACTAGAGGATGTACTACTGCTTTGTGGATTTTTGTAAAGCTTTTGATACTGTACCCCAAGCCCGCCTCTTACACCGTCTACAAGAGATCAGAGTCCCATCTGACATGGTTTGGAGCATTATCGCCCTCTATGAGTCCATCACCGAATGAGTGAGAGCCCTAGGAGGTACATCACAGGAGATTTCCAACACTATTGGGGTGAAATAGGGCTACCCTCTATCACCCACTCTTTTCGGCCTCTACATTGATGAGATCTTGAGCTTCATTGATGGGTTAGGCGAGGCGAGTCCCACACTAGCAAGCGTATTGATCCCCATACTACTTTATGCAGATGACATCCTCCTCCTCTCAAACTCAACCAAAGGGCTTCAGAGATAGTTGGATGCCTTACATGACTTTTGCACTCAGCGGCGGCGGGACCTCTTTGTTAACCTTGGTAAGATGACCAAGGTAATGGTCTTCAATACCTCTCACCCCGTCACATCCAGATTGAGCTTCACATATAGAGGGGATCCTATGGACATTGTCTCATCCTATGTCTACCTTGGTGTCACTTTCAGTGGCCCATGCTTTACCATGCTTCCCCCTGTAGCACATGCCAAAGTGATGTGGGGATATGTAGCATTGAGCTTACTTGAGCGCAATGCTTTCAGGCACATTTCGAGGAGCCCAGGATGAAGCGCTAGCTTTTTGACACCCTCGTCACCTAGCCTTGATGTATGGAGAAGCTTTTTGGGGGTCAGATTTATCTGATGAGCAGCAAGTTGAGAGGCCCCAGGCAGGGATTTAATATTCATGTGATCACAAGATTTTTTGTGATAATAACACATGTGAACAAGTTATTCACATGTTCTCATGTTACCGTTCACAAAATAACAGGTCACTTGCCATTTGGGAACCCCTTAAAAGCTTGGCTACACATGGGAATAAGCTATTCACATGTTCTCATGTTAACATCTTCACATAATAGCAGGTCAGTGGCCACCTAAGAAGATTTTTTATGCCCGAAAAAGATAATTTTTTTAGGCCCTTGTGAAAGCTTTGTGAATATAACATGTGACCACAAGATTTTTTGTGTTATTAACATATGTTATTAACATGTTTACATGTTTCATTTATGTCAGTGAAATCCCTGGCCCCAGGTCATGATGTTCTCCCGTATGATCCACAAACCATCAATCCCACACCAAATTATCCAAGCAGATTTTGTTGCAGCCCCGATGGTAGTGGAGGCACTCTTCTAGACAGTCACATACCTCCATCGCATCAGTCACGTGGATCCCCATAGGTACTCGAGGCTTGCCATGGAGTCCTCCAGACAACTAGCACTTGAGGGGTACTCTGCTGGAGTATGCTATGCACTAGTTTCCACTTGGTTCTCAGTATATGGGCTCTACATGGACCACCTACCCCCCTTTTCAGTACAGTTTGGACTCCCCTTTTCTCTGACTGTCTCACGAGGATACCAACTAGGTTATCCAGTCAGATCTTCTTAGCCTCTACACACATTGCACATGGAGCACACCCCTGGAGCTCCCCAACGAAGATGCACTTTTATAGAGACCACTTCCTCACACTCACTGAGAATGGATTCATCCAGCAGCTAGGCTACTTGAGTGTTCACATGTCCCATGCCATGTGGATTGTGATTGGCTAGATACGGGTTTCTTCCCACCGCCTCTCAGAGTGGAGACAGGTAGAGCTGAGTGCATCTTCAGAGTCGGGAAACTCATACGGACACCCAGAGAGGAGAGGATCTACCAACTATGCCACACAGAGGTTAAGACAAAGGAGCATTACATATGCTGCTACCCAGTATACTATGAGATCCGCAGGAGGTTTCACTGTCTATTTCGTGAGGGATTCGGTCCACTCTCGAGGATCATTGACTTCGAGGACCAGCGTTGCCCGGGCCTCTTCCTGCTTCAGCTCCGCAAACACATGGACACCTTGAGACACAGGCCCCAACCACCCTGCCCCCTCCCTCGGGAGCCAACCATCACCAGTTTCTTCCAGACCTAGGAGGTGGAGGACACCGACATAGTGGATCTTGTGGACCCTCCGCGAGCTACCTCGCCCGCGAAGAGTTACCTTGGATCGAGCCTCTGCACTCCAGTGTGCCGCCCGACGCCATCAACCCCCCCGTCGGCCACCACGATCACCTCACTAGTTCCAGATCCATGACATGCTCCATCACCATCGAGCTACCTTTCCACATGATATAGCTGAGGGAGACCTCTCGCCATACTCTTTAGCCCCATGCTTGACATTTTGGAAAGTGGTATACCATCTACTCGAAGCTAATGTTGCTCCCATGTTTTTATGTTCTTAGTATTCCATGATGAGTTTCCGTGGACAGTTTTATATCACCCCAGTGAGATAGCTATATTTATGTTTTGTTTCTATTTTATTTTCCATTCCATGATGAGATATGCCATGGACATTATTGTATCACTTAATATCTCTCTCTCTCTCTCTCTCTCTCTCTCTCTCTCTCTCTCACACACACACACACACACACACACACACACATTGCTTTTTGAACCGCATGTTGGAAGATTATCCTATTTGCCAATTAAACACCTACCTCCCTATTTGTTGTGGTGGAATGTCACCTAAAATGATTGGGGAGACATCAGATGTTGAAAAAGCATTCAATTAATGCTCCACCCTCGTGTTATTTCTATGAGTGTGATGGATGTGATTGAGGTGAGTATGTGGCCACCTGGCTATTATGATGAACATGGAGGCACTAGCATTCATCATCACTCGCACAAACATGAGGGTGGAACATTCAATTAGTGCGCAACTGTCATGTTGTTTCTGTGAGTGATACATGTGGAGAAGCCATTGTGGTGCATGTGGACACTTGGCCATTGTGGTGAGCCTGTAGGGCACCTAGCCATTGTGGTGCGCATGTGGACACTTGGCCATTGTGGTGAGCATGTAGGCACCTAGCCATTGTGGTGAACATGTGGTGATCTATTGGCCAATAGTTAAGATAGTATATATTGACCATATGTGACTAGATATTTTGGAGACGGTGTAGACTTGCAATTTGCCAAGTAGGATTTCCAAGTACGATGCATGCTTGTGCAACCTATCTTACCAAATCAATGAGTGTTGGACATTAAAGTGAGGACATAGGTTAAGTTATAGGGCCCATTTGAGATGGTCTCATATGATAATGGGAGCTATACAAATTCCTTATGAGAATATGTTGTAGTCTAATGTGGTCAGAAGGTCGGTTGATCATTTTGGACCAAGTGGTAGGTTAGCTGACGTAGCGGAACTATGTCCACATTGAGGATCTTGGGTATTACATATAAGCTAGGATATTATCAAGACCATGAAATTGGGTTCCAAGAAAAATAACAAGTTGAATGATGACTTTTCCTTTCCGCATGTGAAGAAGATTACTCACATCATACCCCATATTCATAACAATCTTGGTTGCTCTGAATGAAACTTTGTGGTGTATTTAAATATTGCACACCAATTTGGAGGAAGTTTGCATCTGATGGCAATGAATAATGATGACTTTGAGGTAAAAAGGTCCTCTGCTTCTTCCGAGAATTTGATGAGGTCCTAGCAACAGAACCCAAATTTGTACACTTTCACCAATCTAAATGATAGAGATCCTCATTTGTGACCTTTTTGGGTGCATTAATTTTTAAATAAGATGAGAAGTGAGGGATATGAATTAATTAGATACATAATAGAAGAGACAATGAGTAGATAATAAGAGAGAACATTAACACAAGCATTGGTCACATCATATGATCTAAAAATGCCTACTAAGCTAGAACACCGACATTAATACCTATGGAAACTGTAATTACATAATTAATAATAAAATCACACATCAATACCCAAGTAAACTATAATATAATAATAATCAAATCACACATCAAGTAGGAGATTAATAAGCTACAAGAGTGGGGGTAGCTCTATCATCTAAAAAAACTCTATAGCTCAATATGATAATATGTTAATATGCATTTAAAATGTCTTACAAGTGAGCAAGAGAGCTCTTTATGTAGAAGATTTCTCACCCTCTTCTCAAGAATATTACATTGAGAGATAGAAGATGCATTCAACTTTAGACTACCTAAGCACGGATGTCACTATCACAGTTGAGGAGTGGATGGTGGGCTTGGTAGTTTTTGTGGGGAGCATGTATCATGGTGCCACAATCCACCATGCAAGGCTTCCTTGGTACCAACAATGAGCTCTCTAGTGGTTACTACAGGGCTAGGAACGAGCAACATATTATTATTGTTATATAGGATTTATCAATCGACACTCCTTGCTTGTATGATTTTAGTGGAAAATTGCACACCAAAGCATATCTATCCATGGAAATAAGTGTGGTCTCTAGCTTGAGGAAGGCCTTGAGGTTGCCCTTGGGCGTGGCCTTGCCACCTATTCAATTGATTAAGTTTTCTATCAGCTCATTCATGCTCATGTCATTGATTAGGACACCTTTAGTATTGGTTGCTGGGCTCTCTTTGCCACATAGGCTTTGGATGATGTATTCCCTATCTTGGTTTTGGTGGATGACTTATATATCCCTATCTTGTAAATTATCTATAGGTCAATTGCCTCATGGGCACAACACTCATTAAAGATGTATTATCTAGACTTGTAGAGATGGTGATGAACTAGTTGATGAGGGGTAGGTCATCCTATGTTTCAGTAAGACTACATTTCATATGGAGATATTGGAAGAGAATACAATGTGTGGTGTATATATAAGAGAACGCTCATAAGAAGTAGGATCTTTCATAGCACAAAAATTAAAAACTCAAATTTTACAATTACACAGATAGAGAAGAATATTGTATTACTAAAGTGATAAAATAGATGGCAAAGATCATGTGCTTCTATGAAGAGCTTTGGTGGATGATCTGAAACTATTAAGAAAGGATGTATGATAGTAGAAGAAGGTAGAGAGTAAGCTTATAGTGGTGAGTCATGAATTTTGTAGAGAAAGGGTTGACCATGTATCTTTATAGGCATGTAGCATGGACTAGCCCATGACATGATTGCATAGGTCTATGGTCATAGTCGGTACCAGTGTCTTCTTGTTGTGGTGTAGACTCGACTCATAAAGATGTACTAGAAATTTCATAGTTGTGTAGCAGGTTTCCCCCACCTTGCACAGCCATCTAAGATCTTTCTGGGCACCCCACTAGAGCCTTCTCAATGTCAAGGTAGGGTGTCCAAGAGTAGAGTCTACATACTCCATGTGTGGACCATTATGAGATAATGGTCTAGTGTATCATGTAGCCTATTTGGCAGTGTATCAAATATTTTTGAGAACCCCATTAGAGCCTTCTCAATGTCAAGGTAGGGTGTCCAAGATTAACGTCTACATACTCCATGTGTGGAACATTATGAGATAATGGTCTAGTGTATCATGTAGCCTATTGGCAGTGTGCCAAATCTAATCCAGCCCATCTAGAAACCATCTAGCCTCTTAGGCCATCTTCTTGTGTGAATATGGGGATGCCAAGTGCTTGGACTTCTTAGCTATGACTATATCTCATAATGGGGCCTATACAAACATGAGCTAGCTAGTGCCTAGATAATACAATATGAGGATGGAGGGTTGATATTTCTAAATAATACTTGGATAGAGATGGTTGGTTCTATAAATGTAGTACCACAATCTCACCATCCTCTTGCTTAAGGTTGAAGATTTATGTAATGGGGCTCCATTTAGCTCCACTTGGTAGACTCTAAGGCCTACCTAGTTCTTCCCCCCTTAGGGTTGTGCTCCTGGGTCTCCCACTTGGGATCATGATGGACCATTGCTTTGAAGCCAAGGACGTCTACCAAATTTGGTTCAATACTTAAACTTTTTACTAAGGAGCATAATGAAAGAATCTAAGTCTTGAATCCTACCACTTTTGTTAGGGAAATGGGGGAGGAGACTCGAGCCTAGATCCAACATTGGTTATAACCCCAATTATCTAGTCACTATACTACCAAGGGGGAGGAGACTAGAGCCTAGATCCAACCTTGGCCATAACCCCCATGATCCAACCACCATACTGCCACTCGGTCCCTAGGGATGGATTTAATTGATTTCTTTAATTTTTATTCTCACAAGACAACAACCATTTGACAAAAAATATCACAAATTAAATTCTTCTTGAATTAATTCCTACACTCGAGGCAAGGTCCTCCTCTCAGTGTGCAAGTTCATAGGTTTCCCATATTGGATTCATCTTTGGATTCCTTGGTTAATCCAACCTTGGTATGTCCATGGTCCAATACCCAAATATACCTTGGGATTCCCCCCCTATACCTTAGTATTTTTTATTTATACCAGTTTTAAAAAATTTGAAGAGTTGTGGGTCGTCATGACCTATTCAAGGTCCACATTATAAGACCTCATCCGGGGACTGAGGAGGGGGCTGGGGGAGAGCCCCTCAAAAGCTAAGCATGTTTTCCTCACTAAGCTCCTAAGCAGCTTGAACATCCCACACATGGAGGTTGGTGTCTATCCCTCGGATGGAGGCCATCCCCACCCACAAATTCATTTAACTTGCAAACATATAAAGTAAATAAAAAAGAATACTCGATTATAGAGTAAGTAGGGGGGTTGAATTCCAAAAAATACACTCCTCTCTCTTTACATGAGACTTCAATTTTAACAATATCTCTTGCCCTTCATCTCATTGGTCATTCAAACTAGAGGGTAAGGGTTAACATTGTTCATTGGAGTGACATAAGGTTTACCCGTGGCTCCTAAAGTCTTTCCACATGCTCACTACTGTTAAAACCATTGATATCTCCAAAGGAGGGTGGAAATAAGACAAGGGATACCTTAAGAAGTCATAGGCCCATCAAGATAAGAACTCCTTGGTTCAAGATTTGGTAAGTCATGAGAAGCTTATGCTAAATGAGAATCCCTTGCATGTAAAGAGAGTCTTGAATAAGAGAGCATTAAAGATAGGAAATTACACAAGAATACTCTATTATGGAGGATTTTTCATTTATTTGAAAGGGAGAGGAGGTCTCCTTTTATATAAGGTCTCTTTCACTTTTTAAAAAAAATATTAAAAAATAACTCTTTATCCCTCCGTGTGACATAAGGTCAGATGTCACTATCATTTATTCTTCTTGGCTACTTTTGACTTGGTATCTCCTTGAATTTTTAAATAAAAGAAACCTTGACTTGGGGATAATATCTAGCCCCACTTTGAGCCCGCATAAAGGCCCATGTTGAAAGTCTCCTTAGTTCAGATAGTATTTTTAGAAGGATTCTAAAAATACTATGTGGATTCTCCTTAGTCCACATAGTATTTTCCTTAGTTCACATAGTATTTTCCTTAGTATTTTTAAAAGGATTCTAAAAATACTATGTGGATTCTCCTTAGTCTATATATAGTTGATCTTATAAATGTTTTATGCAATAGAATCATAGATTTTAAATTTTATGAAATGGGCTTATGTGAGCACATATTCTAAGTAGTGCATGGCCTATGATGCAATAAGGTTGGTGAGAAAGTATTGGGAAACAATTGTACTTGATGCTCCAATAATTGTGTAAAGGATAAGAATTTTCCTTGGAATTTGTTACTCATACATACTGTATGATAGTAAAATCTTTATAGTACATGAGCAGGTGTATCATTACAAGTCTTCAAGGAAATTTAACTAGCTGATACATTATTAGGTTCATGTCTCCCAACTTGAGAGGTGGTTTGGCCTAGCTTTTGATTTTTACACGTTAAACATGAGTCATAGGAAATTTGATTAGTTGTGGCCTCGTGTCTCCCAACTTGAGAGGTGGTTTGGCCTAGCTTTTGGATTTTTCTATAGTTTCTTGGAATTGATTGAAGGTGACTATGGGTTTTAATCGTAATTAATAGTGTTTATGCAAGAGATTAAGTATTTTTGATTTATTTTGGTTGATTTTGCATGCTCTAGTCTATCAATTTTAGGTGAATTAGAATCTTAATTTTACTTTTCAAGTTGTTTCTTTATTTAATGTAATAAAATCAATGCCTTTTAGGCTTCAAAATAATGTAAAACACAAGCAAATAAGAGTCTTCCCTTTCCAAGTATATAGAATTACCTAATCTAATAAGCTTCAAAGCAAATTAAAAAACAATAAATCTACTAACATATCCAAGGCTCCAAAATCGTATAATTTTTTGGAGTGTAATCTCCTAATCATTATTGAGAAATATTTAGTAATCATAATATCTTGTAATGGATAGAAAAATAGACCTAAATATTATAGGCTAGTCCTTGGATTAGTGGCACAAAATGTGTTCAAGTCAAAATCTTACCTTCTCTAGTCGAAACAAGTGTCATTTGGTTATTTGCCATAGAGGTGCATGTGTAATTTTACTTATGGGTGCACTAGCATTCAAGCCATCTCTTCACTCTATGGGTTACATCAAAATGATTCCATGACTATGGGGGTGAAGAAACAGCTCTGTTTATCTGGATGAAGTCAAGAAGAGAAAATTCTTCTTGGTGAG
This sequence comes from Cibotium barometz, assembly GCF_041138505.1. Taxonomy (NCBI): domain Eukaryota; kingdom Viridiplantae; phylum Streptophyta; class Polypodiopsida; order Cyatheales; family Cibotiaceae; genus Cibotium; species Cibotium barometz. The sequence continues at coordinate 38,626,405 of NC_141076.1, forward strand.
AGGAGGTTAGTGAAGAAGCCCATGGGAGGGAGGTGTCCATCAAATATGACACATTCTATAGTTTACCAAAGGTAAGCTACACAATTCATTGTCAATTAAAGTTTATTAAGAGTTGTAATCTTTGAACAAACATTATATGTCTTTTGATGTTGCTTAGAATGACACTCAAATTGACAAAGATTGTCCTTAAGTTTAAGAAAAAGAACTCCTCTGAGTTTGAAATGGAATTGAAGGCACACCAAATTATGAAAATCACCTCAAATGTGATCCGTTCTTTCTCTATTGTCACACCAAGGCTCTTCTTACCTTGAGTAAATTTTAAAGGAGGCTATTTCATGATCACTTTGAGGCTTGTTGCACAAGGCAAGATGTATAATTTCGGATAGAAGGGAGATAATTTTTTCTATGGTATATTTTACAAGATTTTATTGATGATAGTTATAATTAATCTACTAAGTGATGGTTGTTAATGGAACACCAGGGGAAAAAAGAATTCAAAAGATACTTGTATGTGCTTGTGGGTTCTAATAGGTAGGGTAGAGTTTGCACAAGTGAGAGATGTGGAGAAGGTGACTGATAGTCCCACACATACTTTAGTGTAACACAAGTCCTTAACTACCGACCTTGACTTAGATAGACGTAATTTAGCAATTAAGGACCTACCATAACTCTTTCTTTCTTATGAACTTTTGAATCTCATGTTTCATATGACATAGTTTAACAATTAAGAACCTACTACAACTCTTCCTCTCTTATTCACTTTGGAATCTCATGTTTCGTGCAACATTGGTATCATATAATGTCATGTATTATGATCCATGTCAAGAAAATGTTCAATAGAGATAAGTGTTATAAAATGTGAATTAGACAAATAGCACTCTTTTTTAAAGGACTTTTAACCACATTGCACTTTGGAATAAGCGAGCATTTAGACCTTCTACAATTAATTAAACAATATATAGTGAGTGGATTGATACACTATTTTTCCCAAGCCTTATTTATTTAACCTTATTACAATCTTTGTATCATATCTTAGACCTTCCTTTTTCCTATCCTTTGCAAAAAAATCATAGGAGTATTTAAAACAAAGTCAAATATTGTAAAAATTACAAGTCCAAACAACAAACCCCTATGTGCTCTTGTCAAATAAATGCACAACAAACATATGGAATCATAGTCACAGTAATCACTCCTTATCTTTTAGCATTAAAGCTTCACGCATAAGTCTATTAAGTGGGCTCTTTGTTTCTTTTCTTTTTGCAATAATCACTCCTTATCTTTCTAGCATTAAAGTTTCACTTGTAAGCCTATTCAGTGGGCTCTTTCCTTTTTGAAACTACAAGTATCCCTTTCTAGGATTAACCTTTCATGTGTAACTCTATTAAGTGGGTTCTTTGTTTCTCACACACACACGCACACACACACACACACACACCCATGCACATATGCACATGCATGTGTGCTTATGTGAACGTGCACACACAATGGTCTTGTCACACACAAATGTACGGCAAATGTATGGAACTATAGTCACAATAATCACTCCATATCTGTCGAGCATTAAAGTTTCATTTGTAATTCTATTATGTGGTCTCTTTGTTTCTTTTTTTTTTTAGTCCTTTTTGAAACTACAAGTATCCCTTTCTAGGATTAACCTTTCATGTGTAACTCTATTAAGTGGGTTCTTTATTTCTCTTCTTTTCTACTCCTTTTTGAAACTACAAGTCTCTCTCTCTCTCTCTCTCTCTCTCACACACACACACGCACACACACACACACACCCATGCACATATGCACATACATATGTTCTTGCATGCGTGCACACACACACACCCATGCACATGCATATGTTCTTGCATGCGTGCACACACACACACCCATGCACATGCATATGTTCTTGCATGCGCACACACACACCCATGCACATGCATATGTTCTTTCATGCACACACACACACACACCCATGCACATATACAGATGCATGTGTGCTTGCATGAATGTGCACACACATACACACATAGATGGTGTTTTTTAAGTATTCTCCAAGGAATGACTTCTTAAAGAGAACTATTATTTAATTATCTTCATTTTTAAAATCTTCTATCTCTTTTCCCCCTCACAACACACACATGTACATGTCTATGCATATGTGTGTGTGTGTGTGTGTGTACTTTCTTTGAGTTCAGAATTATTTATCTTGTATAACTTTATGGATAATACGCTGATATTTATGATTAAATTTTACATAATTTATGTTTGAGAATTCAAATTCTATATAAGAACAACTAAAAATAAATAAATTTATGATGAAGATATTTAGGCTAGCAATCAAGGCAATCTAGAGACCTATACTGAAGATGTTTAGAAGTACTAGTAGTTCACTATCCAATTAATAGTGAGTTCTTAATAGTAAATGCAAATAATAATGTGTGTGTGTGTGTGTGTGTGTGTGTGCATACAGGTGTATGCGTGTGTGTGCACGTGCATGTGTGTATACATGTGTTTTTTATGATTTTTAAATATTATCACCATTTAAAAATCTCTCTAAGAAGATAAAATGCCTAAGGCACTATATAAATATAGTTTTGTGACCTTTTAACTCTTGAAAAAGTTAAATGTTATTGTTGGATTATGATAGCTAAATAAAAAGTTACAATAGGAGACATAATTAATTTGTTGTTCAAATGGTATTCACTTTAGAATATGAAACAATTCAAATATTTGATGTATGCCACAAGCTTCAAAGCTTAAAATTTATAATCAAATAGAGTCCTTCATGACTAGTCTATTTGCAAAACTTATGCTTCTTCATTTCACAATCCCAAAGAAAGTATAATATTTCATCCCATGATGATTTACATGTGCGAAAGTGATAAATATTTTAGAATATACAAGCAATTTGATCTATATTTTATTAGCGCAATAAATGGTTCCATGCTATGATTTAAGTCATTCTTTAACCAATAATTTATTTTTAGAACAAATTCCAACAAATTAGACTTCAAAATAAGAATCTCATGTGTATTAAATGTTATTGATTATTTTAAGAAAGATCTGCACTATAATGGCCCTCGAATATGACTTGGTGTTTACTTGTATTCCCCCCCTCGTTTTAAGAAAGATCTGCACTATAATGGCCCTCCATGACTTGGTGTCTATTTGTAATTTTTTGACTAATTTTTGGAACTTAGTAGGTAGTTTGGATAATACCAATAGTCATAAATATAAGTGTCAAAAAGACTTTTGTCTTTGAGATTTGTGATCTATCTTTGAAGGATTCTCAAAAGTGTATTGAATGATGCTACATGATTCATTTTTGATCCCTTTCAAAAGCATCCGACTATCTTCTATGATGTAATTTGGGTAGATTCTGCATGCTTTCTTGAGATTTTTCAAATCAAGCTAAATATATATTTCATACGAGCATGAGCTTAAGGCCATGCACACTAAAAACAATTCCCAAAGTGTTGTTATTAAGATTTACATTTCAAAGTATCACCATTGACAAAAAAATGTTTTAATACTATGCATGCAACAAATTTATTTCTCCATCAATTATAATGCTTGTATAAGGCCACTGTACCAACATAATTTACTATTAGATTTGGTGTTACTTGCTACTACGTCCTTAAGACATTTCACCTCCTAGACCTAGGCTACTTACAAATTTTGATGGGAATGAAAAGAGCAAGATCAACACGCAATATTGTTCACTCAGCTTTCCCATTCTCTACACATGATGTGATCATCTTCAATATAAACATGTATTTCCACATATGCCTAATCACCCCTAGTGTCTGTAATTCTTTGATATGAAATAAGAGAATAGTCTAAGGAAAGTTCTTATGCCTATGCCCCTAAAAAGGAGAGATGCTAAGCGTATTAGAGTGAATAACCTATGTTGGATACTAGATCTCATGGTGTAACCATGAGATGTTAGTATGCCTACACCATCTCATGGTTACATGCACCTTAATAACCCGTGTTGGATACTAAATCTCATTGTGTAACCATGAGATGTTAGTATGCCTACACCATCTCATGGTTACATGCACCATCTCATGGTGTAACGAACCATGAAATGGTGTCTATAATGCTTTGATATGAAATAAAAGAATAGTCTAAGGAGAGTTCTTATGCCTATACCCCTAAAAAGGAGAGATGTTAAGACTATTAGAGTGAATAGCTTGTGTTGGATACTAAATCTCATGGTGTAACCAATACTAAGTTAAAACTTGGAGGACTCTATGCACACTTTTTTGCCTTCACATAACTTCAATAGAGAGTAAAAAGCACTATTTTACATTATGCAACATGCATCTTATTTAAACTATCACATGTAGATTGTTCCTGAAGATTTTTGTGCAAGATCATTTTCTTAGGATTCATTAGTTTAGGAAGCAATAGTTCATGATTCACATGATCAGATTCTAAGATAAAACCTACAAAGGGATTGACATGTTGAAAAAGATTTAAGAGAACATGCTCCCTTGTCTTTTTACCCAACTAGTTAATTGGGTTAAGTCAGAATAACATAATTCTTCAAGGACATTGGAGGGGTGTTTCAACTTTTGCACTCTCATCCTAAACGAGTCCTAAACTACTATAGTGCTCATGATTTCATTTGCTTGTATCGGTCCCATATGTCACCTTTGGATCTCGCAATCCTGAACTGATGGAGTGCTTATGATTTGATTTGTTTGTATCGGTCCCATATGCCTTATTTTGCATGCTTGGAAATTAATCTCTCTCTCTCTCTCTCTCTCTCTCTCTCTCACACACACACACACACACACACACACACACACACACATTCTCATGATCACACACTCACATATTCTCATGACCACAGACACAAGGACACCCTAAAATAAAAAAGAGGTTGCTCTAAAGGTTCTCGATTACCAAGATGTGCTCTAGGGGTCATGCCGTGCTTTGGCATCCTCGTGATTAGCACCAAGAAGGCATTTGAAGGTCTTTAAGTTGGACCGACTCTTGTATATTATTCTCTTGAGAAGGACCAACTTCCCCAACAACCGCCCCCCCTTGGGCAGTTTGATCTATGGGGTACCCACCAAACGAAAGGGAGTAAAAATGATGGTATTGAAAGGAGACCACCGTTGAGGTCTCCACCAAACACAAAGGAAAAGGATGGATGGTAATTGAAAAAGCAGCTATGGTGTGCTTTTCAAAAGGCGATGGGCTAGTGGCTGCAGTTTTCAATCTATGCTTGTTTGAGGCTAAGTGCAGATTGTTGTTTGAGGATTTCTTTCGGCGGGTCGACCAACCTTTAAAACACACATGCACAACAAGGTTGGCAGATATCGGCTTTCATGATAAAATGGGACGGAATAATAATTGCACCTTAGTATCCTCCCTTTTACATTACTCTAGCTCTAACTCAGTACAGAGCTTATATCTCGTGTTCTAGGCACTCCCTTCTTATGAATGCATCTGCCTCAAAAGCTGAGCACAACATGCTTTGTATTGCCACTTTTGTCTCAATCTATGCAGTCGAAAACCGAATCAATCCCCCTCCTCTCATTGCCCTTATACTCTCGAATCCCCCCTTAATGATTATCCAGTTCTGTCTGTGTAAGTCCTAGCTTTTAGTACACCACCCTCGTGTCCTTCATGCTCTCAATATTCTGTTAAAATCAACGACAGCCTCTTGTATACCTGTGACTCTGTTTTTTTTATCAAGAGCAGATGGGTGGATTTGTACTTTTTCTGCACCTTTTACTTGTGTTTGGGTTCTTCCCTGTTGTTCTGTCAAGGTACCATGGATGGGGTGCATGGATAGGCAATGCTCATGCTACTTATTATGGTGGTAGTGATGCCTCGGGCACAAACGGTAAATTTAAATCTCGTCGAAGTGCTCTCTAAGGTTTAGCAAAGAAAATCGTAATAATTTTATATGTCTAAATGCACTCTAATTAGCTTTGGGAAAAAAATGATGGTGATTTTGTTAACATTTTCTGAATAACCATTGGCAAGAAATGGTAGTTTAATTACACTCTCATCCGCCACAATGGCAGTAATTTTACGAGCAAATTAAAACGATAATATTTTTCACTGAAAGTGTACTCTAAGCTTCAGCTAAAATGGCAGTAATAATCGCCCATGTAGAATATGCAGTTCTGGTAGTCTCATCAAAATGCTCTCTGAACCTTAGGTCTAATAACCATTTACATTTTGTATTGCTATCTGTGTTTACTGCTTTGGGTTACAACCGTTATACTTAATTTGCAATAAGTATAAATTAGTACTAAAGTAGTAGATGATTGTGCTAACGGTTGTGCTAAGTATTAATACGTGTGGTAGACGGAGCTTGTGGCTATGGAAACCAGATCTCGCAATACGGTGCTGTAACGACGGCGCTGAGTACTCCGTTGTTCAAAGGCGGCGACACGTGCGGGGCCTGCTATCAAGTGAGGTGCTGGCGAGATGCAGGCTGCTTGCCTGGGAGGCCGGTCCTCACAGTTACCGCTACAAATCTGTGCCCTCCTGGCAGCAATGGAGGATGGTGCGATCCACCCAAATCCCATTTCGATCTCTCCCAACCTGCCTTCTCCCGCATTGCTAAAATCCCCTTTGGCCACGTACCAATAATCTACAGACGGTGAGTACCTAAATTTGTAACCTAGTCCTACCTCCAATCATCATGGACACATTCTATCTTATTCTTGCCTCCAATTAAGATAAACGGTAAAAGGTCCAGTAGCTTTATTAATTTCTTTTTCTCTTTTCTTTTTTTTTTCATTCTCCCTCTTGTAGAATGAGGGGGAGGGGAATCAAACCTGTGTTGGTAAGTCGTCGCCTCCTTATCCACTCAGCTATTGTCTCCACCCCTCACCCTCGTTGACCTTAAGTCAATGTGAAACACACACACTTCTCTTTCACCCTCTTGTAGCATCAGGGGGAGGGGAATCAAACCCGTGCCTGGGAAACGGTTGCCTCCTTATCTACCTTAGTCTAATGTCCCTACTTTCATTAGAATGGTAAAGCCAATGTAAAATTTAAAACTCTTACCTAGAATTAAAATGATCCGTAGAAGGTGGTAGTTTAACTAACCTCAATAAAGATTCCTTGGTATACCCAAAGTGGAAGCCTATTCTTGATCCAATTATTAGAGGCATTTTAACATTTTAAATTTAGTACAGTCACCCTACTTTTTTTGTAGTATAAAGACAATTGACAAACTTATCCTTAGTTGATAGATTTAAAGTTGTAGAATTATTCGACTGCATAGTTTCCCAAGAAATGATTTGCATTGATGATGAGTAACTGTTATAATCTCTAGTTCAAATTAAAAACGTTTTGTCCTAAATTGGTTCTTAAATCTATATTTGCTTAGGATACATCTACATAAATTCAACCATTTTCTTATCCCTTAGAAAAAAAACCTTTCACTCTTTCCTTATCTTTTTTTCAATAAATTATAGGATTGGAGATGCATGTTCGATTGTGTAACCATTAAATCAATGAAATAATTGAGTCACTTTGATTTACAGGGTCCAATGTGCAAGAAATGGAGGTGTGCTCTTTACTATCAATGGACACACTTTCTTCAACTTGGTGCTTGTGACAAATGTTGGTGGTGCAGGTGATGTTGTCTCTGTGTCTATTAAAGGCTCTTCAACTGGTTGGATGCGAATGGAACGCAATTGGGGTCAGAATTGGCAAAATGGTGCCAATCTCAATGGCCAAATCCTCTCATTTCAAGTGACAACTAGTGATGGAAAAATGATGACCTCATACAACATAGTGCCTAATCGATGGCAATTTGGACAAACCTTTGTTGGAAGACAATTCTAGAAGCAAACTTGAAAGCACTTATAAAACTAAAAAAATCAACTTGTTTTTTTTAACCATTGTAAATCTCATAAATTGATACATAAGATTTGTATGGATGAAAACATATTAATGGAAACCATAAATCAAGATATAATACAAAGCTTCGCATTCCCGAAAAGCCTCAATAAGTTTGTGTGCTTAAGTTGGAATACCAATGGCCATGTCGGTGTGTGTGTGTGTGTGTGTGTGTGTGTGTGTGTGTGTGTGTGTGTAGGCATTGGGTAAATATAGACTACAAAAAGGGCCCTTCAAGATTACTTTTTAATGAACTTTTGGTAAACTTTAGACCAATGGAAGGGGGTGGATGGGGGAAGGACACATTCTATCCACTAGCTTTAGGGCCTAATGGAGGGGTGTTTATTGCTTTACTCTAGCTTTGTCCCCCCAAAAACCCTAATCATATCACCTTTTTTATCTAGTAGCCCTACTAGTTCCATTATGGATCACATCCACCTTTTTCTCATCCCTTGGGCCCCACAACATCTGCTTAGCCAAAAAGTAACCCTAAAATATTAAAATTTTAGCATCCCTCAAACAATTCCATTTTAGCTTCAAGAAGTAATAATCACTCTCTACCTACTAAATATTAAAATTTTAGTTTCCCTCAAGGAATTCCATTTTAGCTTCAAGAAATGATAATCACTCTCTACCTACTAAATATTTCCTATAGGCTCTCTAAGATCTTCTCTATTCGTCTTGCACACTTCTAGCCTCCTTATTCCTCTTCTACATCTATTCAAGTAACTTTATCCTCCTCTAAGACAATTCTTAGGCATGCCAAGTGCTAGTAGGACCCTAATGACTCCATCTTTGAGTATCTTCTTTCCTATATCCTCCTCCACTATACAACACAAACCCCCCTTAATGATTCCCATTTCTATTGCTACAAGCGTTGTTACATACGTCGCTACTAAGCATTGTGTGTGTGGCACTTATAGCAACAAATAGGCATCGCATGCATTGCTTAAGCGACACCTTCTACATGGTATAAACAATGCCTTTGCATGGCATAAACGACGCCTGCTACATGGGCAACGCATAAAGACGGTTCATTAAAAAATAAATATTCCATCGTGTATGTGATGATGGATAATGCTTAAGCGATGTCCAATGTCTCTTTTACCCGATTAAAGATTGGCACAATAGTGTGATGGTTCTCTCTGTCTTTCTCACATATACACATTACAATACTCCTCTCTCCTTCTCTCACAAATACATACAATATTAAAGTACTCCTTCTCTCTCTCTCTCTCTCTCTCTCTCTCTCTCTCTCTCTCTCTCTCTCTCTCTCTCTCTCTCTCTCTCTCTCATTGCATTGACCACATTAAATAAATCTCTCTCTCTCAGCTCCAACACACAAGTGAGAAAAGATCAGTTTAATATAGCAAATTATAACACATAATTATACTTTAATAATTTACATTTGTGCATAAAGTTGAACAAAAATAAAATCTCATGTAAATATATGTAAGCATACAAGAGTACAAAGAATATAAAGTGATCAATTATTTGTAAATGGTAAAATATGATGAGTACAAATGGTTGAATGTGAGGCCGGCACAGTCTACCTAATCCTATACAAATGTTGTGGGTAATAGTATAACTATGTACAATGCCTCCAAATACAAAAGGAGGAGGAGAGTCATCTAGTCTCCATGGTTTGTACCCTCATTATCATCAGGATCATCATCCTGCCGACGTAGGCTGCCCCGTCTCCACGTAGATCTGTGCCCAATGGCATGCTATCTATTTAGCTCTGTCATGTCCTCAGATCGTTGTGCAACTCCTACGGTTTTAAAAACTTAATTAGCTAATGTTTAAATACTTTAATCAGAAGTAGAATGTAATTTAATTGAGATTACTTACAAAAGTAGTTGGTGGAGGTATCTGGGTCCTCAGATGTCTACTATAACCCTGATAGGTGGCTGTCTCATCTCTTCAGGAGTGGGCTATTATTTAAAGAACACATGAGTTATCGGTTGATATAAAAAACATATGATACACACCTATATGCATGTATAATATCAAATGTAAACATTCTAATAATTACTTACAAAAGTTACAATAAATCCCTTCTTATCCATCCTATTAAGACGTGATGTATGCCCAGCTTGTAGCCTAGCTCGTGCTACATCCTATAGATATACATTTGGAATCAAAAAAACATGTATACATAGAACAAAGATTTAAGATAGGTACTAGCACATAGCTAGAGAGTAAATATTGCATACCTTTTACTGATCCCAATGTGGCATGAGTCGCAGTTCCTACCAAAATACCCTCCATGACTAAGGATACATACTAGTGGGATGGATAATCTCTGCACTGAGCAATAACTTCTACACATTTCCAAGTCACATCCAAGAAGTTAGAATAAAAAATTAATGCATGTGTCAACAACTATTAGAGCTGTGAAACACTTGCCCATTAAGTCATAAAATTTCATGTCATGTAGACATAGATTGTAGTAAACAATGAGTCTAAATATAGATTACAACTATGTTGAGATGTCAAGCTCAACATGAGTTGACACTTATGATATGCTTGGGTGATTGTTTCCACCACTTACATCACTGGCGTGTTTGGTAGGATGCTGGCATGATAGATCTTCTCCATCAATTCTACAACTGGACTAGACTAGCTACTAGTCTACCACTGAGTTATGGCATACTTATCTTGCTAGCTCACTCACTTAGCATATTCACATTATGGACCTCATGTACATAGTACTTTATTAATAATGTTGTATCTTCCCTTTTCTTTTGGTAGAACCCTTTTGTAGAGAAGAAAAACATTTTTCAGCCTCTCATCTTGTGTGCTCTCATCTTGTGTGCTCTCTTCTAGGGTTTGTGTGAGTGTGTGTGTGCTTTGCAAGAGCTCAAGCTCTCTTCCTCCCTGCATCTTTTCATGGTATTAGAGCATGGTGTATGCTAAGAAGTTGAGTGGCAAGCAAGAGAAGCACATGAAGCAGTGTACGAGGGTAAGAGCTTCACCTACTTGTCTCTCTTTGTGTTAGCTGCTACACCCTTGTCGGGAGCTCTTTGGGAGGCACCAGCAATAAGCTTTGATTGTGGAGATATCTTCATGGGGGAATAGAGGTGCAAGGCAACTATATTATCCTTTGGACTTCAATTTTTATGGTCGAAAACGCATTTCGGGTACGTATGGACCTCCGTTTTTCAGTTTACAGGTGTTCACGGCATTGCGGGTAAGTTTGGATTATGTGCAAATTTCTATTTTTGGAGCTACACGAAGGACATTTGCTTATGAAGACACTATGTGTACTACAAAGAGGTCTTACACTCGCCATTTGTTATATGTATGCACATTGAGGTCACTGGTTGTGATAGTTTGAATGCAATATAGTACTCGTCCAAAGAATACAACAGTTTCTGCAAGACAAACAAGAGTGGTGTTTTTGGTGAGTTGATGTTGCATAAAATATTTTGAATGATGGAATTAACCAGATTGTTGCAAAGAATCTTGACAAGAACAACTTCCATGCTTGGAGGTTTAGATTAATAAATTTTCTTATGGGAAAAGCCTACTGGGGATACATTAAAGGTGAACATGTGACGAGGTACCAGGGATACCTGAGATTAATCCAATTGCTGCAGATGTAAAAGAATACAAGGATTGGAATCAAGGAGTAAGGAAAGTCGTGTATTGGCTTTCTATTAGTATATAGAACACCATGATTGGGCATATACAAGATGCCAAGTAACCCAAGGAGGAATGGGACACCTTGGTGAAGTTTCATGCAATTAACACCAAGGTAAAAAAGATTCGGTTGAAGAATGAGCTTCATACTATGGAGAAGAAAAACATGTCTGTGAATGATTATGCCTTGAAGATCAAGGGCATTTGTGGAATCCCTTGTATCGATTAGTATTTCTATTGTTGATGATGATAAGGTTGAAGTATTTCTACGTGGTCTTGGGCCATAATACAAGGCATTCCAAGATTCAAATCAATTAATACTGTTGTTGAACCCCCTTGCACGTTTTTTGAAAGAATCACTTGATCCATCCGCACTGGGATGCCTCTCTATATAGGGTATGATCGGAGTTCTTAAGATTCAGACCTGATGTTTTTGGTGGTCATGATACCAAAGAAGTAAGCACTAAGACAGACTTTCGGACAAAAGTTGTCACACGCTGTGGGGAATCCAGTACCCACTTCTCGGCATAACCCAGGTTTGAGGGAGGGACATGATACCAAAGAAGTAAGCACTAAGACAGACTTTCGGACAAAAGTTGTCACACGCTGTGGGGAATCCAGTACCCACTTCTCGGCATAACCCAGGTTTGAGGGAGGGACATAGCCTAAAATTCAGACTCAGGAGAACATTTCCAACTTTATAGATTTGGTCAATGCTGATCATTGAACAAAAGAGTTTGGGTGAAGACCAGTCTTCACAAAACAAAGGTAGTTTGGAGCAACATGCCTTCTACACAAGTGCAGGTAGAGGACTAGGCCATGGCCAAGGTGGTGGCCAAACAGGCAATCAAAATTATGGTCAGCAACAATAGTCCCATGAATCACAACAATAACACATAGGTGGAAGAGGCCAGTTCAGAGGCAAGGAGAGTCAAAGAGGTCATTGAAATTGGCAAAGGCAACAAAATGATACACGAGGCTGTTTTTACTATGAAAAATCTAGTCATGTGCAGGAAGATTGCTATAAGAAGCAAAATGACATGAGAAGTGGAAAAGTGCAGTAATATAATTATGTTTTCTCTAGCTGAAGTAATGAGGACAATAAAAGATTGTTTGTTATGCAACATGTGCTTAATGTTGTGTCGAAAAATGATGTATCCGCATGCAATGATGATGAATGGTATGTACATTCAGGTGCTTTAAATCACATGACCAGTCACACAGTGAGTGTTTCAAGGATATAAAAAATCCTGAAAAGTTAATTTTTGTTGAAACAGGGGATGATACTACTCATCCAATTGCCCATGTTGGAAATTTGTCATTGTCTATGTAGAATGGTAAGGTGAAGTATCTTGTAGATGTGCTTCACGTTCCAAATATTACAAAAAATTTGGTTTCTATTAGCCAGATGATAGAGAAAGGTTGTAGGTGCACTTTAACCCTGATGGTTACTATGTTAAAGACTTTAACGACAAGTGCAAGTTGGTTGAAAAAGGCAATAGAGTGGGTAGAATGTTTACACTAGATGTAAATATGCCTGGAAGTGAAAGCTGGAACGTTTGTACAAGGTTCAAGAGTTGTTGTTGATACAAACATTTGGCATAAGAGAATAGGGCATGTAAATGTGCAAAGAATGAAGTCTATACAGACTAAAGAAATTGTGACAGGGCTACCTAAGTTTAAAGTTGATGGTTTGCAGAAAGTATGTGAAGCATGCCAATTTGGAAAATAGACAAAGCATGTGTTTCCACATGATAGAAATGTGAGCAGGAATGTGTTAGATGTGGTGCATTCATATGTACAGGGTCCTACAAAAACTACGTCTATGGGTGGCTACAGGTATTATGTAACATTCATTAATGATCACACAAGAAAAGTGTGGGTGTATTGCATGAAGGAGAAGAGTGAAGTTTTCACTCATTTTCAGAATTTTAATGTGATGGCTGAAGTCCCTAAGGTTAGATCGAGGGGGAGAGTACTTCTCCAACAATGAGTTCTCTGAATTTTTACGAAATAATGACATTTTGAGACAATTTACATGTAGATGCACTGTGCAACAAAATGGAGTTGTTGATCAGAAAAACAGGCACATTATAGAGATAGCATGAGCATTGATGACAAAGAAGAATATACCGCATAGCTATTGGCTGAAGCTATTTCTACAACAATTTATATCATGAACAAGACTCCTACTCCAGCCATACATGATGTGATGCTAGAGGAGAAGTTTAGGCAACAAAATGGAGTTGTTGATCAGAAAAACAGGCACATTACAGAGATAGCATGAGCATTGATGACAAAGAAGAATATACCGCATAGCTATTGGCTGAAGCTGTTTCTACAACAATTTATATCATGAACAAGACTCCTACTCCAGCCATACATGATGCTAGAGGAGAAGTTTAGGCAAGAAACATGGTTTATCTCACTTGAAAGTTTTTGGATGCATATCTTATGTGTATGTGCCAGATGAGTTGCATACGAAGTTGGATCCAAAGGTTAAAAAATGTGTGTTTATTGGATATTCTGTTAAGCAAAAGGGATATAGATTCTATAACCCTACTACACGTGAGTTGAGGGTAATCATAGATGTTGTGTTTGATGAAATGAGTAGCTAGTATGCTACTAAAAAAGATGTTATTAGGGTTAATGTGACTTGAAATGTGATTGCACAAAATTCAAGTTAGAAATCATAGTCATTGAGTGGACCTAAAGAGTCCTCTTGTGTTGGGTCTATTGATAAACCATGGAGTGGACCTAAAGAGTCCTCTTGTGTTGGGTCTATTGATAAACCATGGAGTGGGAGGCTGCGTCAAAATACCAGTCCTCAAAATGTAGTTGGTACATCACGAAAAGACAAAGAGAAGGTTGGTGAGCCTCTTGGTATGCCTGACATTTTTGCAGGGCATTCTTATGTTGATGGAGAGTCTAGTGGATCAGAGCAACAGAGCTTTGATGATGAGCTTGGGATTCCAGCTATTAGAACACCTGGTGTAAGAAAGGCAATAGAAGCTACAAAATTGCTAGGTAGTGATCATGGACAACGCATGTCAAGGAGATTCAGAAAACCTATTGACAAGTTGACATATGATGGTTATATTGCTCATTATTATGCATATATGGCTAACGTTGTGCAAGATATTGAGAACCCACATTTTTGAAGAAGCTATTGGGAATTTAGATTGGGAGAAATCCATGGATGAAGAAATGGCTGCATTGGATGAAAATGAGACTTGGAAATTGGTGCCATTGTGCATGAAGACAAGAAGGCTATTGGATGCAAGTGGGTGTACAAAATAAAGCACAACTTAGATGAAAGGATTAGCAGGTATAAAGCAAGATTGGTTGCCAAAGGTTATGCTCAAACCTATGGCATTGATTATGAGAAGATGTTCAGCCCCATTGCCGAGATAGCAAGAAGCAGTGTATATGGATCAGCCACTAGGTTATGAAGATGTGGGTCACCCTGATTTTTTATGCAAGTTGCATTAATCTTTTTATGGCTTGAAATAGTCATCGAGAGCATGGCATGATAATATAGCACAATATCTTATCACCATTGGCTTTCATGTGGCAGATGCTGATCATTCACTCTATGTGCGGAAGAGTGATAGGGGCCTTGTGGTCATCCCAATCTATGTGGATGACTTGATTGTTGGGGATGTAAGAATCCTCCCTCCAACTTTTAAGGTGTAAAGGTGTAAGAACCTCCCCTTATGTTCTTGTAATTATTCCCCTCTGAAATAGCAGAAAGATCTTACCCACTCTCTGCTTCAGGTACGCAGCACCAGAGCTTGCACACCACTCGAGATGGCAGTCCTCTCTGCTCCTCATCACCACTTCAGGTACACAACACCCTTGTCATCAGAGCCTGCACCCTTTAGGTCTTGTAGCATCCTTGTCGTCAGAGCTTGCTCCACCACCACCATCACTTGGGGGACGACAACCCTCACTGCTCTTCATCGACCACCTCAAGTACATCAGCACCCTTGCCATCAGAGGTACTATGGTTTTCTATGAGTACAGTAGCGCCCTTGTGTATCTGCATGTGCCTATGGTTTTCTATGAGTACAAGCATGTAAAGTATGCTGGCTAGTGTTATACATTGGGTAGCTCTGAGGTACTAGAGCCCAACAAGGCCTTTGCAAGAGACAAGAACTATGACATCTTGCTGTGGTAATGCCTCAAGCCCATTTACAATGCGGACACTACACTCTCAAGAGGAAGTAGAGCTTCAGTTTGTCTCAATGGTCTTCTCATTCCTCCCCCATTGTGTGCCCATCCACACTACCAAGCTGTAGGTATGCAGCTTGTCTTTCTACAGAACACCATATTAGTGAATTTGGGAATTTCCCAATTCCCATTTTTGAAGACTTAAAAAAGGGGGACATGGATAACGTGTTTGTAAGTTTTTCAAAACCCTATCATATGACCTATCGTTGGAAAGCGCTTGAAAAATGGAATCTAAAGAGCTATAAAGCGCTCATTTTGGATTAGTGGTGTTCAAGTTATGGTTAATCCAAACTTTTGATCACGTGTCCCAAACTTGTGGGAAATTCCCATATTCCCCAATATGGTGTTAAAGTGTCTAGGTCTAGCACAGCCTTGAGTGTAAAATTCATTTCATCATGGCAATGCTTCTTTTAGCAAAGCCTTGAGTGCATAATATCATGCCTTTGAGATTCTATATGGTTGTCTAGTTGGTCAACCTGATGATCCTAGATCTTGAGACTTCCACATGACAGTATGGTGCAGATTCAAGGCTTGGACCAAATGTTGTGTTGGGTCTGAGATGAGATACATGAAACATGTTGGCGAGGATGACCAACATTGTTAAGATAGCACTTACAAAGAAGGAAATCAGGTGTGCATAAAGATCTAGAATTAGAGGCTCAATTAGGGTGGTTTTGGCATCTTGTTGTGATGTTATGTCCATTGGCAAGATCAACCCTTTGATCAAACTATAAAATGTGCTATGTACTTAATGTTTTGTCTACAGTGTAAATTATCTTTTGGTAACTATATGGCAATGATTCTCAATTACACAGTTAATGGTAGAGGGATATGCCAAATAACTCTACTACTATGATGTTCAATCTAATGATCATACTTAGTGATATGTATGGCTTTTTATGCTCTTGTGTACAAATTAGGTAATGTTAATGTGTTTTTTCTTGGCGATTCCTTCCTCATTGGTGGTTATCTTCCATTTATGTTCTGGTTATGTATATTTAATTGTTTTGCCATGTGATTATCTCCATCTCCATCACAATGGAAGTTTTTCTCCTTGTATTGTAGGCTGATAACAGCGGAGAGACCAATCAATTTGTCACTGCTGTGAGTGGGTAGAATCTTCTATGTGATGTAATGTGGAATTATATGGCTCTTATGTGAGATCCATTCCATCACCCTTCCACACACACACACACACACACACACACTTGTAAGTATATACACATATACATATATTATATGTATAAATATATACATAATATATATATATATATACGTATATGTATGTATGTATATTTATATTTATATTAATATTAATATTTATATTTATATATATATGTAAATATACATATGTGTGTGCACTACAAGAGAATGAGAACATAGACGTGCAAAATAGACTCACAAACTAGAGAGAGATGGAAGTGAGAGAAGGGCCATGGGCGAATTTGTGAATTGGCGGGGTTTACGTGGCTATATGTGCATTTATAGACATGTCTATACTAGCGTCTATAGGTGCATCTCTAGATGCACCTATAAGCCCATCTATATGATATAGACGTATCTAAAGACATGCCTATAGACGCGAGTATAGACTCTCTATTTAAAAAAAGAAATCAAATAATCCCACTCATGGTGTCGATGCCGCAACTGTTTTTGCTTCCCTTCCCTCCCCTCTGCTCCCTGTGTTGTACCTCTTCCTCATGATGGCTGTACCTCACCCTTTGTCCTCTCCTCACAAAGTCTCTTCTCAAGTCTTCTCCCAAGTATCCTCCCAAAAGGACAATTCCTCACAGGGTAATATCTATCCCACTTGTCTCTCCCATCTCTTCATATATTCATGGTTTTTTAATGGTATGCTTAGAATTAGGGTTCTTGATTGGTATTCTCTTCACTCTCTCTTTGATGCATAAGCTTCTTATGTTTAAACTTTTTGAATGGTATTCTCTTCTCTCTCTCTCTCTTTCTTATGCATAAGCCTAAGAGGCTTATGCATAAGAGGCCTCTGATGCATAAGAGGCCTCTGATGCATAAGCCTCTTATGCATAAGAGGATTATACTTAAACCTCCTTATGCATAAGTCTTAAACCTCCTTGTGTATCCATGCTATTCACACTTTTAGGATTTTGTATTACTAATTCTTTTCTCAACGTTTTGTTTTGTTTTGTAGGTCTTATAATCCTCTCTTTTAACTTCACCAAAAAGAGGTAAATGATTTTCTCTCTCTCCTCTCTGTTCGATTTTGTATGTATGCATTAAGCTCTTAGGGCTTTTGTATGTATGCATTACTAATCCTTTCCTCACCCTTTTGTTGGTTTTGTAGGTCTTCTAATCTTCTCTTTCAACATCACCAAAAAGAGGTAAGTGCTTTCCTATCTTTTTATCCTCTCTTTCCTCTATTTTTATTTACCAAAAAGAGGGGTTTTATTTTGTAAGTCATCTATGCATAAAGCTTAATCTATGAATAGAGCTCTAATCATATAGCTTAATCTATGAATAGAGCTCTAAATATAAATAGATTAATTTCTATGCATGCATAGATTAAGCTCTATTCATAATGCATAGAGATCTATGCATAGATTAAGCTCTATGCATAGACCTCTATGCATGCATTAAGCTCTATGCATAGAGTTTTACACATGAATAGAGCTTAATCTATGCATGAATTAAGCTCTATGCATGCATTCTTAATGCATAGTGTTGGGGTACGGCTTAGTTTAGGCTAGCATGGCTTGCATAGTGCTTTATGCATAAGTCTCATGCATAGCTTTATGCATAAGGCCTCATGCATAAGGACTCATGCATATCTTTATGCAAAGGCTTTATGCATAAGGCCTCATGCATGCTTTATACATAAGCCTTATGCATAAGGACTCATGCATAGCTTTATGCTTAAAGCTTTATGCATAAGGCCTAATGCATAAGCTTTAGCATAGCTTGCATAGCGGCATAGTTTGCATAAGGCTTGCATAGCGACATAGCTTGCATAAGCTTTTGTATGTATGCATTACTAATCCTTTCCTCACCCTTTTGTTGGTTTTGTAGATCCTCGTATCCTCTCTTTCAGCATCATGAAAAAGAGGTAAGTGCTTTTTTATCTTTCCTCTCTTTTCTCTATTATTATTGCACCCTTGGGTGCTAGGGATTTGTTTTGTAGGTTTGTACATAAGCTTTATGCATAAGGCCTCATGCATGCTTTATGCATAATGCCTCATGCATAGTTTTATGCTTAAGGCCTTATGCATAGTGCTTTATGCATAAGCCTTATGCATAAGGCCTCATGCATAAAGCATTATGCTGAAATCTTTGTTATGCATAAGGCCTCATGCATAAAGCATTATGCAAAAGGCCTCATGTATGCTTTATGCATAAGCTTTAGCATAGCTTCCATAAGGCTTGCATAGTGATGTAGGTTAATGCATAGATTAAGCTCTATACATGCATTCATAATGCATAGAGATCTATGCATAGATTAAGCTCTATGCATAGACCTCTATGCATGCATAGAGCTTAATCTATGTATGCATTAAGCTCTATGAATGCATGATTAATGCATAGTGCCAGGGTATGGTTTAGTTTAGGCTAGCGTGGCTTGCATAGTGCGTTACATGCATAAGCCTCATGCATAGCTTTATGCATAAGGCCTCATGAGGCAGAAGTAACATGTCCCGATACCATCAAGGTGCCTTTACTACCCTACAAGGACCCCAAGAAGGAAACTCTACTTTTTCCCACTAAGACCAGAGAAGAGCTCAAATTAGCAAAATAGGGTATAAAGTCGAACTTAGGTATGGGTATTTATTCGAGAAGATAGAAAGCCCGTTCTCCGAATTCGTGCTAGAGATTTATGGGGAAAGGAAGGAAGCCAAAAAGAAAGGAGACCAGGTCATGTCTTCTCTGCACAAATTGACAATGAACTCCTTGTATACGGGAAGTTTGGCATCAAACCTGAATGCAACATAACAGAGATTCTATGCTGCTTGGAACATTCTAAGAAATTGAGTAAATAGAATGGGACACTAAAGGTCACTACGGTCGGTCATGTGTCCCCGCTCTCACTGGTCTATCATCTCTTTAAATCCGTTCAGTTTTAACTAACACATTCTATATCGGATTACACCCCAAGAGTGATTGGTCTGACAAACCTTTAAATGATGATTGATGTTAACAACATGAACAAGCTAATTAAGATGAACTATTTGAAATCTAAATATAGGTGTACATTTTCTGTTTACACTTATGGGGGCACAAGCTCCTTGTGCTTTGGGTGCAGTCGTACCCCGCGAAGACTTCCTTTTGTTGGTTTTGTAGGTCCTCTAATCCTTTAATCCTCTCTTTCAACATCACAAAAAAGAGCTAAGTGCTTTTCTATCTTTCCTCTCTTTTCTCTATTATTATTGCACCCTTGGTGGGTGTTGGTTTTGTAGGTCCTCTAATCCTCTCTTTCAACATCACGAAAAAGAGCTAAGTGCTTTTCTATCTTTCCTCTCTTTTCTCTATTATTATTGCACCCTTGGGTGTTGGGGATTTGTTTTGTAGGTTTGCTTTTGTACCTTAAATCAGAGAGCTACTTGTGTAGAAAATGCAACTGTACATCTGCACAGGCAGCTCTCTCGAATTTTTTTTAAATTCATGAGCACGTCTATACAAGCATCTATAGATACGTCTATGGGGGTGTCTATAGGTGCATCTATAAGCACATCTATACGTGTGTCCATAGACACATCTATAAGCATGTCTATAAGCGCTTCTATATCATTATAGATGCGCTTATAAACGTGCCTATAGACGCACCTATAGACACGCTTATAGATGCCTGTCCGTAGATGCGCTTTTAGATGTTCTTATAAACGCGCCCATAACATTTTAAACTTCGTTGTCAAATTGCGTCTATAGGCACGCCTACGGTCGCTTTTCCTTGTACTGGTGTGTGTGTATACACACAACACACACACACACACATACATACATATATGTATATATATATATGTACACTTACATATGTGTGTGTGTGTGTGTGTGTACATATATATATATATATATATATATATATATATATATATATGTGTGTGTGTGTGTGTGTGTGTGTGTGTGTGTGTGTGTGTGTGTGTGTGTACATATATATATATATATATATATATATATATATATATATGTATGTACACACACACACACACACACATATATATAAGTGTACATATATATATATATATATACATATATGTATGTGTGTGTGTGTGTGTTGTGTGTATACACACACACCACTACAAGGAAAAGTGACCGTAGGCACACCCATAGACGCATTTTGACAACGAAGTTTAAAATGTTACGGGTGCTTTTATATATATATATATATGTACATATATATATATATATATGTATACATATATATTCATAGATATATATATACATATACATATACATATGTGTGTGTGTGTGTATATATATATATATGTACATATATATATATACGTACATGTATATATATATATGTACATATATATATATATATACGTACATGTATATATATATATGTACATATATATATATACGTACATGTATATATATATGTACATATATATATATATACATATATATATATATACATATATATATACGTATATGTATATATATATATGTGTGTGTGTGTGTGTGTGTATGTATGTATGTATGTATGTACAAATACATACTCTCGTGAGAGTTCATGTTTGTTTCTTATGAATTTCTCTTGTGTTTCACTAAGTAAAAAATTGTATACTTATTATTTAGAAAAAAATGTATAACTATACTTGTTTTTTTAGAGATAGATATCTATACTATACTTCACTATTTAATTTGCACTCATGAAAGCACATCTTTTGTGCCTTATAGATTTATCCCATGTTTCAATTAAGGAAAATTTTGTATACTTGTTTTTTCAGATAATTATTATACTACACTCCATCCTTTAATTTGCTCTCATGAAAGTAAGTCTTTGTGTCCTACGGATTTCTCTTCTATTTCACTTTAGCCATAATTTAGTTAATTTTTTGGGATAATTATTTAACTAGAGTTTATTATTTATTTTGCACTCGTGTGAAAGTATGTCTTTGTTTCTTATGGATTTCTCTTGCGTTTCACTTAAGATAAACTTTATATACTTATTTTTTTGGGTAATTATTTTACTACACTCATTCTTTTAATTTGTACTCGTGAAAGTCCATCTACGTTCCTTATGGATTTCTTGTGTGTTTCACTTATGCTCCAAATCTCTCTCTCTCTCTCTCTCTCTCTCTCTCTCTCTCTCTCTCTCTCTCTCTCTCTCTCACACACACACACACACACACACACACGCACACAAAAGCTACACATACGTGTCTTTAGATGCCCACATAAAAGTGAAATATTATCTACTACATATGGTAGAAAATACTTTCAATCTCTCTCTAGCCTCTTTCTCAAAGTTGACTTGTGTGTCTCTAGATATCTACATAATAGTATGATATTATCTAGTATATATAAAAACATAATTAAAATAACAACACTTGGTAGAATAAAAAACTTGTTTTTTTTGTATTTCTCTTTATAAAATCTCATCTTCCTCTTATAAAATTATTTTTTTATAACCATTATTGTATTGTGATTTTTTACACATTGATTTGCTATATAGCAATATTTTACTATATAATAATTTGTTGGTTATTGATTTCTATATAGTAATATTTTACTATATAGATTATTGTATAGGAAAGTTTTCCTAGATTAATTACTATATAGTGAATGCTTTCAAGACTTTTGCTATATAGCAACCTTTTACTATATAGTGATTTGTTGCTAGTTTATTTGCTATATAGCAAGTGTTTTCCTAGAATGAAGAGCTAGGAAGTGTTCCACTTTTCCTAGATCCGGACTTTTACTACATATGTTCATTTTTTCTAGTAAACTATTTAGAAAAATGTTTTTTTTGCTATATAGGAATGTGTTTAAAGTCCCTTGTGCCTCTCTACTATAGAAAGCCTTTCCCTGATTAAGATTTCTTCCAGAAGTGCATTCTTAAAGGACAATCAATAGTATACGGATTTAAATGTCCCACTCAAAGTAGTTGATGCTGGAAATAGACTGGCAGAGCAGCCAAATGGGTGTTGGAGAAGCTTTCTCCACCCCTCTAAACACTGGGCTTGGTTTCTCATTAGGAAGAACTGTGACTAGTTTCAACTCAAACAATTCCCTAAATGGAAGAACCTCCTCCCACGCACAATCATGGCAAGCAAATTTCTGATAAAACCTATTGTCTGGAAACTAGTAAAGGGGGCCTTGGTCTCAAAGATGTGTCCAACTTGGCTAATAGATTGGCAACCAAATGGGTGTTGAGAAGCTTTCTTCACCCTTTGAAGACTAGGCTTGGCTGCTCATTAGGAACTGTGACTAGTTCCAATTCAAACAATTCCCTAAATGGAAGAACCTCATCTCACTCACAATCATGGCAAGCAAATTTTTTATAAAACCTGTTTGATAGCCACTTGGTCTCTTCTTTCTGGTCTTCTTGGAATGATATTAAGATTGACATTGTCCTATGTCCTAGAAACCTAGTTACACTTGGGGAATGCACGGGAGAGATCCCCTCTCTGGTGGCCATGCATTCCCCCTCCTCCAATTGATGATGCCCAGGCTGTGAGAGGGCTCTAAAGTTGCAGAGGATTGGCATATGTAGTTGGTGGGATATCTACAGAGACAACAAGACTTAGATGTCTAGAGCTGATTTGATCAGATACTATAATGTCTCCAATGTAGAGGTGGACCTTATTGGGGAAAGGATCAGTTTGTGGAACCACTCAGAAGCCAAAAACCAAAGATGGGGAATATGTTTAGATAGAGCTCAATGATATTTTCTTTTCTTAGCAGCAACACATCAATGAATCAATGATATTCTAGAAGTTTTTTGAGCATGTGTCTCCATCATGAGTCGATGATATTCAACAAGATGAGGTAAAGCATTCAATTAGGAGAGAAGATCTGAAGAGGGCCAGCCATTATTGTGCATCACAATCTCTCTCTTTCTACTGTGCATCTCTCTCTCTCTCTCATAGGTCTAGGAGGAGGAGAGCATAATATCACTCTCTCTTTCTTTTTCATGCATAGGTGTTGATCCCTCTCTCCCTCTGGTGAAGCGTGCACATTCTATGTCTCTCTCTCTAGATGTCATCAAAGGTCTGCATGTTGATTGCAAGACAAAGAGATGTTTGTGTGTACATTCTCAATCAATCTCTCTCTCTCTCTCTCTCATGAATTAGGGGCGGGATGCCTGGGATGCCTAAGGTCACCTGGGGGGTCATTCATAAATATGTAAGCATAGCACGTGGGTTCAACAGAAGGAAATTTTTTAATCCCCTTTTTTACACATTTTTCACATACAAAAGGGTATCATATATAAAGGTGGTATTCACATATTTAGTAGAAAAAGGGTGTGTTTTATTCATGATAAATTTAAAGATAAGGAGTTTTATAAATAGGCCTTGTGAACACATGTGATATATAGGGTTTATGCATAGTAACCCCCCGAGAAGGTCACACATTAATAATCATTGGCCAAATTCACGAAACCTGGCCAAAGATTTTCATCATAGACATTTTATTTTTCAAGAATGAATTTTCAATACTCTAGTTATAAAATCGGCATCTAGTATATATCCTTGGAAAGAAAGTTTGATTATTTCTCTCTCTCTCTCTCTCTCTCTCTCTCTCTCTCTCTCTCTCTCTCTCTATCATCTCGTCCTTAAGTTCACTTGTTCCCTATCAACATGGGCCATCCCATCATAACTATGGTTGGTCCTATCACAATGCCCACAAGATGACATTTGTATTTGTTGAGCTTCTAAACAATCAAAGTTGCACACATGGAGTGTGCATGTTTTTACACTTTAACCTATGGGGGTCTATCTCACACACAATTCTGGCCCTAGGTGTTTTTTTAAATGTATCTTTACCCTTGGCCAAAGACATTGGCATTGGCCCTGGGATTCTTTAGTTAGTACATCAATAAGTTTGATGGGTCAATCCAAAGAGTATGGGATACAAATGTAAATGATAATATCATGGTTGAGGAGTTAAAAGGCAAATGAATGGAGATTGTAAAAAGATAAAGTCACAATACATGAAGCTCATTTATGTGTACTAGACAACCTTAAAATGCTTATAAATTGGCAAGGGTATGCCAAGATAATTGAACGATGAAATAGTTATATTCTTTTATTTCATCATGTTTCAAAATATTATTTGAATATAAAGCTCAAAGTCCTTACAAGTTTCTAGGTAGATTGGTAT
Source organism: Cibotium barometz (assembly GCF_041138505.1). Classification (NCBI taxonomy): domain Eukaryota; kingdom Viridiplantae; phylum Streptophyta; class Polypodiopsida; order Cyatheales; family Cibotiaceae; genus Cibotium; species Cibotium barometz. The sequence goes on from NC_141076.1 coordinate 38,651,452, forward strand.
TCAAGTAAAAAATTCAAATAAAAAGGATGGAGTACTCTAATGCTTTTTCAAGGTGGTTGAAAGGAATGATAAGCATTTTCTAAATACTTTTTAGTGTTTTCATTTTCAAATAGTTTATAGCGTTTCCATTTATATAATCACTATCTCTATTGATTATGATTATTAATGTTGTATTAGGTTCTCTAATTGAAAAAAGAAAAAAAATGAATATAGCAACATATCATTGTTGGATTTAGCACATGGACCTGGTCACAAAGATTTTTATTAGAAGGGCATCCTTTTTCTTAGAAGGGAAAAATGAACATGACAAGGTCTTACTAGCATTCCTATATGAGCAATAAGATGTTTTCATAGCCTAAATATAAGGTTGAGTTTGAAGGACTCCATACGATCTTGGAACTTGGTTTTCTAGAACATGGGTAGGGTAAGATCCCTCTTTCACAAATCAGCTGGCTCCACTCGGCTTCCTTCACTTCCTTTATCTGCCCATGGCCCTCCTTTTGCAACACCTTCACAATCCAAAGCTTCTAAAAGAAAAACCTTCAAACTCTTCCCTTCACTGCTGCCAGCTTGCTGTCCTGTATGTTCAGCAGCCCTCGCCTCTGCTCTCCTTGCTTCTATGGCTTGGGTCAGTCACCACCACCACCTACAGTTAGCTCAAGTAGAATCCAACCAAAGGCTCTCTCTCAGTCCTCACTTTTGCTCTGCTCAGCCACCCAAAGCTCTTACCCATGCAGCTCCCTTGCTCTTCTCTTATCGCATGGCAGCTATGTCACCCATTCATTGCAGCTGCAGAATCACCAGGGCAACCCCTTCACACCAGCAGGCATCTTCACCACCCTTCGCTACTCGCAGCAGCTATCACCAGCCACCACAGGCCACCCGCTCAACCTTGTCTGCTCACGCGAAGCTGTCCACAGTTATCGTCAGCCTCCAGTCCTCACGACCTCCAGTCGTCAGCGTCTCTCGCCTATAAGCAAACCAAGGCCACCTTAAGCTTGGGTCACCGCCTCTCGTCTCTCATATAGTCGATGCATCTACTTGTCCCTTGCGCCTCCACGCTCGCTTCTGAGCTATCCCCTTGAGCTATGCCCCGGTACTATCCCCCTTACACCTCTTTCTGCAGAATTATCAAAGAGCGACCTTTGCGTTGGCTTTTTTTCCCGAAGTCCCCTCTGTCCAAGCGGCAACCGCCCTCCCTCCTTTCGCCAACCTTCATGAAGGTCGCGTTGGCGTAGACAAGCTGGCAGCTAAAGGTAGCGACCAGCTGGCTCCTTTGTTGCCTTCCACCACTTGGTGGTATTTTATTATATATATATATATATATATATACTTTTTAAAGGTGCTTCCCATGCCATACTGCAATGCCTATTTAGGCCTTTATCAAGATTTTTTGAGCACCGGAATCCATACACATACTATGTCTCATCACCATGGCTATCATGCCCAGACCCCCTGCGATGTGGAGACATACGGCCATTCCAAATCTGCACAGTACATCCATTTCTATCATGGGCTCATCACAACCCTATCATTGACATCCTCTTGACAAATAGAAAGCTCATACAATAAAAGCTTCAAGTCTCAAACAGCTGCTTCAAAGAAAAATGCATGTACTAACTCACTCCAAAGCCATTCAGTCTGTACATTTGTCGGGGCATTCAGGGCAAAGTTTTATTGCATACCATGCATCCCATATGTACACGGACTCAAAACACCTTTACAAAATTTTTCCTCACATACTTTGCCCAACCCCCAGCCTGCTGAATCATTCATGATCAGCAATAAAAAGCATTTCAAGACCTAAATCCATATCCAAAAACTGCCCTTTATTTGAAATCACATCTTCAAATACTGCATCCTGTACAATCACCATCAAACGTGCATAATACTTCTTCAGCCTATATTCATTTACCCTGGAAGCATGTAAAGTCCCATCTAAATCTGCCAATTGATAGGTACCATTTGCAAATTCTTGCATCACACCAAGAAAGGTCCCTCCCACTTTATTTGGAACTTCTTATGAAAGGAATTATCCAGCCTGCTATTATAATGTATTACCAAGTCATCCTTCATAATTCCTTTGCTTTTAATTTTCTTGTTAATCTTCTCCAACGTCCTTGTCTGCATATCTTTATAATGCTTCAAAGCATATCTTTATAATGCTTCAAAGCATTATCCCTGTTCAGCTGTGCTTCTTGTAAATATAACAGCCACTCTTTAAAGGCATCTTTAGGCTCTTCCAAAAGCTTTTCCAACATTTTAACAGCTGGTATCTCCACCTCAATAGGCAATAAAGCTTCTTTCCCATAAACAAGATGAAATGGAGTAAAACTAGTACTAGTCTTAATTGCTATCCTGTATGCCCACAAGGCAGCAGGCAACTCCAGATCCCAATTCTTACCTTGTCGCTCTGTCACCTTAGATAAAATCTTGATCAATTTACCATTGAAACGCTCATTCAAGCCATTACACTGTGGATAATAAGGTGTGGTAAAACTGCGAACGACTGATCTTCATCTTTGTACACAAATAGTCCATAAGCTCTGCTCTGAAACTTGGACCCTGATCAGAAATCAATTCCAATGGCACACCAAACTTACAACAAATATCCTGATATACAAACTTTGTCACCTCCTTAGCAGTAATTTGTTTCACTGCCTTTGCTTCCGCCCATCTAGAAAGGTAATCAACTGTAGTCAAGATGTAGCACTTCCCTCGGCTGGTAATAGGCAATGGTTCCACAGCATCAATTTCCCATTTTTCAAAAACATCATAAGCAAGAATTGTCTTCCTCATTTCAGGCCTTAATATCTGTCTACTATGAGCTTGGCATTGTTTGCATGACCTGCACCAGTGATTAACATCCTTATGTACACTTGGCCATACATAACCTTCCTGCAACACTTTATGCAAAGTAATCTTCGAGGCAAAATGTCCACCACATGCTCCTTCATGGTTTTCCTTAAGAATTTTGAAGATTTCTTCCTTGCAAGGTACCCGTTGCATTATCAAGTCAATTCCCTTCAAATACAAAGCATCACCAACCATCACATACCTTGCAGCTTTCCTGATGAAACCATATTTTTTTGATTTTTCAATACCACTAGGAATCATCCCTGTTAACAAAAACTCCTCAACATCCTGTAAATTCTCCTTGCCACAATAAAATGATGCATGAGCTTTAAGAACAAAAACTTCACCAATCATGGGCTGCTTCATGAGCCTCCTCATTATGGCCTCGATCCACATGCTTAAGACTCCAAGCTTCAAATTCCTTCAACAAACCTTTAATCTTGAAACACATCTCTTTGAGTGACATATTCTTTGACTTCCAAACTCCCAACACCTGTTTTACCACAAGCAATGCATCTCCTCGAATGCGAATCCTGTGTACACCATGCTTCAAACATATTTGCAATCCAAGTTCGAAAGTTAGATACTCCACTTCATTATTGCTATGTGCATCCACCTTAACACCCTTCTTAAAAACAAGGCAACCCTGTGGATCATAAAGCACCAAACCTCCTCAGGCTGCATCATGGCTTTTCCTGTAAGAACCATCAAAATATAATAAGTGTGCATTCACCAACTCAGCTGCATCCTCAACTGGCTTCCTAATGGTCTCCTCCTTTATAAGAAAAGGACTCTCCTTATATGTCAATAGATCAGCTAAGGTAGCTCTGGTACTCTCTTCCACCAAGAATGAGAAAGTAAACTCCTGCAATTCAATCACCCACTTCATCATAGCTTTAGATAAATTTGTGCCATTTATCAACTCAGGCAAAAAAGTGTAGCTCGTCAAAAACACAAAGGGGCGAGGCAGCAGCAAGTAATGGCGGAACTGCCTACATGCATACATCACACTAACCATAACAAGTTCCACCTCTGATAACAACCTTTCTCTAGCAAGTTTTACCCTGCTAGCACAGTAGACTGGTTGCATATAATGTGATTCTTTCCCCTTCTGTAACAACATAGCTCCAATTGCATCTTCACCTACTGAAGCATTGACATAAAATACCTATTCCCAGTTAGGTGCCTGCATTGTAGGAATAGCTCCCAACACCTCTTTCACTTTTTGGAAAACTACCTCACACTCCTCCGACCAATGTAAAGGATCATGCTTTGCTGCAAAGGATATAACAACTGTGAAGATAGAGAGATAAATCGAGCCATCTACTTCACCTTTTGCACAAAAGTAGACAGTTGCCTTGTATTCATTGGTGTAGGAAGAAGAATAAGAGACTTGACTTTATCAGGAGATCTGGATCAATACCATTCTCTGAAACAACATGGCCCAAGAGCTTCACCCTCGGTTGAGCCAAAAAACACTTTTTTGGATTTAATTGACCACCACACTCATCATAACGCTGAAAAACTGTAGCCAGCCTATCATAATGCTCTTGCATGGAGCTGTATATACAAAAATCATCAATAAAATCCTTGACAAACTTGTTTAAAAAGGAGATAATACCCAATTTGCCCTTTTCTGATAGTAGGCTGGCCCATTCATCAATCCAAAAGAAAGAACTTTGTAGCAGAAACACCCCCAAGGTGTAATGAAAGTCGTCTTGCGCTGATCTTCTTCTACAATCTTTAACTGAAAATAACCTGAATACCCATCACAAACAATGTACCTTTCATATCCAGCCACCCACAGTATCCAAGATCTCATTCAAAAAAGGTAAGGGGTAAGGATCCTTTTTCATAGCAGCATTCAAGGGCTTGAAATCCACACATATATGCCACCTGCCATCCTTCTTTGGACTCACCACTGTAGGACTTACCCACTCAGCTGTGTCCACTTATGTAATGAAACCTGCACTCAACAACTTATCAACTTCCTCTCTCAGGGCCTGCATTTGTTCTCGTCCCATCCTGCGAAGCTTCTGCCTAACTGTTTTTACACCTTCTTTCAATTCAATCCTCAAATCTGGCCCTTTAAATCCTCGAATCTCCTTATAAGAGGTGATGAACAATTCTGGAAAATGAGACAGCATATTAACATACCTAACTGTTTCTCCACTCGAGAGATTCGGACACAGCATTCCTTCAATCAGCTCCTGCTTCTTCTTCACTTCTATCTTTGGCTACAGTAATTCCTCGATCACTTCATACGACCCCAAGGTATCCTCTCCCTCAGCACCCACTTCATGCACTTCTTTATCTTCATTACCTTGTTGCTCTGATATTAGGAACGCCACATCTGCCTCTTCTTCTCTAGAAGCAGTAGTCGATGAATCCATCTTCGATTCAGAAGTACTGGTGGTAGTTTCCTCTTCACTCGAATCCTGTGGCCTCTCCCACACATCATTCAAAGATCTCCTACTATGCATCTCAAAAGATTTTTTACTACCCCGCTTATTATGCAAAGAAATGGTCCCATACCTCCAGTCTTGTACTGCACCCACCACTCAACCAGGGTCGTCCAAGAATAATTCGAAAAGCACCAAGACCCGCACGCATCACATGAAAATCTACAGTAGCTTTGACATTAAAAGCTTCAATTTCCAACTCCTTCACCATACCAAGACATTTTACCTTTTGATGATTAGCCATCCTGATTCGAAAACCAGAAACCCCAGACACCCTCAGGCCTGACTGCTCCACACATGATTGGGTAATCAGATAGATTTGAGCTCCTCCATCTATATAGGCTTGACCAAGGTTCCTACCTTTACTCCACACCTCCACAATAGGGCAAATATCTGGAAGCTCTTCTAAAGATAGTACTTTGACTGACCTCTTCTCTGACTCCTTTTCCATTGGATTCACAAGTCCCTTCCATTGCCTTCTCAATTCTGGCACCATCTCCACCAACTGCCCAAAGGTGATGTTGGCCTTCCTGTTCACCATATCAGATTTCTCAGGTTATAGCTGGTTTGCCCATCCCCCCCTGGAACCTTCTACGAGGCTTTCGTTTCCTTTTGGCTTTCACATCTTCTCCTTCCTGTTGCTTCCCCTTCTTACGGCTGGGTCTAGCTACTCCATTTCCTTCTCTTTCATTCGTTGTGCGCTTGCCAACGGGCATCACATCCCCTTCTTCTCTTACCTGAACATTCTCCAGAGTAATAGCATTCACGACGTTTGCCTTCCCCTTTTCCTCAGCTGTGATTCCACTGGGGCCTGCTTGATCCCTGATATCAATACCATAGTCGTTTGACCTGTCAGGTAACTGTGAAGGTAGTGGGTACATATCACCACCCATTTGTTGAGGTTTATCACAATCTGTACTTAGATGACCAAGCTCACCACAATTCCTACATGTAGGGATGAAACGACGGCCCCTACCGCGACCACGTCCATACCCTGCTTGTCCATCTCCCCCTTCTTGATTATTACCTCTACCTCTACCACGTCCACCACCTGTACCTCCCATTAAACTTAAGCTCAATTTCTTTATAAGATCGACCATCTGTTTCATATCTTGTCGCAATCCCTCATTTGAACCTACAGGAACCATAGGTACTCCTTGACTAGCTTGTGGTACCATCTGCATAGCCTGGGCTTCAGTGGGCTTCATCCTCTCAATCACTGCATTCATGGGTGTAGCCTCCACTCTACGAATCTCCGGCTGTGCTACAACTGGAATCATCCCCAGCTGATTCATCCGTTGCAACTTCCAATCCTTTGATTTGGCAATCTCCACCGCATCCTCATAAGACCTGGGCTTCTTTAATTCCACCTTCCAGCGAATACTCCTCTTAAGCCAGACTACAAACTTGTTTTTCTTCATCATATCAGGAGGTACCTGGTCTTCCCCTAAAGCCCTGCATAAAGTCTCCCACAGCAAGGAGAATTTCTTCACATAATCATCAATTGATTCCAACTCATCTTGTGTCAGAGCTTGCACCTCATGCCAAACCTTGTCGGGGTCTTCTACCTTCTTGAACCTGTTGCTAAGTGCTGTCTTTAATCCATTCTCAGTCATATCAATATGTGGAACAGCAACCGTCAATGACTCCTCATAAGCTCTGTACCAGGTCCTTGCATCCCCTTTCAAGTAGATGCTCAGTAGCCGCAACACCTGTACTGACTCATTGATGTGGTTGCTTATACACGCAACCTCCATGAATTCTTTCAAGGAAATCTACCACATCTTCATTAGGACTACCATAAAACTCTGGATAAGACATCATTTTAACCCCCAAACTTCACCTCAAATCCAAGTAAAACACCTTCCCTAAAACCCTCAACTCCTAGGGCATACACCCTTGTAAACTAAAGAAAATACCAGAAGACTGTCAGGAGGCTAGGAAAAGGAGAAATGCCTCTATAGCTACCTACCCAGTAGCCTTGGAAGACACAACAAACACAAGGGGCACCACCAGCACGATGCGGGAAACAGAAATCTTTCAAAACACCACACAGAGATACCTCAAAAACCCTATATTCCACAAGATAATGAAAACCCGCACACTTATCTCCACAAATAACGTAGAAAAGAAGATCCCTCTTTCACAAATCAGCTGGCTCCACTCGGCTTCCTTCACTTCCTTTATCTGCCCACCATGGCCCTCCTTTTGCAACACCTTCACAATCCAAAGCTTCTAAAAGAAAAACCTTCAAACTCTTCCCTTCACTGCCAGCTTGCTGTCCTGTATGTTGAGCAGCCCTCGCCTCTGCTCTCCTTGCTTCTACGGCTTGGGTCAGTCGCCACCACCACCTACAGTTAGCTCAAGTAGAATCCAACCAAAGGCTCTCTCTCATTCTTCACTTTTGCTCTGCTCAGCCACCCAAAGCTCTCACCCATGCGGCTCCCTTGCTCTTCTCTTGTCGCATGGTGGCTATATCACCCACTCACTGCAGTTGTAGAATCACCAGGGCGACCCCTTCACACCACAGGCGTCTTCACCACCCTTCGCTACTCGCTGCAGCTATCACCAGCCACCACCGCAAGCCACCCACTCAACCTTGTCTGCTCACGCGAAGCTGTCCACAGTTGTCGTCAGCCTCCAGTCCTCCTCACGACCTCCAGTTGTCAGCTTCTCTCGCTTGTAAGCAAACCAAGGCCACCTTAAGCTTTGGTCGCCGCCTCTCCTCTCTGATATAGTCGATGCATCTACTTGTCCCTTGTGCCTCCACGCTCGCTTCTGAGCTATCCCCTTGAGCTATCCCCTGGTACTATCCCCCTTACACCTCTTTCTGCAAAATTATCAGAGAGCGACCTCTGCGTTGGCTTTTTTTCCCGAAGTCTCCTCTATCCAAGCGGTACCCGCCCTCCCTCCTTTCGCCAACCTTCATGAAGGTCGCGTTGGCAAATAAGCTGGTAGCCAAAGGAAGCGGCCAGCTAGCTCCTTTGTTGTTGCTTGCCACTTGGTGGTATTTTATATATATATATATACTTTTTAAAGGTGCTTCCCATGCCATACTACAATGCCTATTTAGGCCTTTATCAAGATTTTTTGAGCACCGGAATCCATACACAGACTATGTCTCATCACCATGGCTATCATGCCTAGACCCCCTGCGATGTGGAGACATACGGCCATTCCAAATCTGCACAGTACATCCATTTCTATCATGGGCTCATCACAACCCTATCATTGACATCCTCTTGACAAATAGAAAGCTCATACAATAAAAGCTTCAAGTCTCAAACAGCTGCTTCAAAGAAAAATGCATGTACTAACTCACTCCAAAGCCATTCAGTCTGTCCATTTGCCGGGGCCTTCAGGGAAAAGTTTTATTGCATACCATGCATCCCATATGTACACGGACTCAAAACACCTTTACAAAATTTTGCCTGACACATGGTAAAGGGTTTGTTTAGCAAACTAGAATGTAAGATGTGTGGGGCTACATAATCCTTTTTTCACTTGTTTATCCTAGTGTCGCACAAAATATCCTAGCACTACTTAAGAGTCCCATCCTACTACGATCGATGATGTTTTGCCTTTGAGAAAAAAACTATTAACATGCAATCATGTTTTCCTACCACCTTCATGCTACTTTAAAGAGAAATGCTTGCGTATTGACCCTTGGCCATAGACATGGGCATTGCTCCCCACACATATTTGATTATTAATGATGCTATTTATGTGAACTTTTATGGCCTTAGGATTCTTTAGTTAGCACATCCATAAGTTTGATGGGTCAACCAAGAGTGCATATGGGATACAACTATAAATGATAATATCATGGTTGAGGAGTTAAAAGGCCATGGAATGGAGATTGCAAAAAGATAAAATCACAATACATGAAGCTCATTTGTAAGTTTGATGGGTCAACCAAGAGAGTATGGGATACAAATGTAAATGATAATATCATGGTTGAGGAGTTAAAAGGAAATGGAATGGAGATTGTATAAAAATATGGTCACAATACATGAAGCTCATTTGTGCATTCTAGACAACCTTAAAATGCATATAGATTGGCAAGGGTATGTGATCATTCAAAGAGGTACTAATCATTTCTTCATTATACTATTTTATAATCCTGAAAATATTATTTGAGCATAAAGCTCACACTACTTGGCAAATTTCTAGGCAACTTGGTATTTCAAGTAAAAAGGATGGAGTACTCTAAAGATATTTCAAGGTGGTTGAAACGAATGGTAAGCTTTTGTAAACACCTTTTAGTGTTTACAATTGTCAAATACTTTATAGTGTTTGCAACTTTCAAATACTTTATAGTGTTTGCATTTATTTAATCAGTACGATCTATATTGGTTATGATTATTGATGTTGTATTAGGTTCTCTAATTGAAACAAGTAAAAAAACTAAATGAATCTAGCTACATATTGTCAAATATGTTATAGTGTTTGCAATTTTCAAATACTTTATAGTGTTTGCATTTATTTAATTAGTACGGTCTATAATGATTAAAACAAGTAAAAAAACTAAATGAATCTACCTACATAACATTGTTAGATTCAATACATGGACCTAGTCACAAAGATTTTTCTTATCAACACATACTAGCACTCTTATGCAAGCCTTGTTCGCTATGCTCCTACAATGGATGATGATACCCTTCTTATTGATTTGTCAAAAGGTTGGATCCTCCTATATATAGACTAGTAAAGAATGTGAAGCCCTCTTCCATAGCTGAAATGATGAGGATAGCAAAGGATTTTGTGCAAGCTTTTCCTAAGAAGATAGCCCAGTAGTAGAAACCCTTTTGCCCCCTCCCCTAAAGAGAGCTCCATCAATTTTTGGGTTATTGAAGCTAAAGAGAAATTGAGGATAGGGTTGGAGCCAAGTCTCAAAGGCTAGTAGACCCAAAAATTAGAATTTTTACCATAGGATGCTTCGTAATTTCAACTCTGAAAGGAGCATAAGTGTTTCATATACAAGTCACTTGATGAATGATTTTCCAAATGCACATGTCATTTTGTTACCGTTCCAACTCCTCCTTTGAATCTAGGATCTCGTTACCAAAGGCCATACTGTTTCAATGCAAAGAGCAATTAGGGATCCCCACCCCTCAGAATTGGAAAAATCAAAGGACGTGAATTCCAGCCCAATCAGTAGCATCTAGTGCTATTGTAATGCTCGACCAAGAAGAAGAAGAAAGAGGCATAATTTATGCCATTGAGCATCAACAATTTTCAATAAGTCAATCTCCACGGTAAAGATTTGAAGATTTTGATTGATTCAAGAAGCACTCATTTGCTCACTTCACCCCAATGCTTGCGTAAACTAGTTAACCAATGTAAGTAGAATTGTGGATAGTGGGAAGATCCTTTTTCACATGCCATGAGACGGATGTGATTTTGCTCTCCTTAGATGGGAGCCTCACTAAATGTAAGTTCAAGATTTTGCCTTTAAGCATATATGATGGGATTCTTGGGATGGAGTTGCTTATGTAAAATCAGACCGACATCCACTATCACAAGGAATCTATTTCCTTTATGGATCTTCACAAGAATAAGGTGCAAGCGATTGGAGTAAACTAGAGCTCCTACCCTGTAGATCATAAAGGCATCTAAGGGAAGAAGCAGGTAATTTATATTATTAAGCTTAATCCTAAAAGTATATATGCCATGAGACGGATGTGACTTTGCTCTCCTTAGATGGGAGCCTCACTAAATGTAAGTTCAAGATTTTGCCTTTAAGCATATATGATGGGATTCTTGGGATGGAGTTGCTTATGTAGAATCAAGCCGACATCCACTATCACAAGGAACCTATTTCCTTCATGGATCTTCACAAGAATAAGGTGCAAGCGATTGGAGTAAACTAGAGCTCCTACCCTGTAGATCATAAAGGCATCTAAGGGAAGAAGCAGGTAATTTTTTTTAATGCAAAGATTTAAATTAAGTATCAAAAAAGATACAACACCCTAAGGTGAACACTGGAGCTTATGGACTTTCCTAAGCTTTAATCTTCCCTCTCTCCCTAGTCCTTGCTAATACAAGACCTTCTACCACTAGATTCCTTGCTCTCCCTATGGAATGGCTGATCCCTGTTGGTAGATGGAATGCACTTAACAATGTAGAGCAAAGACTGATGCTTCATGTACTGAGCAATATCAGGAGGGAATGGCCCACCTCCCCAATGGTCAGAAATGGGCTATGAGAATAGGTGTTGCCTGGAAGAAGGAAAACTGCACTCTGAGAGTGGATTATTGTAGGCAGAGAGCCAGGCAGACATGGGGCAGGAATTTATATTATTAAGCTTAATCCTAAAAGTAAAGAGTGAGCAGATACAAAAAAAACCTCAATGTTTAAGTAAGCAAGCATGGTGACATATTTCCCAAGATTTGACAAAAATTCCCCTCATTCATGCTCAGCCTTAATCGCATCAGGACTATGCGTCGCACCCATTAATGTGACAATAATCTAACATCACAAACTGGCATTGCATTGTTTATTGCCCAACGCTGTAATATGGTATTATATATTTGGGTTAATAATTAGAATGTGATTAGAGGTAATATTCTGTTCGAATCGCAGCAGGATTCGAGGTTTGTTCGAGTGAGGATGGTTAAGTGGGGGGTTACCTCAAGGTGGACATTACTCAGGTGACGATGATCTCTTCGCCAAAGCACTGATTTACGGCGAGGAAAAAAAAAAAAGAAAAATAGAAGGAAAAATGTTTTTAAAAAATAAGAAAAAAATGCGAAGATGAGAAGCAGAGAATGTCTGTCTCACGCTCTCTCTCTCTCTCTCTCTCTCACAAGAGAGAAGTAGCCGAAAAAGGATAGTCCCTCTCTGACTGCAGACTGCGCAGGCGCATACATGGCACTGTTGTTCCTTACCTCTTTAGGAGAAAAAGGGGGGGATTTTTTTAAACTTTTATTATTATTATTTTTGCACATACCGTCTTCTTGCAGCAAGACCAGCCAAGCTCGAGCACGACACTTAGGACAATGTGTGGTGTCATGAGACATGCAATTATAATAGTGGCGTTTCTCCGTTCTGTTTCGAGGGCCCCAGTCACATTGCTGCTGCTCCTCCTCTTGCTCTTGCTGCCGACTTGCCATGGAAGCTCTGAGCACCTAAGAGTATTTTGTTTCTTGCATAACAATAATTTGCATGTGGATGTATAAAGTATGGATATTCTATCAAGAGACAAGTTCTAGTCTACTAATTTAACTTAGATTTTCAAAAAGAAGTTCTAGCCAAGATAAGTCCTCGTTTAGTGGAACTTAGATTTTCCAAAGGAAGTGAGAGTGCAGAGGTGCTTTGGTTACCGTAAGTGCTTATGTGTGTGAGAGGCCCTTAGGCTTAGAAAGTGCTCATGTGCTAGGGTACCTTAGACTTAGGGGGTTGAAAAGGGGGGCGCCGGATTTTGATTTTGGATGGAACCGCACTATTGAACAAATAGTGGTCGTTATTAGTAAGGACTTGTCGTCTTAGACCGGTAGGGTTTGTTCAATTTTTCTCCAAAACGTGAGAACGACTTAAAAAAGCTCGTGTAATTAAGTGTTAAAACACCTCTCTCGAGATGGCTTGCAGAAGAGCGACTCTCCTTGATGCACAACATTGAAAAACACGGAACGTACGTAGCCCACTATCTCTAACTTCTGAAGTCAGATTTTAATACTACCCCGTCTCGTGATAAGATTGAAAACACGTCCACCGACTCCTCTCTTGCGCTAATCTCCTGCTTACTTTTGACACTCCTGAATAAATCAATGTGAAGGACTCGGAACATGATAGACAGAATGAGAGTTATTGTTGGTATGAAAAGTATGCCAAATGTAAGCGATTCGGAGCCTATAGTAATGGAGGAGGGAACGCACACCTAGATGGGTCATGAATCCTAGATGGATCCCCCGTGATTGATTCCCATGCAATTGTGGGGTGATTTTGCACGAGAGATTTGTTTGAGTGTGAAATAAGACTCCAAGGAAGGGGTTATTGGAGTGTGAAACAAGGTAAAGTTGGGCTTGGGGGATGTTAAAAACCTTTGAGAAACAGCAAGCTTTCACAACGTGATTTGATGTTTACACCACACATATGAACTTTGAAGGAGAAACAAGCAAAGGAGAACATCCCTAAACAAGCAAAGGAGAACATCCCTAATCATTTTGACCTTTCTCATCCCAACCTTAGTCTCTCAATATTGTATATATAATGAAATAACTTAAGATAATTTTGAACACATTGGACTCATGTTTCTTCTTGTGCATGAGAACATACCTCATTCAACACCCTTGTATAAAATGGGGCTTATATTCATTCCCCTTTGACATAGTCTTGAAAACTCCATGCCATGCCTGAATACACTTGTTGAAAGGATATTTAATGTCACCCTTTCAATTCAATCAATCCACTATAGACCAAGGGTGACAAACAAACATTTAATTATCATACCAAAGGATCTTACTTTTTGACTTGATGCAAGGCTATAGGATGGGCATCTCATTCCAAACTTTGAGAGACATTTTTAGGGCCTTTACACACCTACGTTACTACATGTCATGAGTTTAAGCTAACATGAAATAAGACGTTACTACATATCATGAGTTTAAGCTAACATGAAACAAGATGGAAAACTTGGACCCAATGTGTACCTTTCAAAGGGTCTTTACACATGTGGGGAAGGCACACATGTTTGTTAAGATCCTAAGCCCCACACACCTGCCCATTGCACCTGAAGACTATCAGGTATGATGATGTGTGTCCTTATTACACATATAAGCCAAGAGGATGTGTCATAGTCAATATCAAAGAGGAGCAAAGGACAAAGGACATGTGGAGAAGTCATACATAGATGTGAGAAACCTAAATCCCAACCGCCCCGCCCCCCCTTACACGCATAAGACCATCAAGTAATGATAATTTGTGTCCTCCTCTAGGTTAAAGAAGGTAGGGTAGTAAGGTAATGAATAATACCACTATTTGCAATGGAGTCTGGCCCTCGCACGCATTTCGACATGGCCGAGCCAGCCTTCCTCAACAATACAAAGCTGGCATCATTCCCGTTGAATACCCAAGGTGATCGTCAACCTTTCCCTTCTCTCTCTATTCCACGTGGCTTTTCTACCCTTCTCACCCCTTTCCTTTTATTCCACGTGGCTGTTATTTCTTGCGTGGCAGTAGGATTCCAAACATTTGTACCTTTTTTATCCTTTGCATTGCAAGATGTTTTGGAAAAGTGCCTCTGGGTGGGCAAAGGATACATTTCAGTAGGATTCCAAACATTTGTACCTTTTTTATCCTTTGCATTGCAAGATGTTTTGGAAAAGTGCCTCTGGGTGGGCAAAGGATACATTTCAGTAGGATTCCAAACATTTGTACCTTTTTTATCCTTTGCATTGCAAGATGTTTTGGAAAAGTGCCTCTGGGTGGGCAAAGGATACATTTCAGCCACCCATATTTGTCTTTTTGACACATGTAGGGGTGGGACCAAACCACCTATAGAGGGCATTTTTTAAAGTGATCTTACCCCTACAAATGGCAATACGACAAAATAACCGCGCTGAAACTCATATGCCTCTAGAGTATTAGTGCTTACTGTCACATTATAGCATGTTAATGTCCAAGAATTGGAATTGTAAAAAGTAAGCTAAATAATTGACCTTGCTATTCACTCGTTTACTAAGTATATTTATATATGGGGTGATGGGTTGGGGTTGCCTTTTTCCCCAAAAAAACCTTCGCTGTGAGATGCAACAAAACTCGTGATGGGCTCACCCTACCAATGGGAAGGGTTTAATATGAGTGGTATGAGTTGATTGTGTAAACCACCTATGGCCCTTAACACATTTTTATTAGAAATCCATGTATTAATCAATGGGTATGATTCCCTATCAACACTCTCCATCTATAATCTCCATGCTCATTGTTTTGAGGTAAGCCAACACAATCGTTATAAAAGTGAATAGACTCCATCGCAAGGTTGATTTTAGCCTGATTGATTTACCCATTCATATATCAACCACAAAATATTCAGGTGATCTAATGGTGTTAACACTCCTCAGCTTTATGTGGTGCTTCTACTAGCTATATTTTAAAAAATATGTACCTACTAGATGCTATTAATAGCCCATGCTTTGAAATTTTTTCCCTCTGATCGAAGGCATGGCTTAAAATAGAGTTTATATAATCCCTCGTGTCAAATTTCTAGCATCAACACTATTAAAGCTGTGGCTTCATGAGAAAGAACTGATCACCAATTCTTGTGTATCTAAATTGCTCTTATGGTAAGGTGTGGGTGTGTGTTGTGTGGTGTTTTAAGTGCTCCTATGGTAAGGTGTTGGGTGTGTGTTATTGTGATGTTCTAAGTGCTCAATGTATGTGTCAAATGTGTGGGTAGATGTAATTTACAAGATAATGTGATGGTTTTGCTAACCTAAATCCATGTATTTCAAGATGTGCAAGAAGTTAATGGAGCAATTTGGTTATGGGTTGTGCAGGGTCCCTTGCGTGAGAGAAGGGAGCATTCAGTTCACCATAAATGGCTTCCAATACTTCACTTTGGTGCTTATTTCCAATGTGGGAGGCAGTGGAGATGTAAGCCAGGTTTTCATAAAGGGCCTAAGATAGGGTGGATTCAGATGACCCGAAATTGGGGGCAAAACTAGCAATCCAATGCAGTGCTTGTTGGCCACCCACTCTCCTTCAAGCTCACCACTGGCAATGGCAATGTTGTCACCTCGTACAATGTAGCACCCTCTAATTGGCAATTCGGCCAAAGCTTCACTGACAAAACCAAGTCCAAGATTAAGTTGCAAAAAAGAAAATTCTTATAGCTAATAACAATTAATTTGCCATGCTACTTGCTGAATTTATACATTAATTGCCTATATTTTTAGAAGAAGTTACTCGAAGTAGCTTGCAATGCAACTTAGAGCGTAGCTCGCAACAACTAATGTAGAGCTCACATAGAATGTTTACATAGATTCTTCCCACTTTGACACTCATAGGTAGCATTGTTTAGTTTGCACACTTTTAAAGTTATCCTACAATTAGTCCCAAATTGAGGGGAACTCTCATCACGAACAAAGTAGCATAATTATACATATCTAGTCTCTAAGGACAAGAGAGCTAGTATATGTTTCAATGCAAAGCACAATATCATCTCAGGAAATTATATGTATTATGGGGGCCACTTAATACAAAGTAAAGTCCTTATTTTTTTGGTGTCTCACTCTCTCTCTCTCTCTCTCTCTCTCTCTCTCTCACTCACACACACACACACACACACACACACACACACACACGGATGCGTGCACACCCGCACCCTTGATCTTGACATTAACTTACACAAATGAGACCATCCTTTTAGTATGTTGATTAGTTTACTATGGATTAATCTTTTTGTGCGACAAAGTTGAAAATTGGGGATTTCACAATCTTAAGATCCCTATGCCATGATCATTATGGCATAGGACATGTATGAACACTGTTCTCCATTTGTAGAAAACTAAACTCTCTTGTAGGGGTCCTGGGGCTGCCAATAGAACCTCGCCTACGACGGTATGACAAATATGTAAATTGTGTCTTGTTCGACTGGTTCCATGCCTCATTGAACTACTCTAATTTTAGGAAATCAGATTCTAGAATCCACGTTTTTAGAACTTGGGATATTGGAATCCCAAAAAGCAACACAATTGCGACGCAAAAGCCTAAGAAGTAGTGCAAGACCTTATAAATCATGGAAAACGACGAGGGAAGGAGAAAACAATGTGTGAAAGATAGAAACTGTAAGATTGCTCCCCAGCCCATCAAGATGTCTAGTTTCTTCCCCTGTAATCAATCCCCTTGAGTCATAATAATAAAAGATCTTGTTTTTACCTGTTTTGGCCTAGAGAGAGAAAATATTCTAGAGAGAGATAACTCAATTTTTAGATATCTTTCAATGGAAAAATATCTCTTCTTATTAAACTAAATTTCCCTGAAACAGAAGTTTAAAAAGAATTTCCTAAGGTGCATTAGAAATAAATTATAATCTACTCAAAAGGCTTTAGCCTAAGGGTCCAGATTTTCTAAAAATTTTAGATTAAGGTTCTGAGGGACCAATAAGATTAATGCAAATGTAGGGAGGAGATAAATTGAAGAAATAAAGAAACCCCCCTCCCCCAAAAATGAGTAAATACTCACATAAGATGAAGAGTGGACTAAGGACCAAGGAAAATAGTTAAAATTTTAATTTTTGACACCTCAAAATGGGGATTCCCCCTCATGAAGGAGGTGCCTTTTTTCTCATCATTGCTTTCAATTTTAAACCAATAAAATGAGATATTTCATCTCTTCTCTCTTCTAATTCAAGTCTAGTTCCAAAAACTAAGCTGAACTGACCCAAAAATGGTCAAAAATTGACCAAACTAATCTGGAAAATTCTAGAATCAGTTTGCTTGGTTTGAAGCTCACTATTTCCCATAAATAGAAGCCTCCCCCTTTGTAAAAGCTTAATAGTGTTTATGCACTGTTACTCTACTCCTCCTCCCCAGAGCCAAAAACATTGAATTCACTTGATAATTCACTTGTTTTTGACTAATTCCTCTACCAAGAATTGGTGGCCACTCTTGATCCAAACAAGAGTAGAACCCTCAATCCCTCAAGCCGAAGGAAAGCTCACAAAACCCCATGTAAGTTATTAATTATACTTTTTTTAAATTCTAATCAATGGTTTTCTGAATTCTTTGCTTTTTAATGTGAATATGGATTATAAGCCTTGATGAAAAGGCTTCCCCTTCTCTTCATTAAGAATTTCAGCCTTTCTTTATCCTAAAATGAGTAACAAATAAATTGAATTAAACTTTTCCTATTGATTACTCTTTAGAAGTGAAAGATTGATTAGATTAGAGTGCTTTATTTCATCTTGGGATAAATTTTAAAGTAAATTCAGAATGTAAAAATTGAGAAATGATCAGCCATACAAAGGAGGTTATGGCAAAATTTTCTTAAATTTTGTGGAAATAAGTTTTATCTTTATGTTATTCTAAACGAATAATCCCCACCGTTTGTGCATTCTAAAAGAAATTCTTTTAATTAAAGTGTTACTCCTATTTTATACATATATAGATGCATAAAAGAATTTTCTTTTATATAAAAGTGTTATTTTCATTGGATTTAAATTCTATGCATGGGAAGATGCATAAAAGATTTGTTTTTAATTCAAAAGTGTTATTCTCATTGGATTTCAATTTTATGCATAGCAAGATGCATATTGGATATTTTTATTATAAAAATATTATTTTCATTAGATTCAATTTCTATGCATAGAAAGATGCATATTGGAAATTTTTTTATTATAAAAGTGTTATTTTCATTAGATTCAATTTCTATGCATAGAAAGATGCATATTGAAAATTATTTTATTATAAAAGTGTTATTTTCATCAGATTCAATTTCTATGCAGGGAAAGATGCATAATAGAAGTATTTTTTATTATAAAAGTGTTATTTTTATTAGAGTCAATTTCTATGCATAGAAAGATGCATATTGGATATTTTTTTATAAAAATATTATTTTCATTAGATTCAATTTCTATGCATAGAAAGATGCATATTGAAATTTTTTTATTATAAAAGTGTTATTTTCATCAGATTCAATTTCTATGCATGGAAAGATGCATAATAGAAATATTTTTATTATAAAAGCGTTATTTTCATTAGATTCAATTTCTATGCATAGAAAGATGCATATTGGATTTTTTTAATTATAAAAGTGTTGTTTTCATTAGATTCCATTTCTATGCATAGAAAGATGCATATTGGAAATTTTTTTATTATAAAAGTGTTATTTTTATTAGATTTAAATTCTATACATAGAAAGATGCATATTGGAAATCTTTTTATTTTAAAAGTGTTATTCCTATTAAATTGATTTTATGCATAAATAGATGCATAAAGAATTTTTATATCAAATTAAATTTTCTTTAATTCTATGTTTAATTTCCATGAATAATTGATAAATGAATAAGTAAATACTCTAAGAGAGAACAGATAAATGATTAATTTATTCCTCATTCGAATTCTCGAGATTAATTTAGAAATCAATGAAGTAAATATTCAACAAATAAAATTCAGTAAATTAGGAATTGAAATATCACCCCCTTTTTCGAGAAAGATAATTCAGGAAGAAAAAGAGATGTGAGGTAAATAGAAGTGATGAGATGTGTGATGTGAATAAGATAGATGTGAATGAAGGGATGAATAGTTATGATGTGAATAGAGGTGATGAGATGTGTGATGTGAATCAGATAGATATGTGAATGAAGGGATGAATAGTTTGTGATGTGAATAGAGGTGATGAGATGTGAATCAGATAGATATGTAAATGAAGGGATGAATAGTTTGTGATGTGAATAGAGGTGATGAGATAGGAGGTAAATAGATGTGATGAGATGTGTGATGTGAATCAGATAGATGTGAATGAAGGGGTGGATAGATGTGACGTGAATAGAGGTGATGAGATGTGAGGTAAATAGATGTGATGAGATGTGAGGTAAATAGATGTGATGAGATGTGCGATGTAAATCAGATAGATATGAATGAAGAGATGGATAGATGTGATGAGAATAGAGGTGATGAGATGTGAGGTGAATAGATGTGAGGTGATGAGATGTGAGGTGAATAGATGTGATGAGAATAGAGGTGATGAGATGTGAGGTGAATAGATGTGATGAGATGTGTGATGTGAATCAGATAGATCTGCATGAATGGATGGATAGATGTGATGAGAATAGAGGTGATGAGATGTGAGGTGAATAGACGTGATGAGATATGTGATGTGATGTGAGGTGAATAGACGTGATGAGATATGTGATGTGAATCAGATAGATGTGAATGAAGGGATGGATAGATGTAATGAGAATAGAGGTGATGAGATGTGATGAGAATAGAGGTGATGAGATGTGAGGTGAATAGATGTGATGAGATGTCATGAGATGTGAGGTGAATAGATGTGATGAGATGTGTGATGTGAATAGGGGTGAAGAGATGTGAGGTGAATAGATGTGATGTCATGTGAATGAGGATATAAATGAATGATATGGGATGTGAGGTGAATAGATGTGATGTCATGTGAATGAGGATATAAATGAATGATATGGGATGTGAGTGGATGTATGTGAAAGAATGGATGTGAATGTATGTAAAAGAATGTGATGTGGATGTGTATGCGAAGGAATGTGATGTGATGAAAATATATGTGATGTGACATGAATATATGTGGATGTGAAGTGATAGATATGAATGTATGAATAGATGTGGGTAGTCGTACAGGTGAACGATTAGATGGATGTGTATGAATGAGATATAGTGTGGACAGAAGTGATGTGATATAATGTGGATAGAATGTATGTGATGGGATGGTTATGAGAATGTATGTGGTGGTATGAATGAATGAATGTGATGGTTAATGAATGAATGAGATGTGATGAGTGTAAATGGATGTGATATAATTGAATGTGATGGACGAGAATTGATGTGGTGTCATGTGAATTGTCATGTGAATGATTATGATGTTATGAGAAATGGAATACAGATGAAATAAATGAGGAATGATGTGGAACAATGTGGAAAGACGAGAGTTGATTATAGAAATTGTATTTATGACATGTTTTTAAATGAGTGTTTTATGTCAAGAATGCTGGGGAAGCATATTGACCGTCTTGAGGCTGTAGAGACCTAATCTGATAAAGTTGCAACAGTTGACAAAGAGTCAATGGAGGACATCTCACGTACCAAGGTCGGCCAAGGTCTTGACCAGCCTCGGTTCGATTAAAATGGTGAGCTTCTAGTACGGTGGATGAGGGACCAAAGAAGCGGCCTATGAGTGAAGTGCTAGGTCACCTGCTGTGCAAAGGATCCTAGAGGGTGCTGACCATACGGTGCTCAGGCTCTGGGTTGCCGATGATACCCACACGTGCGTCGAGGAAGATATTGGAACAAGGAGTAAGAGTTGTTTTCTGAATTCGAGCGTGGGTCTGATTGATTGACCTTGCTGGTCAACAGATGAGTCCATGGCTATTTTATATGGATCCGTTGGTTGATCTTGTTGATCTTGTTGATCTTGTTGATCTTGTTGATCTTGTTGATCTTCAACGGAGATTCCATTTTGATATGTGAATATATTGTCGAGTACTATGAGCTAGGAACCATCAAAAGGCCCCTGAGTCGACAGGTGGTGAGCGTTCTGGTTGCCAATGATGCCATAGGTACACCGATGAAAGAATGATTAGAAATAAGGATTCAACCGGAGATTTTGAGGATTATGATGAGTGACACTATGATTTTATTACATGATTGTTTTAAAGACAGTTGAATCTGTGAAAAAGGCAATTTCATATTGGGTGTGTAAGTGGTGTGACTAGTTTTAAGTTTGCATGAACATCTGGCTAGGGGGCCTGGGAACTCTTTTCCATGGTACCCAAGAAAAAACCTTACCAAATTCCTAATTGGATCCCATCACTAGTGTGGTTGGGCGGTTGGCTGGTGGGCGGTTGGCTAACCCATGGGATTGGATGGGGTTAGGATGGAGTGATGGATCTCGAATTTGAGACTCAATTGTGTTATGGTACGATAGATGAAATAAATCCCAGACAAAAATTTTTCTATGGAAAAGAATCAATGGCTATGCCTCTCAATGAGGAAAAAAGCATTGGTCTCTATGATCAAAGTGCAATCTTTTCCCTCATCTGACTATGAGACTTACAGGTTCGGTCAGATCAGTTCAGTGAGTTAAGACTTTTGACTACGTTAGAGAAAAATTATCCTTGGTGGAATCGCCCGTACTTTTCGGGCAAGGGAAGTGTGTCCGAGCTCGGTTTTGGAAGAACCGATGGATTAGTCTCTTGTCTGGATATCCGTGGGTGAGAAGATCAACGAGGCTATCCTGTGTTGGCACATAGACCAAGCTGATCTCTCCTGCTGAGAGTCTCTCCCTGACATAGTGATAATGCACTTCAATGTGCTTTGTGCGAGCATGAAAAACTGGGTTTCTTGCAACTACCAATGCGCTCTGACTGTCAGTGTAGATAGAGGTGGCAGACTCCTGTCCCCAATACCCAAGTCAGCGATAAGCCGTCTGAGCCACACACACTCAACCGTAGCTATGAAAGGTGCTGTGTACTCAGCTTCACAACTAGAACTGGCCACAGTAGGTTGCTTCTTGCTCAACCGTAGCTATGAAAGGTGCTCTGTACTCAGCTTCACAACTAGAACTGGCCACAGTAGGTTGCTTCTTGCTCAACCAAGATATGCATGAGCTATCGAGCATGAAACAAAAACCACTTGTGGACACTCTTGTGTCATAGCAACCAACCCAATCTGAGTCTAAAAAAGCATGTAAATCTGGTGGCAACGATCCCCCCTTGGGATAAAAGAACCCAAGATATATGGTGCCACTCAAGTAGCGAAAGATGCATTTAACTACCTTCCAATGCTGACCCTGGGCTATGCATAAACATGCTCACCTGCGAGACTACAAACTAAATGTCCGGCCTCGTACTGCATACATAAATGAGGCAACCAACAGCTGTCTGATAGAGTGTAACATCAAAGTGATCTCCAACATCATGAAGACTCAACTTCAAACCTGTCTCCATTGGAGTAGCAATAGGCTTGCAGTCTTCAAGGCCAAATCTCCGCAACAATGTCTCAATATACTTTGTCTGACACAAAGCAATACCTCCATCACACTGCTTAAACTGTATCCCCAAATAATGATGCAAATGCCCCAAATCTGACATCTCAAAAGAGGCATTTAAATTAGCCTTAAAATCACCAATATGACTCTCATTTGGTCCTGTGAGTAGCATGTCATCGACATAGAGAGCAATGATTAGATGTACATCATCCACACGTTTAGCATACAAAGTGCTTTCTGTTGGACTATTTTGAAAACCATGTGCAGTCAAATATGCATGTATCTTTTCATACCAAGCTCGTGGAGCTTGCTTTAAACCATATAAAGCCTTTTTCAACCTGCACACTTTGTTTTCTTGCCCTCTTTGAACAAAACCACGAGGATGCAATGCATACACCTCCTCATGCAAATCTCCATTCAAGAACACAGTCTTTATGTCCAACTGATGTACATTCCAACCATTATGAGCTGCCAATGCACAAATGCTATGAATGGTAGTCATACGACAAATGGGAGCAAAGGTCTCATCAAAAACAATGCGCTTTTCTTGAGCATAACCCTTTGCAACAAGTCTAGCTTTATAGCAATCAACATTGCCATTTGGCTTTCGTTTCAACTTAAAAACCCACTTATATCCAATGGCCTTTTTACCAATAGGCAAATCACACAAAGACCATGTACCATTCTTCATTATAGCATCATATTCACTTTGCATTGCAGCCAACCAATTTTCTGATTTTTGTGCCTCATCAAATGAAAGAGGTTCTTCCTCTTCACACATACTAGACACAGCCAAAGCATAACAATCTTATGCATAAGAGGCATGCTGAAAACCTGAACGAGTACGACTAGATATAGGTGTATCAATTTTACTATCACGCAAGGTTTGCACCAGCCATTTAGGCATACCTCTAGCCTACTCATTTTCAGCCCTATCCTCATGAATTACATCCTGTAAATCTGTATCAGAAATAGGCTGATCTATGATGTCGTTTGAAATCTGCATAGGCTGAGTATTTGCCTCATTAGGACTTACATTTGAATTCCCACCTGTAAATAGAGGCAACAACGTATCAAATACATCCCGTGAGCTCACACCTATCTCTTTGGTACATGATAACAAAGGCTGCACAGCATCTTCCACAAAAACAACATCTCGACTAATCAAGATACGCTTTGACTGCGGATGATACAATTTGTAACCCTTGCTCTCAGCACTGTAACCAACAAAAATGCATTTGACAGCCTTATCATCCAATTTTCTGCGTTGTTGCACAGGCACTAAAGCATAGGCCAAGCAACCAAAGACATGCAAGTGACCAATAGAAGGCTTCCTGCCATGCCAGGCTTCGTATGGAGTAATAGACTGCATGGCCTTAGGGGGACACCTGTTGAGTACATATGCAGCACACATGACAGCCTCAAGCCAAAATGCATGTGGCAAAGCTTGGCTCTTGACCATACATCATGCCATCTCCATAAGTAACCTATTTTTTCTCTCAGTAACACCATTTTGCTGAGAGGTATACGGCACTGTACATTGGTGTTTTATCCCATGACTAGCCAGAAATGCATCAAACTCTTTAGACATGTACTCCCCCCCTCGATCAGAACGGAGGTGCCCATAGTACAATTGGATACATTTTCTACCATAAGCATAAACTGTTTGAAGCACAAAAACACTTCGGACTTTGCCTTCAGTGGATATACCCATGCATGCCTTGAGTAATCATCAATGAAAGTCACAAAGTACAAGTGGATATACCCATGCATGCCTTGAGTAATCATCAATGAAAGTCACAAAGTACAAGTGGATATACCCATGCATGCCTTGAGTAATCATCAATGAAAGTCACAAAGTACAAGTGTTTACCAAATGACAGAGTTTGCATAGGCGCACATACATCACTACGTACAAGTTGCAATTTGTGAGTGGCCCGCACAGAACCATCCTTTGGAAATGCAGAACGCTACATTTTGCCCAAAATACAGCCTTCACAAACATGTTTTAATGGTGCCTCAAGAGGGGGCAATGAAGCGACCATATCAAATTTCTGCAAACGTAGTAAACTAGCAAAGTTTAGATGACCAAAACGAGCATGCCATAGTATTGCATCAGAAACTACCTTTTCATCAGAAACTACATTTGCTGAATCTTCCACACACTTGTCATAAGAATTGAGCCTATACAGCCCACGAAACAAGGTGCTAGATACAATAATCGTATCACCAGAAGTCAAATCATGATGAACAGTACATCTGTCATCCACAAATTTGACTACAAGTCCAAGTCTAGCAAGCACAGAGATAGACAATAGATTCTTCTTTATTCCTGGCACATACAAAGCATCTGAAAATGTGAAAGCGCTGCCATTTGCAACAGTAAGCATAATTTTACCAATGCCCTTCACTGGGTAAGAAGCATTATTGGCACATGTGACAGTATTCCCATTAGGGATAGCCTCAAGATAAGTAAACATATCACGATGCGAGGTAATGTACTTTGCAGCACCACTGTCAAAATACCAAACAGGTCATACTGGCAATACATGCTAAACGCCCATTCTGTATCCTACACAACATTTGCAGAATCTGCATTTGTAGAAGCATCCACTATTGTGGCTGCATTTGATCTTTCTTCTTTGACTCTTTAGCCTTTAGCTTAGGGCAATTCTTAATGACATAATCAGTTGCCTTACAATAGTTGCACCTGGTCTTTTTCTTGTCTTTATCAAGAGCCTTCTCAGACTTATTGTTGCTACCTGTGGAAGGAGAAGAAGTTGCAGACCTATTAATAGGTGAAGAAACAGTGGAAGGGGCTGCCTTACCACTTCTTCTCTGTTGGATAGCAACAAATGCCTGATCAACTGCACACTGCCTAGCCCTAATCAATTGCATGCTGCCTAGCCCTGTTTTGCCTGGACTGCGCTTCTTGCAAGAGCTTGTTGACTAAAGTATCATACTTGACAACATCAGGTCTGTCCTCAATGACAAGTCTCCACGTGGAAGCAAAAGTCTGATATGACTTAGGTAAAGCATCAAGAACAGTCTGCACAAGAGAATGATCAGGAATAATCTCACCTGCAGAAATCAACTCTTCCTTGAAATCTTTAATCTCAGCAAGAAAAACATTCATGTCATCATCTTCCTGCATAATCTTTGATTCTAGCTCTTTACGCAGGTAAGAGATTTTTGCCTCGTTACGACCTGCATACAAACCAGCTAGAATATCCCAAGCCTGCATACAAACCAGCTAGAATATCCCAAGCCTGTTTTGTTGTTTTAGCTGAACGAATATGTGGGGTGATGTTACATTTGACAGAAAGTGCAATCAAGGCATGAGCCTGTGCATCTTTACCATCCCAACGAGCTTGTTCAGCAGTGGGTAAAAAAGCAGCAACAGTAGAGCTACTAGAACCTGCAACACCCTCAACAGATCCTACATCCACAGAACCTGGACGTACATCCATACCCTGCACAATGTTCCACACTCCTTTTGCAACTAAAACATGCTACATCATGTATGCCCAAAGTGGGTAGTTGCTGTCTCCATCCAATTTGTCATCAGTAGACAACATACGAAATACATCATTGCTGTTATCAGCCATGGCCACTGACTAAAACGGATGTAAAAGCTACCTGTAATGAATCAAAGACTCAACAGAAAACAACTCGTGCTATGTAGCATGGTCCACAATAGAATATGTATGCCTGTTTTGCAGAAAATTGCACTGTTGAAATTTCTGCAAAAAATGACGAAAACATCTCTGCAGAACTTGCAATGCAAAAATGGAGCCCGAAACGACCTCAGATGCGAATTCTGAGAACACGAAGCCCTAGGGGTTTATTTGCAGAGTATAGGGACCTGCAAAGCGCTTGTGAAAGCTCACCTCAATCGGAGAACGTGAGTCGGAGGGTGCCAGCGGCATAGCCCTGGGAGCTGATGCCTGCTCTGATACCAATTGTTGGAATTAGGGTTAAAGGAAAGCACACAAAGCTTGGAGAAGAAGAAGCAAGAATACACACAACACACAATGTATTAGATTGTGTCAATGTACAAAAGATAAGTTAGCCCTAGAATGATGGGCGTATATACAAGCAGGGGGAAAAAACCTCCTAAAGAGGGAAAAAGTGCCCCGGCGGTCCTAAGTGTGTTCACACACATCACTGCCTAAATATATGGCAACATATGTGCCATATACCTGGCCGATTTACTTTTGGAGAGTCAGATTTTCCCTTAAGGGGATGATGCCTAGAGGGCTGGCTTTGTTTCTTGCAGAGTTAGGCAAACGCGAGTGATAGAAGAGGTGCCAACACACACACTATCACACAATGATTTGCAAGAACAAAAAACTAAGAAAGCACCAAATTGCAACCAAATTCAACAAGTGAGTGTGTTTTGTTCTGCCTCTTTGGGGTCTACATGAGTCTCAAGGAGTGGAATTATGGCTTTCAGTGTGAATCCAAGGACTCTACCTTTGAACTTACAAAAATCCCATTCAATAAATATAATTCTTGCACTTCCATGTGGTCAACTACAATCTAACAAATCTCTTAAAAAAGAGGTGAGCTTTTTAACAAGAATAATATTTATTTTGCATTTCCAAGAAGAATCATTAATGTTATGTTTATAAATTGTTGAAAATTTTATATTTTTTTTGGGTTTTTCAACACAAATTTAACTTTGTTTTACATCATTTAGTTTTGTTAACAACTGGAATCAATAGTTTTTGTATCTTTCAAATTATTAAAGTGTTCTTTTGGGAAAAATAACAGAGTAATTATTTATCGATTCTAATAATTTTATGTGAATTTTGAGGGATCTTGTCAAGTTTTCTAAAATTTCTTATTTTGAGACCACTTTTGCTAAATTTTGAGAAGAGTGTGGTTTCTTGTTTATCACCCTTTCATAGTGGGATTCTGGAATCTAGTTTTCTAAATTCACGATATCAAATTTTTCAGTCAAGACTCTAGAATTCAACTTTCATGCTAGTTTCAACTTGACTAGCTAGTCTTAACTTCATGTTTTGTTTGGTCTAGATTCTGGAATCCAAGTTCTGAATTGTTTTTTGAAGAGTCTTGCCAACCTCACGTTTCTAAAAACACTTTTGGAGTAATTTTTCCTTTTTTTGTTAGTGTAATTTTTCTTAACCTTAGTATTTATTTTGCAAACCATGGCATCACAGTCTCAGCTCGCTCACTCCAAGAAGAAGTTCAAAACCACAAAACATGCATCATCTTCTCAACTTGGTGATGTAAGTGAAAGGTTGGGGCACTCAGATTCCTTGACTCCTTCTCATTTGCAAGCACCACCCATGAGTCTAGCATTTGTAGAGACAAGATGGATCAACTCACCAAGTGGTATGTTGAGAAGAGAGCTCCTTGAAGCTGAAGAGTTTCCAGAAGAACGCCAGGTCATGCCAACAAGGGAAAGGTTGTTTAAAGGAAAGCCTCTTGTTGCAAGTAGAATAGTTTCCACAGGAAAGCCAGCCCACACCATCAAGATGGAAAGGTCATAAAGGTAAACGCTTGGTGTCAAATGAGATGGAGGCTCGTGTGCCCAAGGCTCTGGAACCTAGTAGCAAGGGCTCTTTTGAGGGAAAGACTAAAAAATCTAGGTATGGGCATGGTTGGACCTTGACCATAGGAACGCCTGGCCTTCATAAGCAAGTAGTTGAGCCTACTGCTCCCTTTTTGCTTGTGACTAAACATAAAGGTTTTTCAAGTGAGGCTAATGAATTTCAACATGGTGGACGTATTATAACTATAATGGAACAAAGATCAAAGAAGATATATTTTCTTGTTGAGCATGAATTAGAACCATCCCAAGTTGTTATCCTCCTACTTCAAAAGGACTTTGAGCTACAAGAGGTCAAACCCTTAGCACACAACAGTTTCTTGAAGATGCGATACAAACAAGAGGCTTAGTAAGCTGAATTTCTCTTTATCTCCTAGTTACTCAAATTATAATTTTCATCGTCTTTTTTTGAGTTTCTATTATTTTGGTGGATTTTAGAGTTTTGGTCAAGCATTTTTGGAGCACATGGATAGTATTTTTGGTGATCCGGATTCTACAAGTAGCTCTAATGAAGATGACAGAAGATCTAGACACAGAAACACAAAGTGAAGGTGAGCCACTTGAAGAAGAAACTACTCTGCTTAAACCTCATGTAGAAGATACGAGCAAGAAAGGTCATAAAGGCTCAAAGAAAAATAAGGAGAAGCAATTCTAGAAGCTGAGATTGTGCCTTCAGGTCCAGGTGCACCCTTACCACTTGCACCGGATAAGACTTCAGATCATGCTATCCGAGAGATGTGTAAGAAGACGAAGATGGTTGATCCTTTACCTTGTGAGCTGCCTTTTAGTTGTATCGGAGAACCAGTGCAGCAACTCCTGCTGAGGGTAAAAATTGATGAAAGCTTCATAAAAAAAAACCTGTTGTACCATAACACTTTCCTGTCCATCAGCATAAGAAACATCACCATCAAAACCAGCCACCACAGGCAAAACAAACTCCCCTTCGAAAGGCACCATTCCCAAAGCATCCACCTCAGTTCTTGTATGCTCATCTTCATCAAAACCACCAAGAAATTCATCTATTACAGCATCCATAGACTCATCTATAACAGCAGCATCATTCAAAGTCTTCTAGTGTTTCTCTTCCTTCTTAGCCTCAATTCTGGTCATGGCTTTTTTAACATTTATGCACATGTGACCATCCAACTCCGACTCAGGCTCCTCATCCTGCAGACTGTCTATTTCCCACTCATCCCACACAGGTTCATTATCCAAAGACTTAAAAGCAAGCTCTTTCACATCACATGCATACCTTTGCTCATGATTCATTTGTACCTCCTTGCATTCCTCATGTATGGCTTCTTCTTGTTCAGCAACCTCATCAGCAAGTTATCAATAACCATAACATCCATCTCTGCATCCTCCTCACTGGATGAAGTATCTTCTGTTCCCTCACTAGTAGTGGTGCTACTGGTCATGTCATCACTCGAATCAGCTTCACTTTCCTCTTCATCACACGAACAGGCTTCTGGTTATCCATGTTAAATTGCTTCTTATCCCCTCTCCTATCATACAGAGTAATGACCCCTTTCCTCCAATCCTGAACAGCCTTCACCGCTCTCTGCCATGGTCTTCCAAAAAATGATGGGGAAGGCACCCATTCCTGCAGGCATAACATGACAATCCACAAGCACCTTTACATCAAAAGCTTGCAATTCCAATTCCTTGATCATACCTAAGCATTTGACCTTCTGATGATTAGCTAGCCGAATTCGGAATCCAGACGCTTCTGTAAAATTAAGACCAAGCCTCTCCACAGCTGCTAATGTGATCACACAAATTTGTGCTCCACCATCTATGTATGCTTCTCCCAGATTCTTCCCTTTATACCACACATTCACCACAGGACATATATCAGGCAACTCCTGAACAGATAGAACAGTCACTATCCCTTTGGCAGGCTCCTTCTCTCTCGGGTTCACAAGTCTTTTCCACTTACGCTTCAAATTGGGAGCTAACTCTATCAATTGCCCAAAAGTAATGTTAGCCTTCCTTTCAGTCATGTCCTCCTGCTGTAACTATCCTGCCCACCCCCTAGTGGAAAATCAGTTACCTGAACTTCCTACGAGGCTTCCACTTCTGCTTGACCTTCACATCCCCTCCTTCCTTCACTTTACCTTTCTTCTTGTTTGCTAGGCCTTGCAGCATCTTTGCCTTCCCTTTCCTGTGGCATCCGTTTCACATCAGCTTCTGCTTCCTTCGTCTTCTCAAGGGTGACCACATCTATCACCTTAGTTTTTCCTTTCTCCTCAACTGTGATTCCACTGGGGCCTGCTTGATCCCTGATATCAATACCATAATCATTTGACCTATCAGGTAACTGTGAAGGTAGTGGGTACATATCACCACCCATTCGCTGAGGCTTATCACAATCTGTACTCAGATGACCAAGCTCACCAACAGTTTCAGCATGTAGGAATGAAATGACGGCCTCTACCGCGACCACATCCATATCCTGCTTGTCCATCACCCCCTTTAGGATTATTGCCACGGCCTCTACAACGTCCACCACCTGTACTTCCCATTAAATTTAAGCTCAAATTCTTCATAAGATCAACCATCTGTTTCATATCCTGTCGCAATCCCTCATCAGAACCTGCAGGAACCATAGGTACTCCTTGACTAGCTTGTGGCACCATCTACATAGCTTGGGCTTCAGTGGGCTTCATCCTCTCAATCACTGCATTCATGGGTGTAGCCTCCACTCTACGAATCTCCGGCTGTGCTGCAACTAGAATCATCCCCAGCTGATTGATCCACTGCAACTTCCAGTCTTTTGACTTAGCAATTTCTACCGCATCCTCAAAAGACCTGGGCTTCTTCAATTCTACTCTCCAGCGAATACTCCTCTTAAGCTCGGCTACAAACTTGTTTTTCTTCATCATGTCAGGGGGTACCTGGTCTTCCCCTAAAGCCCTGCATAGAGTCTCCCATAGCAAAGAAATTTTTTTCATATAATCATCTATTGATTCAAACTCACCTTGTGTCAAAGCTTGCACCTCATGCCAAACCTTGTCGGGGTCTTCTACCTTCTTGAACATGTTGCTAAGTGCTGTCTTTAATCCATCCTTAGTCATCTCAATGCGTGGAACAGCATCCCTTAACGACTCCTCATAAGCTCTGTACCAGGTCCTTGCATCCCCTTTCAAGCAAATGCTCAGTAGCCGCAACACCTATACCGACTCATTAATATGGTTGCTTATACATGCAACCTCCATCCTTTCCAAGAAGTCTGCCACATCCTCATTCGGACCACCATAAAACTCTGGATAAGACATCATCTTGATCCCCAAACTTCACCTTCAATCCCAAAAAAAAACCCAAAAACACCTTCCTTCAATCTCTCACTCTGAGGCATACACCCTCGT
This sequence comes from Cibotium barometz, assembly GCF_041138505.1. Classification (NCBI taxonomy): domain Eukaryota; kingdom Viridiplantae; phylum Streptophyta; class Polypodiopsida; order Cyatheales; family Cibotiaceae; genus Cibotium; species Cibotium barometz. The sequence goes on from NC_141076.1 coordinate 38,683,392, forward strand.
AAGAGAAATCCCTGAGCTATCCTCAGTCAAAACAATGCCTGAGCAACTCCTCAGTGGGGGCACCAGAAGGATGGGAGGTGAAAAAAAGAAAGAAAAGCCTGTCTCTATAGCTCTTCCACCTCCCAAACTTGGAAACACTACCACGAACGGGGCACCACCAGCCACCGGCTGGAACACTCTCTCACCATTCGCCACGCACCCACACCATAAAGACAGCTCACAAACATGAAGGAACAGATAATTATCCAGCAAAAAACATACAAAGCACCAACCATGTACAACTCAGCAAATACACCAAAGACCAGGACTCTGGCCACGATTTACTGCCAAGGGAATACACCCTTGCGTCTGACGACCAAGCCTCTGTCTCCCGGTCCCTGCAATCTCCAGAGGGCGCCCACACTAGTAACCCTTTTTCTCTTTCTCTGTAGCGCGGCTACTCTCTGTCCCCAGTTGCTACCTACCAATTGTCGTAGGCAAGCCCCACTGTCTCCAGCCCACACATCAGCACCTCTTCTTCATCCAACACACAAAACACCAAGGCTCTATCTCTGGTCAGCATCCCCTCTCTACCTGCAAATCACCGCGCCCACACAAAACCAGCTACTCCTCACCAGAAGGCGCCCACACCAGCTAACCTTCAACTCAGCAGCTCCCACTCTCTATGTGTCGTGACCAGCAGCTTCACCAACCACCAGAGCCTTGCACAATCTCTTCAGCACCACAAACCACTGTTCAACGCAGTGCTAGGGAAGTTGCTCTATGTCCACATCACTCCGTGCATGGATTTGGACATCGCAATCACTTCTCCCAATGCATCAAAGTTGGGTTCCAATGCCATTCAACACACTTGTTTATCTCCTTGGTTCTCGTCGTGGTCTCTTCTTGGAGTAATTGGTTTTGTTGATTTATATGATACACAGCTAGATCAATGCATTCTAGCTCTACCACATGGTAGAGCTAGACCTCAAATGCAATTCTAGCTCCACCACATGGTAGAGCTGGACCTCAAAGCATTCTAGCTCTACGATGTGGTCTAGGTTGGATACAGCTCTACCACGTGGTAGAGCTAGATCAAATGCAATTCTAGCTTCTTTGTTTTTTTTCATGTGAAGTAGATCTCTTCTTGGAGTAATTGATTTTGTTGATCTGCATGGTACACAGCTAGATCGATGCATTCTAGCTCCACCATATGGTAGAGCTAGATCGAATGCAATTGTAACTCCCTAGTTCTCGTCATGTGAAGTAGGTCTCTTCTTAGAGTAATTGGTTTTGTTGATCTGCATGAAACACAGCTAGATCCCGGTTGCTTGCCACACGTTTGTCCATGCATGATTCAAATTTCATGCCTCTTCGGTGCCGTTTGGGCCACGGTTGGAAATTTCTGCCATTTGGTACACTCATGCATCTTTTTTGAGAACCCGGATTCGAATTAGAAGTTGAGGATCCGAGACCCCATCAAAGAACAGACCACAAGAACTTGTGCTAGGGAAGTTGCTCTATGTCCACATCACTCCGTGCATGGATTTGGGCATCGCAATCACTTCTCCCAGCACGTCAAGGTTGGGTCCCGGTGAATATAGTGCAAAATCGCCATAACAGGGTTTTGGATCCGAAATGAGTCCGAATCGCATCTGAACACAACAAGAAAGATCCACGTTGCTTGCCACACATTTGTCCATGCATGATTTGAATTTCATGCCTCTTCCGTGCCGTTTGGGCCATGGTTGGAAATTTCTGCCATTTGGCATGCTCGTGCATCTTTTTCGAGAAGCCAGATTCAGACAGTTAGAAGTGGAGGATCTGAGACCCCATCAGAGAACGGACCACACAGAATTATGCTAGGGAAGTTGCTCTATGTCCACATCACCCCGTGCATGGATTTGGGCATCACAATCTATTCCGAGTGCGTCAAAGTTGGGTCCCGGCAAAGATAGTGCAAAATCGCCAAAACAGAGTTTCAGATCCGAAATGCGTTCGAATCGCATCTGAACACAACAAGAAAGATCCAGGTTGCTTGCCACACATTTTTCCATGCATGATTCGATTTTCATGCCTCTTCGGCGCGCCGTTTGGGCCACGGTTGGAAATTTCTGCCATTTGGCACGCTCGTGCATCTTTTTCGAGAACCCGGATTCGGACAGTTAGAAGTTGAGGATCTGGGACCCAATCAGAGAACGGACCACACAATGACTTGTGATAGGGAAGTTGCTCTATGTCCACATCACTCTGTGCATGGATTTGGGCATCACAATCAATTCTCCCAGCGCGTCAAAGTTGGGTCAGGATGAAGATTTTGCAAAATCGCCATAACAGAGTTTCGGATCCGAAATGAGTTCGAATTGCATCTGAACACAACAAGAAAGATCTGGGTTGCTTGCCACACATTTGTCCATGCATGATTCGAATTTCATGTCTCTTCGCCTTCGTTTAGGCCAGTGTTGGAAATTTCTGTCATTTGTCACGCTCGTGCATCTTTTTCGAGAACCCGGATTCAGAGAGTTAGAAGTTGAGGATCTAGGACCCCATCAGAGAACGAACCACACAAACTTATGCTAGGGAAGTTTCTCTATGTCCACATCACTCCGTGAATGGATTTGGGCATCGCAATCACTTCTCCCAGTGTGTCAAAGTTGGGTCCCAGCAGCGACGAAGATAGTACAAAATCGCCATAACAGAGTTTCGGATCCAAAACGAGTCCGAATCGCATCTGAACACAAGAAGAAAGATCCGGGTTGCTTGCCACACATTTGTCCATGCATGATTCGAATTTCATGCCTCTTCGGTGCCATTTGGCCACAGTTGAAAATTTCTACCATTTGGCACGCTCGTGCATCTTTTTTGAGAACCCGGATTCGAACAATTAGAAGTTGAGGATCCGAGACCCCATCAAAGAACAGACCACAGAAACTTGTGCTAGGGAAGTTGCTCTATGTCCACATCACTCCGTGCATGGATTTGGGCATCGCAATCACTTCTCGCAGCACGTCAAAGTTGGGCCGGGCGAAGATAGTGCAAAATCGCCATAACAGGGTTTTGGATCCGAAAGTCCGAATCGCATCTGAACACAACAAGAAAGATCCGGGTTGCTTGCCACACATTTGTCCATGCATGATTCGAATTTCATGCCTCCTCCACGCCGTTTGGGCCACGGTTGGAAATTTCTGCCATTTGGCATGCTCGTGCATCTTTTTCGAGAAGCTAGATTCAGACAGTTAGAAGTTGAGGATCCGAGACCCCATCAGAGAACGGACCACACGGACTTATGCTAGGGAAGTTGCTCTATGTCCACATCACCTCGTGCATGGAATTGGGCATCACAATCTATTCTTCGAGCGCATCAAAGTTGGGTCCCGACGGCGGCGAAGATAGTGCAAAATCACCAAAACAGAGTTTCGGATCCGAATCGCATCTGAACATAACAAGAAAGATCCGGGTTGCTTGCCACACATTTGTCCATGCATGATTCGATTTACATGCCTCTTCGGCGCCGTTTGGGCCACGGTTGGAAATTTATGCCATTTGGCATGTTCGTGCATCTTTTTCGAGTACCCAGATTATTCGGACAGTTAGAAGTTGAGGATCTGGGACCCCATCAGAGAACGGACCACACAATGACGTGCTAGAAAATTTGCTCTATGTCACATCAATCCGTGCATAGATTTGGGCATCACAATCAATTCTCCCAGTGCGTCAAAGTTGGGTCCGGATGAAGATAGTGCAAAATCGCCATAACAGAGTTTCGGATCCGAAATGAGTCTGAATTGCATCTGAACACAACAAGAAAGATACGGGTTTCTTGCCATACATTTGTCCATGCATGATTCGAATTTCATGCCTCTTCGATGCCGTTTGGGCCAGTGTTGGAAATTTCTGCCATTTGCCACGCTCGTGCATCTTTTTCGAGAACCCGGATTCGGACAGTTAGAAGTTGAGGATCCGGGACCTTATCAGATAACGGACCACACGGACTTGTGCTAGGGAAGTTGCTCTATGTCCACATCACTCCGTGCATGGATTTGGGCATCGCAATCACTTCTCCCAGCATGTCAAAGTTGGGTCCTGAGACGAAGATAGTACAAAATCATCATAACAGAGTTTCGGATCCGAAATGAGTCCGAATTGCATCTGAACACAACAAGAAAGATCCGGGTTGCTTGCCACACATTTTTCCATGCATGATTCGATTTTCATGCCTCTTCGGTGCAATTTGGGCCACGGTTGGAAATTTCTGCCATTTGGCATGCTCGTGCATCTTTTTCGAGAACCCGGATTCGATAGTTAGAAGTTGAGGATCCAGGACCCCATCAGAGAATGGACCACTAGGACTTGTGCTAGGAAAGTTGCTCTATGTCCACATCACTCCGTGCATGGATTTGGGCATCGCAAAATCAGTTCTCCCAGCATGTCAAAGTTGGGTCTCGACGACGAAGATAGTGCAAAATCGCCCATAACAGAGTTTCGGGTTCGAAATGAGTGCGAATTGCATTTGAACACAGCAAGATAGATCCGGGTTGCTTGCCACACATTTGTCCATGCATGATTCGAATTTCATTCTTCTTCGACGCCGGTTGGGGCACGGTTGGAAATTTTTGCCATTTTCCATGCTCGTGCATCTTTTTCGAGAACTCGGATTCGGACAGTTAGAAGTTGAGGATCCGGGACCCCATCAGAGAACGGACCACACGAACTTGTGCTAGGGAAGTTGCTCAATGTCCACATCACTCCGTGCATGGATTTGGGCATCGCAATCACTTCTCCCAGCGTGTCAAAGTTGGGTCCCAATGCCATTCAACACACTTGTTTATCTCCTTGGTTTTCATCATGGTCTCTTCTTGGAGTAATTGGTTTTGTTGATTTGCATGATACACAGCTAGATCAATGCATTCTAGCTCTACCACATGGTAGAGTTAGACCTCAAATGCAATTCTAGCTCCACCACATAGTAGAGCTAGACTTCAAAGCATTCTAGCTCTACGATGTGGTCTACATTGGATACAACTCTACCACGTGGTAGAGCTAGATCAAATGCAATTCTAGCTTCTTGGTTCTTTTCATGTGAATTAGATCTCTTCTTGGAGTAATTGATTTTTTTGATCTGCATGGTACACAGCTAGATCGATGCATTCTAGCTCCACCATATGGTAGAGCTAGATCAAATGCAATTGTAGCTCCTTGGTTCTCGTCATGTGAAGTAGGTCTCTTCTTAGAGTAATTGGTTTTGTTGATCTGCATGGTACACAGATCCGGGTTGCTTGCCACACATTTGTCCATGCATGATTTGAATTTCATGCCTCGTCGGCGTCGTTTAGGCCACGGTTGGAAATTTTTGCCATTTGGCACGCTCGTGCATCTTTTTTGAGAACCCGAATTTGAACAGTTAGAAGTTGAGGATCCGGGACCCCATCAGAGAACAGAGCACACCAACTTGTGCTAGGGAAGTTACTCTATGTCCACATCACTCCGTGCATGGATTTGGGCATCGCAATCACTTCTCCCAGCGCGTCAAAGTTGGTGGTGGGTCCCGGCTAAGATAGTGCAAAATCGCCATAACAGGGTTTTTGATCTGAAATGAGTCCGAATCGCATCTGAACCCAACAAGAGGGATCCGGGTTGCTTGCCACACATTTGTCCATGCATGATTAGAATTTCATGCCTCCTTGCCACCGTTTGGGCCACGGTTAGAAATTTTTGCCATTTGGCACGCTCGTGTATCTTTTTCGAGAAGCCAGATTTGGACAGTTAGAAGTTGAGGATCCGAGACCCCATCAGAGAACGGACCACACGGACTTAATATGCTAGGAAAGTTTTTCTATGTCCACATCACCTTGTGCAAGGATTTGGGCATCACAATCTATTCTCTGAGCGCGTCAAAGTTGGGTCTTGGTAAAAGTGCAAAATTCCCAAAATAGAGTTTTGGATCCGAAATGAGTCCGAATCACATCTAAACACAACAAGAAAGATCCGGGTTTCTTGCCACACATTTGTCAATGCATGATTCGATTTTTATGCCTCTTCGGCACCGTTTGGGCCACGGTTGGAAATTTCTGCCATTTGGCACGCTTGTGCATCTTTTTCAAGAACCCGGATTCGGATAGTTACAAGTTGACAATCCGGGACCCCATCAGAGAACGGACCCCACAATGACTTGTGCTAGGAAAGTTGCTCTATGTCCACATCACTCCGTGCATGGATTTGGACATCACAATCAATTCTCCCAAGCGCGTCAAAGTTGGGTCCCGGCGAAGATAGTGCAAAATTGGCATAACAGAGTTTCGGATCCGAAATGAGTCCGAATTGCATCTAAACACAACAAGAAAGATCCGGGTTGCTTGCCACACATTTGTCCATGCATGATTTGAATTTCATGCCTCTTCGGCACCGTTTGGGCCACTCTTGGAAATTTTCGCCATTTGCCACGCTCATGCATATTTTTCGAGAATTGGGCATCGCAATCACTTCTCCCAGCATGTCAAAGTTGGGTCCCGGTGAAGATAGTGCAAAATCGCCATAACAGAGTTTCGGATCCGAAATGAGTCCGAATCGCATCTGAACACAACAAGAAAGATCCGGGTTGCTTGCCACACATTTTTCCATGCATGATTCGATTTTCATGGCTCTTCGGTGCCGTTTGGGCCACGGTTGGAAATTTTTGCCATTTGGCATGCTCGTGCATCTTTTTCCAAGAACCCCGATTCGGAGAGTTAGAAGTTGAGGATCCGGGACCCCATCAGAGAACGGACCACACGGACTTGTGCTAGGGAAGTTTCTCTATGTCCACATCACTCCGTGCATGGATTTGGGCATAGCAATCACTTCTCCAAGTGCACCAAAGTTGGGTCCCAGCGCCATTCAACACACTTGTTTATCTCGTTGGTTCTCGTCATGGTCTCTTCTTGGAGTAATTGGTTTTGTTGATTTGCATGGTACACAACTAGATCAATGCATTCTAGCTCTACCACATAGTAGAGCTAGATCTCAAATGCATTTCTAGCTCCACCACATGGTAGAGCTAGACCTCAAAGCATTCTAGCTCTACGATGTGGTCTAGGTTGAATACAACTCTACCACGTGGTAGAGCTAGATCAAATGCAATTCTAGCTTCTTGGTTCTTGTCATGTGAAGTAGGTCTCTTCTTAGAGTAATTGATTTTGTTGATCTGCATGGTACATAGCTAGATCGATGCATTCGATCCGCATGGTACACAGCTAGATCGATGCATTGTAGCTTCACCACATGATAGATCTAGACCTCAAATTAATTCTAGCTCCACCACATGGTAGAGCTAGACCCCAAAGCATTCTTGCTCTACAATGTGGTCTAGGTAGAATACAGCTCTACCGCATGGTAGAGCTAGATCAAATGTAATTCCAGCTCCTTGGTTCTCGTCATGGTCTCTTCTTGGAGTATTTGGTTTTGTTGATTTGCATGGTACATAGCTAGATCAATGCATTCTAGCTCTACCACATGGTAGAGCTAGACCTCAAATGCAATTCTAGCTCCACCACATGGTAGAGCTAGACCTCAAAGCATTCTAGTTCTACGATGTGGTCTAGGTTGGACATAGCTCTACCACGTGGTAGAGCTAGATAAAATGTAATTTTAGCTTCTTGGTTCTTGTCATGTGAAGTAGATCTCTTGTTGGAGTAATTAATTTTGTTGATCTGCATGGTACACAGCTAGATCGATGCATTCTAGCTCCACCACATGGTAGAGCTGAATTGAATGCAATTGTAGCTCCTTGGTTCTCATCATGTGAAGTAGGTCTCTAGTAATTAGTTTTGTTGATGTGCATGGTACACAGCTAGATCAATGAATTCTATCAGCTCTGCCACATGGTAGAGCTAGACCTGAAATGCAATTCTAGATCCACCACATGGTAGAGCTAGACCTCAAAGCATTCTAGCTCTACGATGTGGTCTAGGTAGAATACAGCTCTACCACATGGTAGAGTTAGATAAAATGCAATTCTAATAATTGGTTTTGTTGATCTGCATGGTACATAGCTAGATCGATGCATTCTAGCTCTACCACATGGTAGAGCTAGATCGATGCATTCTAGCTCTACCACATGGTAGAGCTAGACTTCAAATGCAATTCTAGCTCCACCACATGGTAGAGCTAGATATCAAAGCATTCTAGCTCTATGATGTGGTCTAGGTTGTTGGATACAGCTCTACCATGTGGTAGAGCTAGATCAAATGCAATTCTAGCTCCTTGGTTCTTGTCATGTGAAGTAGGTCTCTTCTTGGAGTAATTGATTTTGTTAATCCGCATGGTACACAGCTAGATCGATGCATTCTAGCTTCACCACATGATAGATCTAGACCTCAAATTAATTCTAGCTCCACCACATGGTAGATCTAGACCTCAAATTAATTCTAGCTCCACACATGATTGATTTTGTTAATCCGCATGGTACAAATCTAGATCGATGCATTCTAGTTTCACCACATGATAGAGCTAGACCTCAAATTATTTCTAGCTCCACCACATGGTAGAGCTAGACCTCAAAGCATTCTTGCTCTACAATGTGGTCCAAGAATTCTTGCTCTACAGTGTGGTCTAGGTAGAATACAGCTCTACCGCATGGTAGAGCTAGATCAAATGTAATTCTAGCTCCTTGGTTCTCGTCATGGTCTCTTCTTGGAGTAATTGGTTTTGTTGATTTGCATGGTACACAGCTAGAGCAACGCATTCTAGCTCTACCACATGGTAGAGGTAGACCTCAAATGCAATTCTAGCTCCACCACATGGTAGAGCTAGACCTCAAAAAGCATTCTAGCTCTACGATGTGGTCTAGGTTGGATACAGCTCTACCACATGGTAGAGCTAGATCAAATGCAATTCTAGCTCCTTGTTTCTTGTCATGTGAAGTAGATCTCTTCTTGAAGTGATTGATTTTGTTGATCTGCATGGTACACAGCTAGATCGATGCATTCTAGCTCCACCACATGGTAGATTGAATGCAATTGTTGCTCCTTGGTTCTCATCACGTGAAGTAGGGAAGTTGCTAGAGTAATTAGTTTTGTTGATCTGCATGGTACACAGCTAGATCGATGAATTCTAGCTCCACCACATGGTAGAGCCTGATCTGAAATGCAATTCTAGTTCCACCACATGGCAGAGCTAGACCTCAAAGCATTCTACCTCTATGATGTGGTCTAGGTAAAATATAGCTCTACCACGTGGTAGAGCTAGATCAAATGCAGTTCTAACTCCTTGGTTCTTGTCATGTGAAGTAGGTCTCTTCTTGGAGTAATTGGTTTTGTTGATGTGTATGGTACACAGCTAGATCGATGCATTCTTGCCCTACCACATGATACAGCTAGACCTCAAAGCTTTCTACCTCTATGATTCTTGCCCTACCACATGATACAGCTAGACCTCAAAGCTTTCTACCTCTATGATTCTAGCTCCACCACATGGTAGAGCTAGACCTCAAATGCAATTCTAGCTCCACCACATGGTAGAGGTAGACCTCAAAGCATTCTATCTCTACAATGTGGTTTAGGTAGAATACAACTCTACCACAGTTACATTCAAGCTCAGCCAGTTACATTCATTGAAGTCTACCTCTACCACATGGTAGAACTAGAAGAATGCATTCTAGCTCCACCACATGGTAGAGCTAGATTTTGAAGCATTTTGGTCAATACATTTATTAATCTTGCTCTGCCACCTGGTAGAGATAATATCCATTGAAAACTAGCACTAGAATACTTTGAAGTCTAGCTAGAATGCATTTATCTAGCTCTACCGTGTGGTAGAGCATGACTAATAAATGTATTGAGAGCTCCAAGATGGAAATACTCTTCATCTCCTCCACAGTGTTTTCATGGATATATTTTTGAATATGATATTTTAAGTTTTTTTAAAGTGTAAGAATACAATAACTATAATTAACAATTGTGGTTTTTGTTGCAGGTGAAAGATGTCTCAAAAAAGAAAAGTGGTGGAAGTTTCGGTCAGTGTTAACTTTGCCTCTGCTGATCAACAACAGTGGTACTTAGATATTTGGGCTCTTCAGGGTTCACAATTTAACAAAATTCATCTATTTGTTGCTAGTGATGTGGGCGTGGATACTTTTGAGGATCTAGGACCAATGACTCTATCTTATATTTCTGTAGTTGACCGATATTGATATTGGGGTACCTGGGATCCATGAGTATCAACTAGATCCCAAGGCATTCATTATTGAACGAATGGTAAGAGATAAACAAGATACTATGTTCTCTCGAGGGTGGAAGTTAGATTGTGCAAGAAATAACTCTTGAAGAGTTGCAAGCTTCCATTGCTTATTGTGTGAAAGGCAAATAAAAAAAAGAGAAAATGCCCTCTAAAAATCCAGTTCAAAAAAAGGCAAATAGGAGTATAGGTATTATGGATGTAGATGAAGCAGTTCTTAAATCTACAGTAGAGAAAACAGGCTTGGAAAATTCAATAAAGATAAGATTTGTAGATCCCAAAGTTTTGGAAAATGAGGTGCAAAAGGCACTAAAGAGTGATACAGGGGGTATGGAAAAATACTCTAAGTATTTTCCATTCAAGTACAAAGAGTATGAGATCCCTGTAGATCAATGCTGGCTAGCTCCTGATCACTATAACTCCCGTCAAATAGAACCTCACCGTGTGGATGAATGCGTGTTATTTTTTGGTGCAAGTGCAAACAGGCCAGGAGCATGTGCATACTTGATGCTTGTAAAGAATGCTGGCAAGAAGAAAGGAATTCCAATGAAACTAAGTGAGGTAACAGAGGAGAAACTCACTGAGTATTCATATTGGATTATTGATGGCCAACATTCCATCTATGCTGCAAAATTCTTACGGTATCAAGAAATGGAAAAAGATGGTCGTGCTCAAGACCTGATACAAGTGTATGAAAAAAGGAAGGCTCGAATTGTTGTAGATCCAAAGCCACAAGTTGCAACGGCCATATCTGCTATAGCTAATGAAGAGGCCCAATCATTATATGTCAAACAACCATACTATGATGTCTTGCAGCACTTGAGGAGTCTCTTCAATGATTCTCCATCAAGGCCAGCATCTGGAGTAACAGACGGCTCATCATCTCGTGTAGACTGGGATGTATGTCCATATCCCTTGCTCTCTTATAATTATATGTTTTAAAAAAAATACTTGATTTTGATCTTTTTTTCTTTTATTTCTTTGCAGAAATTTTTGCAAATTGCTAGAATTACGGTGGGAGAATCCTTCATTTCAAAGCAGTCTCACATGGTCATTTACTCTGATAAAGTTTTCAAAGGCTGGCTTGAAATCATGGAGAAGCAAAACAAGAAACCAACTACCACAATTTTCAGATGTCTTACTGGGCTAGATGAATAAGAATTCAAACAAATACAATCAAAAATCAAGTCTGGACAAATTGTTCTTTCAAAGGGTACTAAGGATGTAGATGTAGTTGACATGCCAGAGCGTATCAAGCAGCTCAAGCAAGATAAAATTATTCAAGATGCATTGCTTGTAGAGTTCAACACTCTGAACAGGGAGAAACAATGTCAAGATTGGTCAGAACTGACTATCACCTATAGCATCAATGAGGTTGTATACTCAGTTCTTTTTAAGTTATGTGATGTGTATATAAAGTCAAAGCTACAGGTTGGATCAAAGAAGATTGATTTTCCAGTAGAAGCAAGGCAATATGTGGAGTGGAATATCATCCAGCAAAGAAAGTTCAACCTTGTCCTTGGATCTTCCTTGGTGTATTTATGCTGTGAGTCTTCCATTCGACGGGAGAGTTACTACTTGAAGCGCCACCTCAACAATCCAATTTCCATTGGGTTATGTATTCTGGATAACACTAAAGATTTGGGAAGAAATATGCATTGGGATGTGGAATCATTTTGCAATCTTTTGAACGGCATTATGATCATTACAGGTGGATCTTTGCCATCCCAATATGTGTTGCTTACCTTTCTAAATATTACAGATTTTATTCACTTGCAAAATGCTTTAAAAAATTTGAGTGGCATAGCAACGGAATAGTATAATGGGGCATTGCATTTTCGACGTGACAACCGATGCATTGGTGCAATAGAGTTCTTCACATCCTTAGTGTTTTTCAGCAAGGGAGATGCCTTTGAAGTACTAGGAGATGTTTCTGATCCAGGTACACGAGCGACAATATTGGATACTAGACTTCTTGATATAGATAATGAAGATGTTAAAACTATCCCAGACATTGAGTTTCTAAGAATCAAGAAGAAGAATCTTTTGATCAAGCAATGTATTTAGAGTATTGCAGAGAAGGCTACAAGCTTGTTGTTCTTTTCAGTAATGGCTATATCATCGAGCTAGGGTAGCACTAAATAAGGAAGTGATTTGCCTAGTGGAGAGTATTGAAGATCAAAGAAAGATGGGAACAAGGCTTCTTGACTTTGCAAAGTCAAGAAATGAGCAAACCAGTTCTGCCTATTACTAACAATCAAAGAAATACCACGGAAAGATCGAGACATGGTGAAGTTCGTTTAGCTCGAGATTTTTTGGATTTTGAAGACAGTATGTAACTTCTTAATGGGCTTTCCTTGTATCTTCAATACTTTGATTTGGTGAGTGTTCTAGATAGAATACTTTGATATAGCTCTACCACATGGTAGAGCTAGATCAATACATTCTAGCTCCACCACATGATGGTAGAGCTATACTTCAAAGCATTCAAGCACTAGATCAATGCATTCTAGCTATATCTCTACCATTCTAGCATCCATGAAGCCTGACTATATCATGCGGTGGAGCTAGAACCTCTTGAAGTCAAGCTCTACCATGTGGTAGACCTAGAACATAAAGAACTTTGGCTCCACCACATGGTAGAGCTTGTATCCATATGTAGTTGTTCTAGAACCTATGAAAGTTTGTTGGTTCTATCCATATAGAAGTCTTAACCACATGGTAGAGCTAGACTAATAAATTCTAGCTCTGCCACATCAAGTCTAGCTTTACCGTATGGTGCTCACCTTGAATGTCCACCTGCTATTAGAACTTAAGGGTGGATCCCAAGTCCTTCTTCCAAAGAGAGATTTCTGACAAAACCCATTGACATGTGATGAGCTAGAACCCATTGAAGTCAAGCTCTACCATGTGGTAGACCTAGAACATAAAGAACTTTGGCTCCACCACATGGTAGAGCTTGTATCCATATGTAGTTGATCTAGAACCTATGAAAGTTTGTTGGTTCTATCCATATAGAAGTCTTAACCACATGGTAGAGCTAGACTAATAAATTCTAGCTCTGCCACATCAAGTCTAGCTTTACCGTATGGTGCTCACCTTGAATGTCCACCTGCTATTAGAACTTAAGGGTGGATCCCAAGTCCTTCTTCCAAAGAGAGATTTCTGACAAAACCCATTGACATGTGATGAGCTAGAACCCATTGAAGTCAAGCTCTACCATGTGTGGTAGACCTAGAACCTATGGAAGTCTACTGGCTCCACCCATAGAGAAGCTATCTTGATCCCCAACTCAACCACGTGGTAAAGCAAGACTTATAAATTATAGCTCTACCATGTGGAAAATCTAAAACATCTAAAATTTTAGCGTTACCATATAGTTGAGTGGTTTTGTGTTTCTCACCTCCACCTACTCTTGGAGCTCAAGGGTGGATCTCAAGGCCTTCTTCCAACAAGATCTCCCTTGCAAACTGGCTCTACCAAATGGTAGAGCTAGAATGATGGGTGTATTTTGAAATCCATTTTAAACCCTCCAATTCTAGAGTGAGCAAGTAGAATTGATAATTGGTATCCAAACATGATTTCCTTTTAGATTACACCAATAAACATGTGTTAAGAGTGAGTGTTACAATTGTAAATTCTTGTAGTTTAAAAGATTATTGATTCAATGTTACTTTTTTTTCTTTTAGATCCCGAAATTGAGGTAGTAGCACCAAGTAAAGTAGCTACGGAATGCCACAATCAAACTGTGGATGAGAGCTTCTCCCACACATTCAGTGATGTCCATCCAGAAGGTTTAAAGAAAAATGATGACAACAATGAAATTGGGGTACCTAAATCTCCAACAAATGAAGCAATGGGTGAGAGTTTCCAGCCCGAAGAAGAAGTACCAAGAAGTACTGACACTGCTAGTAGTGCAAGCCCAACTATCCCTAGGAAAGTAGTGTTGAAAATTGTGTTGGACCTTAATGGTCTACTACTGAAACATTGTCAACAACAACCATCTTCAATATATGAATCTATTCAAATGGATTCAAAAAGATATATTGTACTAAGGCCAGGATGTATCCAATTCTTGAAGATTTTATTAAAAAATATTAATGTTGGGATCTGGTTCAACAACGACAAAGAGTAATGTTCTTCAAATATTGAGAATATTACAAGACAGAGCAGGAGAGATATTGCCTTTTTTTGTAGTTTGGGCTCAAGAGGCTTGCAAGAAGGATAAAAGTGGTAAAATAGCTAGACCTGATAATCCAACAGCTCAGGCAATGTTCAAGCCATTGTCAAAAATCTCTTCATGTTTTGATTGTGATGCTCGTAGAACGGTTCTTATTGATGACTCTCCATACAAGGGATGTGCTTCTCCTAATAATATTTATATATATCCTGCAAAGTTTGATGAAGAAAAGATGGTCAACAATATTCTCATTGATGAGCTGCTCCCTTACTTATTGCAGCTTGATGAGAGTGAAGATGTGCGTGAGATCATTGGCTCTAATCGCTACGGACAACCTGTAAATAAAAGAAATTATGGCAAAAGAACGAGTCAGTATTGCTAGCATGAGGGGACCACAAATGATTTCTCTAGCTAGAAAATTGGGTTCTACCACAACGCAGTTGAAGGCAGCCAATGCAAGGGCTTTCATAAACAAGGTGTTAAATGAGTACAATCTTCTCCAATGGGATAGAAATAACTAAGGTACTACCCAACATAAATGATAATTATAACCAAATACATGATTTTATACAACAATTTTGTATTCACAATGAAGAAACTTAATTTATGATGGTTTCTTGCAGATTTGTTTCAAGGATACTGTTCCAAGGAGTATAAAGAAGCCATTTGTCACAAGGATTATATTTTTTTTGGAGGAATTTTATCTTTTTGTAATCATGAATTGACAAGAAATTTTATCCCGTTTTTAAAGTAGTGGCAAATGTATTACTCTTCAAATAATTTTATAAATGTTGGAGTGCACTCTACTATAAGGGGCCTCCTAATTTGAAAATGTATGGAAGCTTCATCTTTGTCTTATGATTTTAATTCCTATATATTTGGACTATGGTAGAGCTAGATCAATGCCTTCTAGCTCCACCACATGGTAGAGCTAGACTTCAAAGCATTCTAGCTCCACGACATGGTAGAGCTAGACTTGAAAGCATTCTAGCTCTACCATATGGTAGAGCAAGATTAATGCATTCTAGCTCTTCCACATCACCACATGGTTGAGTTGGACTTTAAACCATTCTAGTTCTACCATGGGGTCTAGCTAAAATATTTTGATACAGCTCTACCACATGCAAGAGCTGGACTTCAAATATTTCTAATTTTGCCATGGGATCGAGCTAGAATACTTTGATATAGCTCTATCACATGGTAGAACTAGATTTAAAAATATTCTAGCCCTACCACATGGTAGAGCTAGAACAATGCATTCTAGCTCTACCACGTGGTTGAGCTAGATCAATGCATTCTAATTTCACCACATTCTGATACCTGCTACTAGCACATTTTTTCGCGTCTTTTTAGAATCAAATGGAAAGAGTCTTTGCATCTTGGGTCATTTTGTAACGCAACTAAAGTCAACATTTTGGAATAGTATATAGTTTAATGTTAGCGTGCATAGTCACATTTGTTTTGTAATTGTTAAAATCTATCTTTGCATAAGAGTAGTTGTAACATGCCTTCCCCCCACATGCCCACCTTTATCATTAAGCATGCTCATATTTTTCCAGGTCGTGTGATTGATTCTAATTGGCAGAGGCGACTTCTTTGTCATAGAGCATTAGTATATCACATGTCCAAGAAAATCCAGAGTGTACGAAGATAGTTGGTTCAGCGCCGTCTTGATGACCGTCTACGAGAAATTGATGCAAGGTTGCGCTTTGTGCATCCCTCTGAGGGGGTTATCATACTGACATGGTATTTGTCAGACCCAATATGCGTACCCCTACGCAAAGAGGATGATAGGAGGGCTATTGTTCTAAACCTCAATGGTTTGTTGTGCCATGTTGTTGAAACCCAATATGATGAGAAGGATCCTCTTTGCGTACCCCTACGCAAAGAGGACTAAACCTCAATGGTTTGTTGTGCCATGTTGTCGAAACCCAATATGATGAGAAGGATCCTCCTTATAGCAACGAGTTGGTAAAATACCCAATTAACCAATATCGTTATGTTCTATGTCACAAGGATGCACATGAGTTCTTAGATTGGTGTATTCAATTCTTTTATGTTTTTATTTGGAGCGCATGTAGGAGAACTAAGCTCTCCGAAATAATTGACACAGTATTTCCACAACAAAAGCCCAAGTTTGTAGGTGTTCTCTCATAAGAGCATTGTTCAAAAGCCACATGGGTTGTGCAGAATAGACAAGTTTTCTTTAAAAAGCTTGAGACCTTTTGGGGTCTCCATCCTTTGTACAACAAGAAAAATACATTGATAATTGATGATAGCTACTATAAGAATGAGCGAGGAACCTGGTTAATAGTCCTAGAATTGTACCATCAACCTTCTAAGGAAAGGTATAGTTTTTTTATAGAAGATTTAAGAAATTGGTTGTTTTTATGGCTACAGAATGAAGATCGGCAAGAGTATACATGGGATAATGCCTTTGAAGAAAAACCTAACCAATTCTCAGATGATGTGATGAAGAAATGGCTTGAAGAAGAGAAATTGGAAGTAGAGAATAGCAAAAAGGCAGAGGTGTGGAAGCGATAGCAGGAGGCTGATGCTGAGGCAGCAGAGAGACAGGAAAAACTTGAAATTCAAAGAAAGCAACGAGAGGAGGCTGAAGCTGAGGCAGAGAGGCAAGCAAAGAGTGAAAATCAAGCAAAGCAACAAGAGGAGGCATCATGAAAGTAATACACCAGCATGAAGCTCATTTTGTTTGTCCTTGATTATAATCAAATGTAGAGTGTGCAAGTAATTTGGCCTTTTTTTAATGTAATAAAAGTCAATATATTGAAAGTAATACACCAGCATGAAGCTCATTTTGTTTGTCCTTGATTATAATCAAATGTAGAGTGTGCAAGTAATTTGGCCTTTTTTTAATGTAATAAAAGTCAATATATTGAAATATGATATTGTAATCAGGCCTCTTATGGAGCGCACTATTCAAATGTTTGCCTTTGCAAAGCATTGAACAAATTCTAGCACAAGCAATAAATTCATGTTCATTTACAATGTCTTATTATAATTGAGTCATAAATGGAGTGCATCCTACTCTAAGGGGACTCCTTTTATCCTTTTATCTTTTGGTCAAACTTTCCAAATTATTTTTTTATAGTAGAGTAGGTGAAGACTTTTAACTATCATTTTGACAAAGGGCATCCTACTGCAAGGAGACTCTTTCTATCTTTAATAATATTAATTTGTAGTAGTTGTGTATATAAGGATACTTTCACCATGTCAAATTATAAATTTTTGTTTATTTAGTCTTTGTTCATTACAATGCAGCCTTAAAATTGGAGAGTGCATCCTACTCTAAGGGGACACTCAATATACAATCTCTTGTATCAATGTTTTTACTTGGGGGTCTAGATTGAACAAATGGTAGATCTTGGTTCTTTCACTGTGTTCTTGCTCCACGTGGTAGAGCTAGCTCAGAATTCTAGCTCTACCATGTGGTAGAGCTAGAATCCCTTAAAATCAAGCTCCACCATATGGGATGGTAGAGCTAAAATTCTATGTCTAGATCTACCATGTGGTGGAGCTACCATCCATTGAAGTCTAGCTGTATAATTTCATGGAGCTAGCTAGCTCCACCATGTGGTATCTTATTGAGCTCTAGCTCCACCATGTGGTGGAGGTAGCAGCCATGGTCTCTTCATGGAATTTTGGCCTTACCACATGGTGGAGCTAGTATCCATGTGTGGTAGACCTAAACCTATGGAAGTCATACAATACGACTAGAATTTTGAGTCTAGATTTACCGTTTGGTGGAGCTTGCATCCACTGAAGTCTAGCTCTATAATGTCCAAGTGGTGGAACTGGATCTAGAATGGATGTCATGGATCAAGAAATCCTTTTCAGCTCTATAATCGACAAGTGCTAGATCTAAAGTGAAGAGAGAAAGTGATTGACGTTGGACTGCTAGCCATGCTAGACAATATGAGCTTGCATCCACTGAAGTCTAGCTCTATAATGTCCAAGTGGTGGAACTGGATCTAGAATGGATGTCATGGATCAAGAAATCCTTTTCAGCTCTATAATCAACAAGTGCTAGATCTAAAGTGAAGAGAGAAAGTGATTGACGTTGGACTGCTAGACACCTCAATATGAGCAACAAGGCAAATATCTCGCTACATTTTCCATTTCACACAAATAACTACACGAGTTTTCTTCAAAAAAGTTCATTTCTTTTGGGGTCTCCATGTTTTGTACAACAACAAGAATACATTGATACTCGATGATAGCTACTACAATGTGTTCAATAATCAAGATGATAATCAAGATAATAATTGAGAGAATAATCTAAGTGTGTGATCTTGTGAGTACACAAAATGAACATGCTTAAAAAGAAGCTCAATACCTCATGCAACCAATACACCCCCATGACACTAGCACATTTTGTTACTCCCTTTTGTAATTGAATGTAAATGGTCTTTGTAAATGGTTGCTATTATAATAAAATATAAAGGGTCTTTGTAATCTTGCCATCTTCGGGAGCATGCTATTCAATTATGTGCCTTTTACAAGGCATTGAACATATTTTAACACAAAAAAATAAATTCATTTTCATTTACAATGTTTTATTATAATGGAGTCGTAGATGGAGTAATGTAATTAAACTTGATAAATTGAAACAATTGCCTATAACTGGCCATTAAAATATCGTATCCCTTTCTCAACTCCTTTCTATTTCTAAGATCAAATCTAGCATCACTTGATCAAGCAAACCATTTTTAAATTTTTTATAGGTTGAAAAAGGTAGATTTTAGATTAAATGCTGTAAATGTTTCAATGTGGGAATGGGATTTTCCCCACTTTACCTAATACGATCTTCAAACCCTTTGAGGTAGTTACTGATGCCAATGGGTTTGCCTTAGGTGGTGCTCTTATACAGGAATGTCATGCAGTGGCCTATGAATCTAGAAAACTTAGAACGCATGAGAGAAATTATGTCGTCCCATGACTTGGAGTTACTCTCAGTAGTTTATGCTTTGAAGTTGTGGAGAAATTATCTTTTGGGACAAAGGTTCACCTTGATGACCAGATCATCAAAGTCTGAAGTGGATCTTCACCCAAAGGGATCTCAACATGCATCAAAGGAGATGGATACAAACCCTACAAGGAATTTGATTTTGAAATTAAGTATCGGCCATGGAAAGAAAATGTGGTTGCAAATGCGCTCAGCAAAAAAGCCTCCTTGCTTGTGCAATTACAGTGGCAGTGTCAAATCCATTAATAAGTGAAGCAAAGGAGAAAATCATGTAGGACAAATTCTTTGCCCCTGTTGCTACCCTTCTGATGCAAGAAAGCAAGACTCCTCAGGAAATGAGTCGAGTTCTTGGATACAAATTGGATGAAGGATGCATGTATTATAATAATTAGCTATGTATCCCCAATGATGAGGGAATAAAGGGAATAATTCTAAGAGAATCCCATGATAGTCTGATAGTTGGACATCAAAGGTTTATAAAAACCTATACGTTTGTGAAGAAAAGCTTCTTCTGGCCAGGACTCAAAAAGGATGTACTTGATCATGTGTAGAAATGCTTAATGTGTCAAAGAGTCAAGGCAGAGAGAGTCAAGATGCTAGGGAAGCTACAGCCTCTAAACATTCCTTAGATGAAGTGGGAATGTATCAGTATGGACTTTGTTGGATCACCTTCAGTGCAATCAGGTTACAACTCCATTTTTGTAGTAGTTGACAGACTAATCAAAGTTGCCCATCTCATTCCAGTAACAGAAACTACATAAATAGTTAATTAAGAAAAAGGAGAATTTCTAGTAATTCATTTTTACGATAAAGGAGAAATTCCCATGACAATAGAAATCCATGTATTCCAATGAGGAAAGAGAAAAAATTGGAATACCAAAATAATAGATACTTTATTTAAAATTAAAGAAGAAATTTAGTTAAATTTATCTTTTTGCATAGATAAATTTAAATGATGAAAGAGGAATTCCCACCATAATTGGAATTCAACCATTCAAATGAGAAAAATGGAATTTCTAGTGTAAAGGAATTAATAGAGATTTTTATTTAATTTTTAAGAGAAAATTTTGTTAAATTTATATTTTTGCATAGATAAATTTAAATGATGAAAGAGGAACTCCAACCATATTTGGAATTCAATCATTTGAATGAGAAAAGTGGAATTTCTAGCTTAATGGAATTGATGGATATTTTTATGTAATTTTAAAGAAGAATTTTAGATTTATTTAATTTATGGTATAAAAGAGGAATTCCCATTGTAATTGGATTGCACTTATTAAAGGAGAAAAAGAGGGATTTTAAGTTTATTCAAAAAAATAGGTATTGGTATTTAGTTAAAAGAAGATTTTTTATGATATTTAAGAAAAGGTGGATTTGAATTAAATCCTAATGTCAAAAAATAAAATTTCACCATAATTCTACCTAATGAATTAAGGTTGAGAAATTATGTGGCATAAGGAATATCTTTGGATATTTTAATTGAAAAATCCACTAAATTGATATTTACCCAAAACTAGATGTTTATCTAAAGGAAATCCTTGTTAGAACTAAATCGATTGAATTTGGTTAGACTACGAGAGGGACGGATAGTAAACCTACTTGTCCATCTCTCGATCTGAATTAAGCAAAAACTTCATGACCAATTCTAGTTCCTAAACACAAATAATAGACTACTGGAACTAAACTAGTTTTTCCTTTGACCGAACTCACCACCAAGAATCTAGTTGACCAATTCTAGTTCCTAAACACAAATAATAGACTACTGGAACTAAACTAGTTTTTTCTTTGACCGAACTCACCACCAAGAATCTAGTTGGACAAATAGACAAAATGATGTGTAGATTAACCTCATGAGAGATCAAGGATCCTCATTTTATGAAACCAAGAATTAAGGAGAAAAGGGTTTTGTGGAATCAATCTCAAACTAGAAATTCTACTTGCATTGGAACCTCTTTTTTTTTTCAAGGGACTCTTTTATGCCAAAATGCTAGAGGAAGCATTTGGCATATGTTTTACTAAGACGAGGTTCGTTGGAATAGCTGGCGGGGAGTCGTCAAGGGATGTTGCTCACGACAAAGCTTGCCAAGGTCTTGATCAGCCTCGGTACAGTTAAAATGGTGTGCTTCCAGTACAATGGGCGAGGACCGATGAAGCGGTCCCTGAGTGAAGTGCGACGACACCTAAGGAGGATCCTAGAGGGTGTTGACCAGGTGATGCACGGGCTTGCGGCGGTTGCTAGGACACCCATGCGTACGTTGAGGAAGATTCAGATGGACTAAAAGGAAATATTTTGGGAACCAAATTTTGATACTGGATCTCGTTGGTTGACCGGCTGGGTCTTCAGCGGAGAGTCGAGAGGACACATTTTGTAATGCAATGGACTCGGAATTTTGGAAGATGATGATTAGTAATATTATGATTTCTATTGAAGGATTGTTTTAAAGCTAGCCAAAACTGTTATAAATGGCAATTTCATATTGGGTTTGTACGTGGTATGCCTACCTTAATTTTTGAATGAATTGCCGGCTAGGGGGCCTGGGAACTCTTTTCCTCGGTACCCAGGCAAAACACAACCAAATCTTTATAAAGGAATCCCACCAATACAGTGGTTGGGTGGTAACCCATGGGCTGCGGTTGGGGTTAGGCTGGATCGGAGAATTCTCGAGAAACAACTAGATGTGATTAGTTATATTAGTTAGATTAAGTCCTAGGAAGACCTTGTTCTGTGGGAGGGGATCAGCGGTTGTGCCATTAAAAGAGGAAAAAAGCGGTGATTCCATGGATGAAGTGCAAGTCTGACCATGTGACTTCAGGTTCGGTCAGATCAGTTTAACTAGTTAAGACTTTGACTCGTTAGAGTAATTCCCCCGTTAGAAGATTTTCCATGGTGGAATCGCCCGTGGGTGGCTTCTGGGCAAGGGGAGTCTTTTCGGGCCTGGTTTCAGAGGACCCACTTGGGCTAGCCTCTCGTCCGGACATCTGCGGGGGAGGCCCTGAGTGTGGATCCCCGCCCCGTGCGGGAGGCTGACGCTGCTTCCGCTAACAGAGCCCCAGAGGGGGGGATCTCACATTGCATAGAGTAAACCCCTAGGCTACACCCTGCACAAGGCCGTACCGCCAATCCGTACTGCCACTCTGCGCTGCATATTGTACTTGTTGTACCTACAATAATGCCTGACAACCTTGCCCACCTTCCTATCGACACTCCCTGATCGACCATCTTTGAGGTAAGCCCATTTTTTAGTCACCCCACCTTGTGAGGAGAGGGTGTCCTTAACTCTTCTCTCCCCACCCATTTTTTAGTCACCCCACCCTTGTGAGGAGAGGGTGTCCTTAACTCTTCTCCCCCCATGTGAAGAGACTTATAGCCCTCACCCTCTTTAAGCAAAACGTTTTTCCCTCCCTTTAGGACATCTCACAATCCCCCCCATTTGTGTAAACTTTAACAAGAGGTTTTTGATCCTAGAGGAGGCTCACATGCTGCAGCTTTTTGCTCATAAAATGAGCAAACAATCTCGGAATCGAGATCCAATTGAAGCACTATGAGGTGGTGATCAAGATGGCCCTATGTTGGAAACACCAAAATGTCACCTTGGGAGAAGCAAGCAACAATGAGATTAGAGAAGATGCTTCTAATGCGGCTCCATAATGCGGCTCCAACCCTCCCGTGCAAGCTCCACAAGAGAATGGTGGCCAGATTAGCTTGGTTATCATTAAAAAAAATGAGATTAGAGAAGATGCTTCTAATGCGGCTCCAACCCTCCCGTGCAAGCTCCACAAGAGAATTGTGGCTAGATTAGCTTGGTTATCATTTTAAAAAAAAGAGTTTTAAATTATTCTTTAATATTAGTATTGTGAGGTCCCTCGCGGGCTCCGGGGCTCTTGCCGACGGCGGAAGCGGCATCGGCCTCCCGTGCGGGGCAAGGTCCACACACTCGTCGGGGCCTCGCCTGTTCGGAGGCTAGCTCAGGCGGCCCCTCCGAGATTGGGACCGGGCTCGGAAGACTCTTCTCGCCCAGAAGGCAAGGGGAATTCTACCAATTGGGAAAAATCTTTTAAGGGGGAAATTACTCTAACAAGTCAAGTCCTAGATAAATTGATCTAACCAAACCTGAAGTCACATGGTCAGATCAAGAAGAGACTTGCACTTGGTCCATGGAATCACCGCTTTTTTCCTCATTTATGAGGCAGAGCCGATGATCCCCTCCCACAAAACAAGGTCTTCTCAAGATTTAAAACTAAATAACGTAACTAATCGTATCTAGTTGTTTCTCACGAATCCTCCGATCCAGCCTACAGCCCATGGGTTAGCCAACCACCTATACTGACCACCACTGAATTGGTGGGATTCCTTTATAAAGATTTGGTTGGGTTTTTGTCCGGGTACCAAGGAGAAGAGTTCCCAGGCCCCCTAGCCAACGATTCATGCAAAAATCAAGGTAGGCATACCATGTACACACCCAATATGAGCTTGCCATTTATAACAGATTCGAATGGCTTTAAAAACAATCCTTCAATAGAAATCATAATATTTTTTATCATCATTTTCTAAAATTCCGAGTCCGTTGTATTACGAAAATGTATCCTCTGAATTCTCCTTTGAAGACCAGTTGGCCAACCAACGCGATCTAGTATCAAAATTTGGTTCCCAAAAATCTTTCCTTTTTGTCCATCCAAAATCTTCCTCGATGTACGAATGGGTGTCCTAGCACAACGGCGAGCCCATGCATCACCTAGTCAGAACCCTCTAGGATCCTCCTTAGGTGTCCGAACACTTGACTCAGGGACCGCTTCATCGGTCCTCGTCTATCGTATCAGAAGCACACCATTTTAACTGTACCAAGGCTCAACACCTCGACACGCTTTGCCGCGAGAGCAACGTCCCTTTGATGACTCCCCGCCGCCACCAGCTGTTCCAATGAACATCCTCTTAGAAAAACATAAGCCAAATGCTTCCTCCAGCATTTTGGCGTAAAACACTCTTTTGAATGAAAAAACAAAGGTTCCAATGCAAGTAAAATTCTAGTTTGAGATCGGTTCTGACAACTCTTTTTCCATAATTCCCAGTTTCATAAAATGAGGATCCTTTATCTCTCATGAGGGTAATCTACCCATCATTTTCTCCATTTGTCCAACTAGATTCTTGGTGAATTTGGTCAAGGAAAAACTAGATTATTTTGGTAGTCTATTCTTTCAATTTAGTGACTGGAATTGGTCACGAAGTTTTTGTCTGATTCAGATGGAGAGAAGGACAATTAGGTTTATTGTCCGTCCCTCACGTAGTCTAACCAAATTCATTCGCTTTAGTTCCACAAGGATTCCCTTCAACTAAACATCTAGATTCTCGATAAATATCAATTTAGTGATTTCACTAATTAAATGTCCAAGGATATTCCTTATCCCACATAATTTCTCAACCTTAATTCATTAGGTAGAATTATGATGGAAATTCATCTTTTAACTATAATATCAATACCTATTTTTTTGAA
Source organism: Cibotium barometz (assembly GCF_041138505.1). Lineage (NCBI taxonomy): Eukaryota > Viridiplantae > Streptophyta > Polypodiopsida > Cyatheales > Cibotiaceae > Cibotium > Cibotium barometz. Next base: position 38,708,236 of record NC_141076.1, read on the forward strand.
TAAACTTGAAATCCTTCTTTTTCTCATTTCAGTGACTGTAATCCAATTATCGTGGGAATTCCTCTTTTACCATAAATTAAATCTACTTAAAATTCTTCTTAAAAATTACATAAAATATCCATTAATTCCATTAAGCTAAAAAGTTTAAACTTATCTATACAAAAAGATAAATTTAACTAAATTTTCTCTTAAAATTTAAATAAAAATCTCCATAAATTTCTTTACACTAGGAATTACACTTTCCTCATTTAAATATTTGAATTCCAATATGGTGGGAATTCGTCTTTCATCATTTAAATTTATCTATACAAAAAGATAAATTTAACTAAAATTCTTCTTTAATTTTTAAATAAAATATACATTATTTAAGCATCATAATTTTTCTCTTACTTCATTGGAATACATGGATTTCCATTGTCATGGGGGGATTACTCTTTTAACATAAGAATGGATTACTAGAAATTCCTCTTTTTTCTATTTAACTATTTATGTATAAACATAAAAATCAAACTTTTCATGATTAATGAGAATCATTCAATTAATCTAGGATGATTAATCCTAGAATATGGTAGGAAGTCCTCTTTTCATATTATGAATGAAAATGATTTATGTATTAATTTTACAGAAATTTTACCATAGCTCCATTGTTATTACTGGTAATTCTCAAATTTTACCATAGCTCCACTGTTATTACTGGTAATTCTCAAATTTGAAAGAATAAAGTTTAGTATTATTCATGTGATTAGAATAACCACTAATTGGATCATTATCCAATTATGGATTGATTCTTAATTTTACCATAACTTTAATACAATTAAAGTATTAAAAAGCCATTATTTTTGCCTCCAATTAGACAAGCATAGAAATTACTTTTAGATTAGAGAAATACTTCATGAGAAGCGTCATTCGAATTGAGAATAGGTCATAAGAATGACCATTCTTTGGGGGAGAGAGAGAAATGCTTAAAAACCATTATAAATCAAGCATAAATGGAAATTTATGTGTTTCTTCATTACAATACATTAAAGAACTTCAATAGTACTAAAAAGCACATCAAATTAATGCTTCTCAAGCTTGAGAGGGGTTGAGAAGAGAAACATTTGGGGATTTAAGAAAAAGAAGACAATAATCCACATTTTGTTTGTATTCAAAAACATAGAATGATTACAAGGGATTGAAGTAGAGGCTTAATCAATATTCAGCCCGAGGCTTACAGCCTCTCCCACTTAAAAAATGCGAGATGTCCTCATCTCAAAAAGTGGGGGTTCGCCAACTCTTCTTCTTTCTCCCAAGTGGCATCTTCTAGAGGGAAGAACTTCCACTTTACTAAGAATTCTCTGAGGACTCTGCTCCTGAGAATCTTCTCTCGAATGTCAAGGTTTTCCTCAGGTTGGAGTACCATCTGGCCTTGAGTCCGAGAGATCAATTGTAAGATCCCTGTTCCCACCGAGCAACTGATTCGGGATACTAGCAGCGGAAGTAGCACTTCTCACGCGGGGCAGGGGTCCCACATTCGGGGCCTCACCCACGGATATCCGGATAAGAGACTAATCCCTCGGTTGTTCCAAAACCGAACCCGGAAAAACTTCCTTTACCGGAAAGCACGGGCGATTCCACCAGGATACTTTTTACTCTAACGTAGTCAAGATCATTTCTGATCGAGTTGATCCAATTACATCTATAAGATACTTGGTCAGATCAAGGAAGAAACTTGCACTTGGATCATTGGGATCAACGCTTTTTTCCCCATTCAAGAGGCACAGCCGTTGATTCCTATCCATAGAACAGTTACTGTCCGGGATTTATTTTATCTATCGTGAAAACAAAAGTTAGAGTCTCGATTTACGGATCCATCAGTCCAGCCTAACACCATCCACCAGTCCCATGGGTTAGCCAACCGCCCAACCACTGTAGTGATGGGATCCAATTAAGAATTTGGTTAGGTTTTGTCCCGGGTACCAAGGAAAAGAGTTCCAAGGCCCCCTAGCCGGATGTTCATGCAAAATAAAACTAGTCACACCACTCACACACCCAATATGAAATTGCCTTTTCACAGATTCAACCAGTTTAAAACAATCCTTTAATAAAACCATAGTATCACTGATCACCATCTTCCAATTTATCCAGTTGATTCTTAATTTTCCCATCATTCCTTCATCAGAGTATCTATGGCATCATTGGCAACTAGGACGCTCACCACCTGTCCACTCAGGGGCCGTTTCCTAGTTCCTAGCCCTTAATACTCGGCAATATAATCACTTATCAAGATGGACTCTCGTTGAAGATCAGCAAGATCAACCAACGGATCCATATAAGGAGCCATGGACTCATCCATTGAAGACCAGCAAGGTCAATCAACCAGATCCATGCTCGATTTCAGAAAACAACTCCAACTCTGTTCCAATATCTTCCTCGACGCACGCGTGGGTATCCTAGGCGACCCAGAGCCCGAGCACCGTATGGTCAGCACCCTCTAGGATCCTTCGCAGGTGACCTAGCGCTTCACTCATAGGCCGCTTCCTTGGCCCCTCATCCACCGTACCGGAAGCTCACCACCTCGGCCGACCTTGCTACGCGAGACGTCCTTCATTGACTCTCCGTCAGCAGTTGCAACATTATCAGTTAGGTCTCACGACCTTAATCACAAGATAGTCACAATGCTCCCCCAGCAATCTTGACATAAAACAGTCATTTACAAACAGCATTTACAAACAGTTTACAATACATTTTCTATTTTTACTTTCATTTTCCCACATTATCCCTCATCAATCCACATTACTTATTCCATATTCCATTTATATGTATACTCATCCCATCACATCATTTTCCATCTCAACACTTCATATTCCTTCACATCACATATCGTATATTCACATCCATACATATATCCACATCCACATCCACATCCACACATCCACATCTACATCCATACATCTAATTTCACATCCACATCTACATGCATATTCATGCATCCACATCCATACATCCACATCTACATGCACATTCACATCCATACATCCACATCTATATGCGTACATTCTCATCTACATGCATACATCCACATCTCTATGCATACATCCACATCCACATCCACATTCACATTCTCCTCATACATCTACATCTACATGCATACATCCACCTCCACATTCACATCCACATCTATACATCTACATCTACATGCATACATCCACCTCCACATCCACATCCACATCCACATCTACATCTACATGCATACATCCACCTCCACATCCACATCCACATCTATACATCTACATCTACATGCATACATCTACATCTACATGCATACATCTACATCTCCATTCACATCCACATCTATGCATCTACATCTACATGCACATCTCCACATCCACATTCACATCCACATCTATACATCTACATCTACATGCATACATCCACCTCCACATCCACATCCACATCTACATCTACATCTACATGCATACATCCACCTCCACATCGACATTCACATCCATACATCTACATCTACATGCAACATCCACATCTCCATGCATAATAAAATTCTTTTAATTAATCTAGGACGATAGTTCCTAGAATATGGTAGGAAGTCCTCTTTTTATGCATCCACATCCATACATCCACATCTACATGCACATTCACATCCATACATCCACATCTATATGCGTACATTCTCATCTACATGCATACATCCACATCTCTATGCATACATTCACATCCACATCCACATTCACATTCTCCTCATACATCTACATCTACATGCATACATCCACCTCCACATTCACATCCACATCTATACATCTACATCTACATGCATACATCCACCTCCACATCCACATCCACATCTACATCTACATGCATACATCCACCTCCACATCCACATCCACATCTATACATCTACATCTACATGCATACATCCACATCCACATCTATACATCTACATCTACATGCATACATCTACATCTCCATTCACATCCACATCTATGCATCTACATCTACATGCACATCTCCACATCCACATTCACATCCACATCTATACATCTACATCTACATGCATACATCCACCTCCACATCCACATCCACATCTACATCTACATGCATACATCCACCTCCACATCCACATTCACATCCATACATCTACATCTACATGCAACATCCACATCTCCATGCATAATAAAATTCTTTTAATTAATCTAGGACGATAGTTCCTAGAATATGGTAGGAAGTCCTCTTTTTATGCTTTGAATGAATTTATTTTATGCGTAATTTCTATAAAAATTTTGCCATAGCTCCGTTACTATGACTGATAAATCTCAAAATTTTTTTTTCTAAGGGATAAAGCTTATCATTAAGGATATAATTAGAATGGTCTCTAATAGGATCATCAGTCCATAAGAGATTGAATCATCAATGTGCATAAACTAAAAGTATAGAAAAAAGCCATTAATTTGGCCTCAAGCATAGCTTAATCTTGGATTAAGGAAAAGCTTTATGAAAAGCTTCATTTGGATTGAGAATGGATCATGAGTATGACCATTTCTTGAGTGAGAGAGAGAAATTACATTAAAACCATTAGAATTTAAACATAAATGGAAATTAACTTTAATAGCATTTATTAAATTATGTAACTCTTCACTACTATTTACCAATTAACTTCAATAGCATTTTTAAAAAAAACCATACCAATTAAGCTTCTCAAGCTTGAGAGGGGTTGAGAAGAGAGAATCATTGAGAAATTATAGAAAGATCAAAATTCAATATACTTACCTTATAATTTGCTTGATTCTTTATTCACGGTAGAGGCCCCCAACCAATCAATTGGTTTAGTATGTTGATGGAGCCACCAATGGGGATTGAAGAAAGAGAGAAGTATCAAAAACTAGTGAATTATTAAAGAATTCACAGCTCTTGGCTTAGGTAGAGTAGAGTAACAATGCATAAGACACTCTATATTTTGGCTTAGGTGGAGTAGAGTAACAAAGCATAAGACACTATATATTTTGGCTTAGGTGGAGTAGAGTAACAAGGCATAAGACACTATATATTTTGGCTTAGGTGGAGTAGAGTAACAAAGCATAAGAAACTATATATTTTGGCTTAGGTGGAGTAGAGTAACAAGGCATAAGACACTATATATTTTGGCCTAGGTGGAGTAGAGTAACAAAGCATAAGACACTATATATTTTGCAACAAGGGGAGGCTTCTGTTTATAGGAAAATTTGAGCTCCTAACCAAACAAACTGATTCTAGAATTTTCCAAGTCAGTTAGGTCACTTTTTGACCATTTTTAGGTCACTTTTTGACCATTTTTAGGTCAGTTAAGCTAACTTTTTGGAACTAGACTTGAATGAGGAGAGAGGAGAGATGAAATATCTCAATTTTTATGAGTTTAAAACTCATTCAAGCATGTGAAATATGCACCTCCTTTAAAGAACTCCCCTTCCTTACATATGTGTCAAAATTCTATTGCTCATAGTTTTTCTACTAATAAACCTTGTACATTTTCAACTCTTCATCTTATGTGAAATATGCACCTTCTTTAAAGAACTCCCCTTCCTTACATATGTGTCATAATGAAATCATTTTAATATTGCTCATAGTTTTTTTTTACTAATAAACCTTGTACATTTTCAACTCTTCATCTTATGTGAAATATGCACCTTCTTTAAAGAACTCCCCTTCCTTACATATGTGTCATAATGAAATCATTTTAATATTGCTCATAGTTTTTTACTAATAAACCTTGTACATTTTTAACTCTTCATCTTATGTGAAATATGCACCTCCTTTAAAGAACTCCCCTTCCTTACAAATGTGTCATAATGAAATCATTTTAATATTGCTCATAGTTTTTTACTAATAAACCTTGTACATTTTCAACTCTTCATCTTATGTGAGCATTTACTCATTTTTGGGTATCTTCTTTTACAAATTGGATTTATCTCCTCCCTACACATGGATTGATGCTATTGGCCCATAGGAACCTTAATTGGACCATAATCCAAACAAACTGATTCTAGAATTTTCCAAGTCAGTTAGGTCACTTTTTGACCATTTTTAGGTCACTTTTTGACCATTTTTAGGTCAGTTAAGCTAACTTTTTGGAACTAGACTTGAATGAGGAGAGAGGAGAGATGAAATATCTCAATTTTTATGAGTTTAAAACTCATTTAAGCATGTGAAATATGCACCTCCTTTAAAGAACTCCCCTTCCTTACATATGTGTCAAAATTCTATTGCTCATAGTTTTTCTACTAATAAACCTTGTACATTTTCAACTCTTCATCTTATGTGAAATATGCACCTTCTTTAAAGAACTCCCCTTCCTTACATATGTGTCATAATGAAATCATTTTAATATTGCTCATAGTTTTTTTTTACTAATAAACCTTGTACATTTTCAACTCTTCATCTTATGTGAAATATGCACCTTCTTTAAAGAACTCCCCTTCCTTACATATGTGTCATAATGAAATCATTTTAATATTGCTCATAGTTTTTTACTAATAAACCTTGTACATTTTTAACTCTTCATCTTATGTGAAATATGCACCTCCTTTAAAGAACTCCCCTTCCTTACAAATGTGTCATAATGAAATCATTTTAATATTGCTCATAGTTTTTTACTAATAAACCTTGTACATTTTCAACTCTTCATCTTATGTGAGCATTTACTCATTTTTGGGTATCTTCTTTTACAAATTGGATTTATCTCCTCCCTACACATGGATTGATGCTATTGGCCCATAGGAACCTTAATTGGACCATAATCCAAAGATTTATGAAAATCTAGACCCTTAGACTAAGGTTCTTTATACCTATTTCTAATTAATTCCAATTGCACATTGAAAAATTCTTTTTGAATTTTTGTTTCAAGGGAACTTATTTTAATAAGATGAGATATTTTTCTATCCAAAATTATTCAAAATCTGAATATTATCTCTCTAGAATAATTTTCTCTCTCTAGGCTAAAACAATTAGAAACAAAGTCTTTATATTTCTGAAGAGGGATTGATTTCAGGGGAAGATACTAGACATCAAAAAGGGGGTTGGGGGAGGAATCTTACATCAATTGCTCATCAAGCACGTGACTCCGGTTAGGTACGTATTTCTTAAGCAAGCTGACATGGAATACATCATGTACCTTGAGATGGGGAGGTAGAAGAAGTTTGTAGGCTAGATCTCCCACTTTCTTTATGACAGCATACGGCCCATAGTATCTGGGAGAGAGCTTATTGTGCTTCCCTAAGGATAAGAAACTTCTTTTTGGTTGTACTCGAATGAAGACCATATTTGATTCTTCAAACTCTCTCTCAGATCTCTTTTTATCTACATACTGCTTTTGCCTGTCTTGGGCTACCTTTATATCTTTACGGATTGATTCCATCTGCTGGTCCATGTCATCAAGCATTTGTCTAGACATTTTGACTCTGATCAATGGGTCAGACCAAGTCAATGGTGTAAGGCAATCATGTCCATACAAAGCTTTGAAAGGACTCATCCCAATGCTCTGATGATGATAAGAAGCATTGTAAGCGAATTCCACCAAATGCAAATGACTTAACCACTTCTTGGCTTCTCTGCTGCTGCAGCATGACCGAAGGATATCTTCAATTACTTGATTCATCCTTTTTGTCTGGCCATCTCTTTCGAGGTGATAGGCTGTGCTGAGATCCAAGAAAGTTCCTACTGCTTCAAAGAACGCAGTCCAGAATTTTGATGTGAATTTGGAATCTCGGTCACTCACTATCCTCCTGGGTAAACCATGCAATCTGAAGATCTCCTTAAGCAAAACTCTGGCAACATTCACTATGCAGAGTATGTTTCTTTCATTGGAATTCGATGGGCAACTTTGGTTAGCCTATCAACTACCACAAAAATGGAGTTGTAACCTGATTGCACTAAAGGTAATCCAGTGACAAAGTCCATACTGATGCATTCCCACTTCATCTGTGGAATGTCTAGAGGCTGCAGTTTCCCTGGCATCTTGACTCTCTCAACCTTGACTCTTTGGCACATCAAGCATTTTCGCACATGATCAAGTACATCCTTTTTGAGTCCTAGCCAGAAGAAGCTTTTCTTCACAGACATATAGGTTTTTATAAACCCTGGATGTCCAGCTATCAGGCTATCATGGGCTTCTCTAAGAAATCTTCCCTTTATTCCCTCATCATTGGGATACATAGCTGATTATTATAATACATGCATCATTCATCCAATTTGTACCCAAGGACTCGACTCATTTCCTGATAAGGAGTCTTGCTTTCCTGCATCATAAGGGTAGCAATAGGGGCGAAGAATTTGTCCTGCATGATTTTCTCCTTTTCTTCATTGATCAATGGATTTGACACCACTATAATTGTAAGCAAGGAGGCTTTTTTGCTTAGTGCATCTGTAACCACATTTTCTTTCCCCGACTTATACTTTATTTCAAAATCAAATTCCTGCAGGGTATGCATCCATCTCCTTTGACACATGTTGAGATCCGTTTGGGTGAAGATCCACTTCAAACTTTGATGATCTGTCATCAAGGTAAACCTTTGTCCCAAAAGATTATGTCTCCACAACTTCAGAGCATACACTACTAAGAATAACTCCAAGTCATGGATGGCATAATTTCTCTCATGTGTTCTTAGTTTTCTAGATTCATAGGCCACTACATGACCTTCCTACATTAGAGTACCACCTAAGGCAAATCCACTAGCAAGCATCAGTAACTACCTCAAAGGGTTTGGTAAAATCTGGCAATTTAAGAATAGGGTAAGGCTTTCTTTAGCTTGTCAAAGGCACTCTGACACATTGTAGTCCACTGAAAAAGTGTACTTTTCTTGAGAAGGTTAGTCAAAGGACACGCTATTTGAGTATACCTAGGTATAAAGATCCTATACCATCCGGTTAACCCTAGGAGTCCTGTGACTTCCTTTACTGCCTTGGGTTCTGGCCATTCAACTAGTACTGCTTGGATCTTTGCGGGGTCAGGAGAAATCCCATCCTTTGACACTATGAATCCCAAGTATTCAATGTGGTCAACAGAGAAGGAACACTTGCTCTTCTTTGCAAAGAGTTGGTGTTTCCTTACGATTTCCAAGACTTTGCGCATATGATCTTCAGGGTCTGTAGCATTCTTTGAGTATACTAAGATATCGTCAAAGAAGACAAGAACAAAATCATCCAAGTATTCTCTGAGAATATCCTGCATAAGACGATTGAATGTCGCCGAGGCATTAGTCAATACAAACAGCGTGACTGTGAACTCATAATGCCCATAGAGCAATGCCCATAGAGCGAGTATTGAATGCTATCTTTGGGATGTCTTGCTCCTTGATTATGATCTGGTAGTAACCGGATTTGAGATCTATCTTTGTGAACATTTGGGTCCCACTTAACCAATCTTTGGGATGTCTTTGCTCCTTGATTATGATCTGGTAGTAACCGGATTTGAGATCTATCTTTGTGAACATTTGGGTCCCACTTAACCAATCCAAAAGTTCATCAATCCTAGGAATAGGATACTTATTCTTAATTGTTAATTGATTCAATCCTCTATAGTCGATACAGAGTCTTAACATTCCATCTTTCTTCTTTTGAAAGAGAATGGGTGCACCCCAAGGTGAGACACTTGGTCTAACGAATCCCTGCTCTAATATTGTCTTAATTGTTCCTTACGCTCTAGGGACTAGCATTTTGTATGCACGCCAGGCTCCTCTCGCTGAGCTCCGGGGGTTAATTCGATCTCATGATCTACTTCACGAGAAGGAGGCATCTCAGTTAGCTCTTCAAGAAATACATCGGCATACTCACTTAACTACTCTGGTTCTTTAGCCTTGCATTTTATGTCTACTGGACTCATTTTAACGACATACACAGCTTGCCTCTTTTTGAGCCCTTTTAATAATTTAGAAGCCTTGACTAATTGCAGCAGGGAAACTACTTCCGCTGCTACCATCCGGGGAATCCGGGGGTAGTGGGATCTCACAAATAAACTTGAAATCCTTCTTTTTCTCATTTCAATGAGTGTAATCCAATTATCGTGGGAATTCCTCTTTTATCATAAATTAAATCTACATAAAATTCTTCTTAAAAATTACATTAAATATCCATTAATTCCATTAAGCTAAAAATTCCATTTTTCTCATTTAAACATTTGAATTCCAATATGGTGGAAATTCCTCTTTCATCATTTAAACTTATCTATAGAAAAAGATAAATTTAACTAAATTTTCTCTTAAAATTTAAATAAAAATCTCTATTAATTCCTTTACACTAGGAATTACACTTTCCTCATTTAAATATTTGAATTCCAATATGGTGAAAATTTCTCTTTCATCATTTAAATTTATCTATACAAAAGGATAAATTTTACTAGATTTCTTCTTTAATTTTTAAATAAAACATACATTACTTTAGCATCACAATTTTTATCTTACTTCATTGGAATACATTTATTTCCACTGTCAGAGGATTACTCTTTTAACATAAAAATGGATTACTGGAAACTCCTCTTTTTTCTTTTCAACTATTTATGTATAAACATAAAAATCAAATTTTCCATGATTATAATGAGAATCATTCAATTAATCTAGGATGATTAATCCTAGAATATGGTAGGAAGTCCTATTTTCATATCATGTGGATTTTATTTTATTTTTTATCAATAGACTCCATTTCACATCATGAACTGGCGGGGTCGAATTCACGACGTGAAGGAGACAAATTTTATCAATTTTTTTTTCTTGAGTGATGTCTTAAGGCATGAGACGCTTAGGCCATGAGAGGCTCAGGTCGTGAGATACTTAGGGTGTGAGAGATGCTCAGGCCATGAGATGCTTAAGTTGTGAACCATAAGACAAGTGTCTCACTTGAATTTTTTTATTATTTTTTTATTTTTAATGAAACAAACCCTCTTTCACATCGTGAACTAGCAGGGTCTAGCTCACAGTGTGAAGCGGACTTTATGGATTTTATCAAATTTGATTAATTTTTTTGTGTGAGGTCTTAAGGTCTGAGACTCTTATGACATGAGACCCTTAGGCCATGAGACGCTTAGGCCATGAACCATGAGGCATGTTGTTGAGATATCGAGCTCGTCTAGTGAGGCGGTGGTGGCCACTGATGACCCGCCTGGGGGATAGGCCCCACACTTACACCACTGGCATGGTTGGTGAGATCATGGGAGATATGCGGCCAGTGGGATGACAGGCTGTGTGACAGCCATTCTAGAGACTGGCATAGTTATAGCGCCAGCTCATTTAGTCGGGTTCACACTATAGAGAACCCGTGTATGTATTGGTTGAGTACCTTCCATATTATTGTGTACTCTTATTCTTGTATATGGTGTGTTGAGTGTTGAGTAGAGAAGAAGAAGATTTCAGCCTCTCACCTTGTGTGTTCTCTATTAGGGTTTTGTGAGTGTGTGTGTGTGCTTGCAAGAGCTCAAGCTCTCTTCTCCCCTGCATCTTTTCATGGTATCAGAGCCTGGTTCGTGCTAAGGGCTGAGCTGCAAGCAAGAGAACCACAGGAAGCAGTACGAGGGTAAGAGCTTCAACTACTCTTCCCTATTGTGTTGGTGACTACACCCTTGTCGGGAGCTCTACGGGAGGCACCGGCAAACGGTCTCTGATTGAGGAGCTTTCTTCGCGGGAGTAAAGCTATAGGGCAACTATACAATCCTTCGGACTTCAATTTCCGGGCCGAGAACGCGTTTCGAGCGCGTCTGGACCTCCGTTTTTCAGAAAGCAGGCGATTTCGAGCACTGCGGGTAAGTCATCGATTCTCTGCAGAACTTTGTTTTAAGGACTGCAAGAAGACAGATTGACTGTGCAAACACTGTGGGTGCTGCAAAGAGGTCTACAGTTGACATTGGGTGTATGTATGCACATTGAGGTCACTGGTTGTGACATTTGAGTGGACTGCAGTACCGCTGTGCAGAAAATACAACATTTGTGCAGGAAAAACCAGAGTGCAGTTTCTGGTAAAATTGTGTGTCTGGCAAGATGTCTAATGATGGCATAACACAGATTGTGGCTGAGAAGCTGGATAAGAATAACTTCCATGCTTGGAGATTCAGGTTGACTAATTTCCTGATGGGAAAAGGCTATTGGGACTACATAGAAGGTGAACATGAAGAGGCACCGGAGATACCGGACATAAATCCGACTGCTGCAGATGTGAAAGAGTTTAAAGACTGGAACCAAGGAGCCAGGAAGGTTATGTATTGGCTATCCATTAGTATACAGGACACCATGATTGGGCACATTCAGGATGCCAAGTCCCCCAAGGAGGCGTGGGACACCTTGGTAAAGCTTTATGAAACAAATACCAAGGCACGTAAGATACAGTTGAAGAATGAACTTCATACTGTGGAGAAAAAGAGCATGTCTGTGAATGACTATGCGCGCTGAAGATAAAGGGTATTGTGGAATCCCTTGCATATTGGTGTGTCAGTAGATGATGATGACAAGGTGGAAGTCTGTCTATGTGGTCTCGGGCCACAATACAAGGCGTTTAAGACGTCTATTCAGACTCAGGAAAACATTCCCAACTTTACAGATTTGGTGTCTATGCTGATTATCGAAGAGAAGAACTTGGGTGAAGCCCAATATTCTTCACAAAGCAAACATAGTTCAGAGCAACAGGCCTTCTACACGAGTTCAAGAAGAGGACGAGGTAGAGGAGGCCGTGGACGCGGTCAAGGAGGTGGCCGAACAGGTAATCAGAATTATGGCCAGCAGAGCAGCAGCAACAACAATAGTCCCAGAATAAACAACAACAACAACACGCAGGTGGAAGAGGCAAATTCAGAGGCAGGGGGAGTCAAAGAGGACGTGGAAATTGGCAAAGGCAATATAATGATGCACGTGAATGCTATTATTGTGGTAAGCCTGGACATGTGCAGGCAGAATGTTATAAGAAGCAGGCTGACATGCAAAATGGGAAAGTGCAGCAAAACAACTATGCATCCTCAAGCAGAAATAATGAGGATAATGAAAGGTTGTTTGTTATGCAGCATGTTGTGAATGCCATGTCTGAAAATGTTGATGCAGCACAAAAAGATAATGTATGGTATGTGGATTCAGGCGCTTCTAACCACATGACTTGTCATGGGGAGTGGTTCAAGGAGATGAAAAACCCGGAAAGACCAGGTTTTGTGGAAACAGGGGATGACACTGCTCATCCAATTGCCCACATTGGAGATGTGCCATTGTCTATGCAGGATGGCAAAGTGAAATACCTTGTAGATGTACTTCATGTACCGAACATAACAAAGAATCTGGTTTCAGTTGGCCAGATGATTGAGCAGGGTTTGCACGTTCGGTTTAACCGTGATGGGTGTTATGTTGAAGATTTTAAAGACAAGTGCAGGTTGGTTGCAAAAGGCAACAGAGTGGGCAGAATGTTTACGTTGAATGTAGACAGTGCTGCGATGTTTGCAAATGGTTCAGGAGTTGTTGCAGACACAGACATATGGCATAAAAGAATTGGACATGTAAATGTGCAGAGATTGAAGTCTATGCAGACAAAAGGAATTGTGACAGGGCTGCCAAAATTTAAAGTGGAAGGTATGCAGAAAATATGTGAAGCATGCCAATTTGGGAAGCAAACAAAGCATGTGTTTCCACGTAACAGATATGTGAGCAGAAATGCACTAGATGTTGTGCATTCAGATGTATGGGGTCCTACGAAGACCATGTCTATGGGAGGCTACAGGTACTATGTCACATTTATTGATGACCACACAAGGAAAGTGTGGGTATATTTCATGAAAGAGAAGAGTGAGGTGTTCACTCACTTTCAGAATTTCAGAGTTTTGGTTGAAAAGCAAACAGGAAAATATGTCAAGTGCTTAAGGTCAGATGGAGGGGGAGAATACTTCTCCAATGAATTCTCTGAATTTTTGAAGAAGAATGGTATTCGGAGACAGTTCACATGCAGATACACTCCGCAGAGCAAAATGGAGTTGCTGAGCGAAAAAACAGGCACATTGCTGAGATTGCGTGAGCATTGATGGAAGAGAAGAATATGCTGCATTGCTATTGGGCTGAGGCTGTTTCTACAGCAGTATACATACATGAACAGGACTCCAACTGCAGCCATACATGATGTAACTCCCAGAGGAGAGGTTTACTAGCAGAAAACTAGATTTATCTCATCTGAAAGTCTTTGGATGCATTGCAAATATGCATGTGCCAGATGAGCTGAGAAGTAAGCTGGATCCAAAAGCTGAAAAATGTGTGTTTATTGGATACTGTGTTATAACCCTACTACACGTGAGCTGAGGGTAAGCAGGGATATTGTCTTTGATGAGATGCAGCTGGTATGCTGCTGAAAAAGAAGCTGTTGAAGCTGATGTGAGTGGAAGTGTGGTTGCATAGAATGCAGGTCAGCAATCACAGTCTTTGAGTGGACCAGGAGAGTCCTCATCTAGTGGGTCTATTGATAGACCATGGAGTGGCAAGCTGCGTCATAATACCAGCCCTGCAAATGTGATTACTACATCACGTAAAGGAAAAGAGAAAGTGGTTGAGCCCCTTGGTATGCCTGACATTTCTGCAGGGCATTCTCATGTTGATGGAGAGTCTAGTGGCTCAGATATGAGCCTTGATGAGGAGCTTGGGATCCCAGCTATGAGAACACCTGGTGTAAAGAAGGCTATGGAAGCCATGAATGAAAAGGTGCGAAGATCTGGGAGAGTGAAGAACCGTGTGCAGAGGTTTTACTTATGATGGTTATGTGGCACATCACTATGCATATATGGCAAAGGTTGTGCAGGTTGTTGAGCCCACATGCATTGACGAGGCTGTTGGAAATATGTGTTGGGAGAAAGCTATGGACGAGGAGATGGATGCACTATATGGAAATGAGACTTGGGATTTAGTGCAATTGCCTAAAGGCAAGAAAGCCATTGGATGCAAGTGGGTGTACAAAGTTAAACATAACAGTGATGGAAGCATAAACAGGTATAAGGCTAGATTGGTAGCCAAAGGATATGCGCAAACATATGGGATTGATTATGAGGAAACTTTTAGCCCAGTTTCCAAGATGGCAACGGTGAGAGTTGTGATAGCAGTGGCTGCATCAAAGCAATGGTCTTTACATCAGATGGATGTAAAGAATGCATTCTTGCATGGGGATTTGCAAGAAGAGGTGTATATGTTGTAGCCACCTGGTTATGAGGATGTGGGTCACCCCGAGCATGTTTGTAGGTTGAAGAAAGCCTTGTATGGATTAAAGCAAGCACCAAGAGCATGGTCCGACAAGATTTCTAAATATCTTGTCACTATTGGCTTTCATGTAGCCAATGCAAATTTCTCGCTGTATGTGAGACATGGTGATAGAGGAGTTGTGCTTGTTGTCATCTATGTAGATGACTTGATCATTACGGGGGACCGTGATGCAGAGATCTTTGATGTAAAGATCCAGCTTAGACAGAAGTTCAAGATGAAGGATCTGGGGGAGCTTAGATATTTCTTGGGCATTGAGGTGATTAGGTCACCACATGGTATTGGATTACTGCAGAGACAGTATGGCTTGGACATGTTGTCCAAGTATGGTATGAGAGGCTGTAAGCCTATTTCTGTTGCATTGGATCAGAATGGCAAGTTGAGTGCAGATTCAAGAGAGATCTTGGAGGATCCTACTATGTACAGACGCATAGTAGGAAGTTTGATCTACATGACGATCACCAGACCAGATTTGAGCTATGCTGTTGGGTTGGTGAGTCAGTTTATGCAGGTTCCACGGAAACCACATTTGGATGCAGTGAGACGCATACTGAGGTATGTGAAGTCTACTTTGCATTGTGGACTATTCTATGAGACTGGGACAGAGATATGTGTACATGGGTACACAGATGCTGATTGGGCTGTAGTATCTCAGATAGAAGATCTACCAGTGGATTCATGTTTTCCTTGGGGAGTGCTGCTGTGACTTGGAGCAGCAAGAAGCAGCCTACGGTTGCTTTATCGAGTATAGAGGCCGAGTATAGAGGAGCTGCTATGGCAGCATGTGAGATAGCTTGGTTGAGAAAGCTACTTGCAGATTTGGGTCTATCAGTGGATAGACAAGTTGTCATTTTCTGTGACAATATTAGCAGTATACAGCTGGCCAGGAACCAGTCTTTCATGCTCGTACGAAGCACATAGAGGTCCACTACCATTTCGTCAGAGAGAAGGTCTTGGCAGGAGACCTTGACCTTGTTTATGTGAGCACAGAGGATCAGGTAGCTGACATCTTCACCAAAGCATTGGGTACAGAGAAGCTCCGCAGATTCAGGGCTTCGCTTGGTGTACATGAGATGGAGTTGAGCTCGAGGGGGAGTGTTGAGATATCAAGCTCATCTAGTGAGGCGGTGGCCACTGATGACCCGCACTTACACCACTGGGGGGGATAGGCCCCACACTTACACCACTGGCATGGTTGGTGAGATCATGGGAGATATGCGGCCAGTGGGATGACAGGCTGTGTGACAGCCATTCTAGAGACTGGCATAGTTATAGCGCCAGCTCATTTAGTCGGGTTCACACTATAGAGAACCCGTGTATGTATTGGTTGAGTACCTTCCATATTATTGTGTACTCTTATTCTTGTATATGGTGTGTTGAGTGTTGAGTAGAGAAGAAGAAGATTTCAGCCTCTCACCTTGTGTGTTCTCTATTAGGGTTTTGTGAGTGTGTGTGTGTGCTTGCAAGAGCTCAAGCTCTCTTCCCCCCTGCATCTTTTCACATGTGTCTCACACGGATTTTAGTTTTATTTTTGTCGAGACAGACCCCTTTTCACGTTGTGAACTGGCATGGTCCAATTTACAAGGTGAAGCAAACTTCAAATAAATTATTAAATTTGATTTTTTTTCACGTGATGTCTTAAGGCGTGAGATATTTAGGCCATGAGATGCTTAAGCCGTGAACTGTGAGACACGTGTCTCATGCAAATTTTATTTTTTTTGTCAACGGACCCACTTCCATGTTGAGAACTAGCAACGTCTAGTTCACAGCGGCGTGAAGAGGACTTCACAGATTTGATCTAATTTGAAATTTTCTTTTCGCATGAGGTCTTAAGGCATGATACCATGAGGGTGTGAGCTGCTTAAGCCATGAACCGTGAGACACGTGTCTCATGCAGATTTTATTTTTACTTTTTTGATGATGGACCCCTTTCATGTTATGAACTCGTGAGGTCCAATTCACGGCGTGAAGTCTGGACTTCACGAATTTTATGAAATTTTAATTTTTTTTATGTGAGGTCTTAAAGAGAGGGTAAGTCCAAAATTGAGATCTTTTTGGATATAAAAATCCTCCTATTGTCTAAAATGGGTTCCCCTAAAACAAAAATTCAAAAAGAACTTTCCAATGTGCAATTGAAATTAATTGGAAATAGGTATAAAGGAACTTAGCCTAAGGGTCAAGATTTTCAAAAAATTTTGGATTATGGTTCAATTAAGGTTCTATGGGCCAATAGGATCAATCCATGTGTGGGGAGGAGATAAATCCAATTTGTAAAAGAAGATACCCAAAAATGAGTGAATGCCTACATAAGATGAAGAGTTGACTATGTACAAGGTTTATTAGTAAAAGACTATGAGTATTACAAAAAAATGAGATATTTTGGGTATAATGATTCATCTCTTCTCTCTCTTGGATCAAACCACATCAAAAGGGAACCAAACTAGGTCCAAATCTTGTCTAAACTCTACCAAACTGAACCTGGAAAATTCTAGAAATTAGTTGGACTTGGTTAGAGGCCTCCCTCTCTTATAAATAGATTCTTAGCCCTTTGTAAAAAAATATGAGAACTATATTATGCCAATATTATGCTAAAATAATGATAATTTTTACTATTCTCTGAAATTCTCTCCAAATTGAAGAAATTGGAGCTTCCCTCTTTCTTCAATCTCCATTGGTGGCTCCATCAACATACCAAACCAATTGATTGGTTGGGGGCCTCTACCATGATCAAAGAATCAAGCAATTTGTAAGATAAAGGGTGAATTTTGATCTTTTTCTATAATTTCTCAATTTTTCTCTCTTCTCAACCCCTCTCAAGCTTCTTCAGAAGCTTAATTGGAATGGCTTTTTAATGCTATGATGAATGGTAGTAAGGAAATACATAAATTTCCATTTATGCTTAATTTTAATGGTTTTTTTGTAATTTCTCTCACTCAAAGAATGGTCATTCCCATGACCTATTCTCAATCCAAATGAAGCTTCTCATCATGAAGCTTTTCCCTAATCCAAGAATAAGTTCTATGCTTGTTTATTTGGAGGCCGAATTAATGGCTTTTTTATGCTTTTAAGTTAGTTATATCATGAAAATTTATAATTCAATCCATAATTGATCAATGATCCAATTAGGTATCATTCTAATCATATCCATAATGTTAAAGTTCATTCTTTTAGAATAAATTGAGATTTATCAGTAATAATAGCGGAGCTATGGTAAAATTTCTGTAAAAATTACACATAAAACATTTTCATTCAAAGTATGAAAAGAGGATTTCCTACCATATTCTAGGAATGATCATCCTAGATAAACTGATTGATTCTCATTATAATCATAGATATATTGATTTTTAGGTTTATGCATAATTAATGAATTTTTAGATAAATTTATTTATCTATGAGAAATAATTAAATGTAAAAAGAGGAATTCCCATTATATTTAGAATTCCACGATTGGATGGGAAAAGAGAAAATCCTATCATATTGGATTAATGGGATAATTTATTTAATTTCAAAAATAAATTTTTAAATAAATTTATTTATCTATGAGAAATAATTAAATGTTAAAAGAAGAATTCCCATTACATTTGGAATTCCATGATTCAAATTTATCTTTTTTTGCTTGATGTCTTAAGGCATGAGATACTTAGGCCGTGACATGCTTAAGTCGTGTACCATGAGACACTTGTCTCACGTGGATTGTTTTTTTTTGCCACAACGGACCCGCTTTCATGTCGTGAACTAGCACGGTCCAGTTCACAGCATGAAGCGGACTTCACGAATTTTTTAAAATTTGATTTGATTTTTTCTTCTTCGTGTAAGGTCTTAAGGCATGAGACACTTAGGCCTTAAGACTCTTAGGAAATGATATGCTTTAACTCTGAGATGCTTAGGTCATGAGATACGTAAGCCGTGAATCATGAGACATGTGTCACGTGGAATTGTTTTTTTTTTAATTTTGTCGATGTACCCCCTTTCACATCATGAACTAGCAGGGTCCAGTTCACGGTGTAAAGCAGACTTCAAGGATTTTATCAACTTTGAATTTTTTTTTTGTTCAGGTGAGTTCTTAAATTATGAGATCCTTATTGTGTGAGACACTTAAGCTGTGAACCATGAGACACTTGTGTTACGCATGTTTTTTTCGGATCCCCTTTCATATCATGAACTAGCAGGGTCCGGTTCACGCCGTGAAGCGGACTTTATAGATTTTATCAAATTTGATTTTTTTTTTTGCGTGAGGTCTTAAGGCATGAGACCCTTAGGCCATGGGATGCTTAGGCCATGAGATGATTAAGCCGTGAGATGCCTAAGCCATGGGCCATGAGACACATGTCTCACGCGAATTTTGTTTTCTTTTTTGCCAATGGACTAGCTTTCACTTCGTGAACTAGCTGGGTCCAGTTCATGGAGTGCAGCAGACCATAGATTTTATCAAATTTGATTTTTTTTGCTTGATGTCTTAAGGTGTGAGATCCTTAGGTTGTGACATGCTTAACCATGTACCGTGAGACATTTGCCTGACGCATACTTTTTTTATTTTTTATTTTTGTTGGTAATGGATCCGCTTTTACATCTTTAACTAGCTAGGCCCAATTCACAGTGTGAAGCGGACTTCACAGACTTTTTTTTTTTTTGCATAAGGTCTTAAGGCGTGTGACCCTTTGGCCGTGAGACACTTAGGCCGTGAGATGCTTAAGTCGTTAATCGTGAGACACGGACCCCCTTTCACGACATGAAAGGGGGGTCCGTGTCTCAGGGTTAATAGCTTAATGGACCTCCTTTTATGTCGTGAATTAGCAGGGTCCAGTACACGGTGTGAAGCAAACTTCATTGATTTTATCAAAATTGAATATTTTTCATGCGTGCGGTCTTACAGTATGAGACTCTTAGGCCATGAGACAATTAGGCCGCCGTGAGAAGCTTAAACCAGGAATGGTGAGACATGTGTTTGAAGTGGATTTCATTTTATTTATTTATTTACCGATAAACCCCCTTTCACGTTCTAAACTAGCATGGTCGCATTCACAACATGAAGCAGACTTATCAAATTTGATTTATTTTTCTTTTCACGGGAGTTCTTAAACCATGAGATGCTTAGGTCATGAGACACTTATGTGGTGAGATGCTTAAGCCATGAACCGTGCAACATGTGTCTCATGCCGATTTGTTTTCTTGAGGACCTCCTTTCACGTCGTGAACTAGCAGCAGGGTCCAGTTCACAGCATGAAGCAAACTTCATGGAGAAGCTTAGACCATGAACCGTGAGACACGTGTCTCATGCACATTTGTTTTTTCACAAACGGACCCTTTTTCACATCGTGAACTAGGAGGCTCAGTTCATGGCATGATCATTCCTATGACCAATTCTCTATTCAAATGATGCTTCTCATGGAGCAAATCTTAATTCTAAAATCAAACTCTATGCTAGTCAAGCTAGAGGCTAAAGAAATGGCTTTTTACTACTTTTATGTTACATAAATTGTGATAAAATTATGGTTTAGATCCATAATTTGGATTTAGATCTATTTGATAGTTAATATATCATAAGTGTATTACTAAGTCATGCTTATCAAAATTATTAAAAATTATCAGTAATAGTAGCAGAACTATGGTCAAAATTTTAAAAAATTAACACATAAATCATTTTTATGCATAATGTGAAAAGAGCACTTCCTACCATATTCTAGGATTAGTCATCCTATGTTAAATGAATAATTCTCATTATATTCATGGAAAATTTAATTTTAATGTTTATGCATAAATAGCTAATTAAAGAAAAAGAGAAACTTTTAGTAATTTCATTTTTATGATGAGAGAGGAATTCCCATGATAATGGAGATCCATGTATCTCAATGTAGAATGAGAAAATTTGAAATACTAAAATAGTGGATATTTTTTTTAAAATTAAAGAAGAATGTTAGATAAATTATTTTATGCATGAATGAATTTAAATGATGAAAGAGGAATTCCCATCATATTTGGAATTCAATCATTTAAATGGAAAAAAAAGAATTGTTGTTATATTTGGAATATTTAATATTTTTATTTAATTTAAAGATGAATTTTAGTTAGATTTATTTTATGATAAAAGAGGAATTTCCATGACATTTGGATTGCACTCATTAAATGATAAAAAGAGGAATTTTAATCTTATTTAAAAAATAGATAATTCTTTTTAATTAAAAGAAGAACTTTTTATGATATTTAAGTAAAGAAAGAATTGAAATTAATTTTCGGTGTGTCAAAAGATGAAATTTCACCATAATTCTACCTAGGAAATTAAGGTTGAGAACTTAAGTTGTAGAAAGAATATCTTTAGATATTTTAATTGGTTAAATCACTAAATTGGTATTTAACCAAAAATAGATGTTTATCTAAAGTAAATCCTTGTTAGGACTAAACCGAATCATTTTGGTTCGACTACGAGAGGGACGGACAGTAAACCTACTTGTCCATCTCTCGATCTAAATCAAGTAAAAACTTCATGACCAATTCTAGTTCCCAAATACAAAGAATAGACTACCATTGAACTCAACTAGTTTTCTTTTGACCAGAATCACTAGGAATCTAGTTGGACAATCAGTCAAATGATGGGTAGATTACCGTGATGAGAGATCAAGGATTCTCATTATGAAACTGGGAATTATGGACAAAGGGGTTTTGTGGAACCAATCTCAAACCAGAAATTTTACTTGCATAGAACCTCAGTTTTTCATTTAAAGGACTATTTTATGCCTGAATGCTGGAAGAAGCATTTCACATGTGTTTTACTAAGAGGAGGTTTGTTGACAAACTGGCGGGGAGTCATCGAGGGACGTCGCTCGTGGAAATTCCCCCTAAGGTCTTGACCAGCCTCAGCGGGTACGGTTAAAATGGTGTGCTTCCAGTACGATGGGCGAGAACTGACAAAGCGGTCCCTAAGTGAAGTGCTAGGACATCTAAGGAGGATCCTAAAGGGTTCTGACCAGGTGATGCATGGGCTCGCGGTTCCTAGGACACCCATGCGTGCGTCGAGAAAGATTTTGATGGACTAAAAGGAAAGATTTTTGTGAATCAAATTTTGATATTGGATCTCGTTGGTTGGCTAGCTGGTCTTCAATGGAGAGTCTAGAGGACACATTTTGTAATACAATGGACTCAGAATTTTGGAGGATGATGATCAATAATATTATGATTTTCATTGAAGGATTGTTTTAAAGACAACGGAATCTGTTATAAGTGGCAATTTCATGTGGAATGCCTACCTTAATTTTTGAATGAAACGCCGGCTAGGGGGCCTGGGAGCTCTTTCCCATGATACCCGAGAAAAACACAACCAAATCTTTATAAAGGAATCCCACCAATACAATGGTTGGGTGGTTGGCTATGGGTGGTTGGCTAAACCCATGGGTCGGTTGAGGCTAGGCTGGATTGTAGGATTCCTACGAAACAATTAAGATACAGTTAGTTACATTAGTTAGATTAAGTCCTGAGAAGACCCTTGTTAAAGGTGGGAGGGAATCAGCCGCCGCCGGCGGGCGGCTGTGCCTCATTAAAGGAGGAAAAAGGCAGTGATTGTATGGACCAAGTGCAAGTCTCTTCTTTGATCTGACCATGTGATTTCAGGTTTGGTTGGATTAGTTTAACTAGTTAAGACTTTGACACGTTAGATTAATTCCTCTGTTCAAAGATTTTCCCATGGCGGAACTATCCGTGCCTTCTAGGCAAGGGAAGTTTTTTTCGGGCTCAGTTTTGGAGAAACCGCCTGGCTAGTCTCTCATTCGAAAATCAACGAGCGAGGCTCGGAGTGTGGATCCCTGCCCCGTGTGGGAGGCTGACGCAGCATCCGCCACAAGTGGCCTCGGAGGGGGCACTGCGGAGGAGGGGCGGGGGATCTCACAGCTCGTATCCGAGCTTTATTGAAAGCTAATAAGGAGAAATGAACTCTTATCAGAAATTTATAGTAAAAACTCACAAAGAGCATTTAGATATTGTATTTTCATTCCTTATCAGAAATTTATAGTAAAAACTCACGAAGAATTTTAATCAAAGAATTTATTTTTTTATAGATGGAAGTTCCACACTTATCTGGGGTTCCCGACCTCACCCTCACAAGACATGACTGCATTCACCTTCGAGCATCTCATCTCTTCCGCTACAACTCGAACGTGCAGAGCCAGACTCGCAGGCCATTTCGAGGATCTATATTTTCCTCACCAACAAGTGGAGAGATGGCAGCACAAGTGGTTTGTAGGAAGTGGTTTGCAGAGTAGTATATCCATGCCTCTTGCAACCAGCATGCAATGCTAAGGTAGAATATCTCATTGATCATGATTCTAAAATGAAGCTGAAAGTGATACATGGTTTTTTTTTAATCACTCAATGCCTCAAAATTTCAGACTTTCCTGCCAAATCTGCAGACACCTTAGTTGCTTTATTCTTAGGGAGAAGATAGTAGCTCCCTTGGCAGCAGTAAGGGAACATTTGTATCAGGGCATGTCTATAGCCGAGTACCATCGTCTTATGCATCTCCCGAGGAGATTTTGAATTCTGGAGCCGAGCTGCTCTATGTACATATTACAACCCTTCTATAAAAAAAGAAATGTTTTGTGAAAAAAATAACACCATATTGGGGAATATGGGAATTTTCCATAAGTTTGGGACATGTGGTCAAATCTTTGGATTAATCATAACTTGAACACCATTACTCCAAATTGAGCGCTCTATAGCTCACTAGATTCCATTTTCCAAGCGCTTTCCAACAATAGGTCACATGATATGGTTTTGAAAAACTTATAGACATGTTATCCAGGTCCCACCTTTTTAGTATTCAAAAAATGGGAGTTGGGAAATTCCCAAAATCACGAATATAGTATTAAATCCCTCTTGTATAAGTGATTGTTTATACGAATTGATGAAGTAAAATTTGTTACCAGACATATGTCATAGATCTCCAATAAGATCATTTATCTTTTTTTATGAAATTATTTTTTGAACCTCTTAAGTCTTAGGATCTCGTGGACGATATCAAAATAAAAATTTAATAATATATCATTTTTGGCAGAATCATGAGGTGAGGAAACCGTAGCCACCGTCAACCAAACCCTCTCTCTGATGAAGAAGAGCTTGACCCCGACGTTCGCAAGGCTCTTCACAAAACTCAGCCAGGACCCTTCAAAGGAGAAGGGGAGAACCTAGGCAAGGCTGTGGAGAAATAGATGGAAGTTATGGAAGAGTATTTTGATATCACAGGCTACAATGAGTGGAGCAAAATGGCTCTTTCCAGGCTGAAAATTGTGGAAATAGCTAGGGTGGCATGGAGGAACCATTGTGACACCAACCATGTGGACATGAATACCCAGAACTTGAACGATCTTAAAGCGTATTTAAGGAAGAGGTTTTGTCTCCCCGAGTTCTTAGAAACCAAAATGAATGAATTCTTAGAGCTAAACCAGGGGAGCAAAACTATCAAAGAATATCACTAGGCATTTGCTCTTCTACTTAAGTATTCACCACCTCTACACAAAGAGCAACTTATGGGTGGCCATGTTCATCCAGGGAATGAATGAACCCTTAGACACACTGGTCAAGAATGTCAAGCCAGTGTCCATGGCAAAAGCTGTCAGAATGGTGAAGGACTTTGCCAAAGCCTTCATCGTAAAAGTCCTACCAAAGCCAGCTCCCTCATCCTTCAAGAGATTCCAGACACCAAGAAGTTCTTCCAACCTTCCGCCTCCAAAGAGACACCAAGGTCCCAACTAGAATATGGGGATGGGAAGTTTTAGTAATGAAGAAAGACCTTTCCCTCAAAGTACTTTCTCAGGAACTCCGACTCTCTCAAGAATGCAGAGGGAAGAGCTTCGAAGCGAGAACACACTCTTTGGATGTGAGGGGTTTGGGCACCAGCTCAAGGATTGCCCATCTCTTTCTATGGGGTTTGGGCACTAGCTCTTTGGATTGTCAGGGGTTTGGGCACCAGCTCAAGGATTGCCCATCTCTTTCTATGGGCCAAGGAAGCTAGGGTCCTAGAGTTTAGAGAGAGACTCCTTCGTATCAGTCCAATCAGGGTAACCCCGGAAGAGTGCCAGCTCAGCACATGCAGCCTCCATGCGGAGCAGTCTCCAAACTCACTCCTAGAATTAGAACAACCAAAGAGAGAGAGTTCCACCTCAGACCTGCAGTAGCTAGAGCTGTCACTATAGCTGATGAAGTGGAGGAAGAAAAAGGACACATCTATTCAGCAATAGAGCATCAGGGGAATAATCGTCAATTTTTAGTCCTCTCGACTCCGAGGGTAAGCAATTCAAGATTTTGATTGATCCAAGCACCACTCGTTCTTTTATTTCCCTAGGATGTCTGCATAAATTATTCCTAAATAAAAAATTAGGGAAACCTATGTAAGTTGAATTGGCCAGTGGAAAGATTCTTTTCACACACCTTGAGATAGACCTTATTTAGTTTAGTCTAGATGGAAACATAACATAGTGCAAGTTCAGAGTCCTACCCTTGGGAGTCTATGAAGGAATTCTTGGAATGGATTGGCTCCAAAAGAATCAGGCTGACATTCATTGTCACAAAGAAACCATCTCTTTCCTTAACCTTCATGGGAATAAAGTTCAAGAAACTAGAATTTCCAGATCCGTAGTGCTACAATTAGTCAAGGCTTCCAAATTATTAAAAGGGCTCAGAAAGAGGCAAGTTATTTATGTCATGAAGATGAATCCAGTAGACATAAACCATCTCTTTCCTTGACCTTCACCGGAATAAAGTTCAAGGAACTAGAATTTCTAGATCCCTAGTATTACAATTAGTAAAGGCTTCCAAATTATTAAAAGGGCTCAAAAAAGGCAAGATATTTATGTCGTTAAGATGAATCCAGTAGACATAAAATGCAAGGCTAAAGAACTAGAGTGGTTAAGTGAGTATGCAGATGTGTTTTGTGAAGAGCTGACTGAGATGCCTCCGTCTCATGAAGTAGATCGTGAGATCGAGTTAACCCCTAGAGCTCAGCCAATAGCCCAGCGTGCATACAAAATGCTAGTCCTTGAATCCATAGAACTTAAGGAGTAGTTAAGATAACCATTAGAGCAGGCATTCGTCAGTAGACCCACTGTCTCACCTTGGGGTGCGACCGTTCTCTTTCAAAATGGTGAGATATCAAGCTCATCTAGTGAGGCGGTGGACACTGATGACCCGCCTGGGGGATAGGCCCCACACTTACACCACTGGCATGGTTGGTGAGATCTTGGGTGATATGTGGCCAGTGGGATGACAGGCTGTGTGACAGCCATTCTAGAGACTGGCATAGTTATAGCGCCAGCTCATTTAGTTGGGTTCACACTATAGAGAACCCATGTATGTATTGGTTGAGTACCTTCATGTTATGTGTACTCTTATCTTTCTATATGGTGTGTTGAGTGTTGAGTAGAGAAGAAGAAGATTTTCAGCCTCTCACCTTGTGTGCTCTCTATTAGGGTTTTGTGAGTGTGTGTGTGCTTGCAAGAGCTCAAGCTCTCTTCCCCCCTGCACCTTTTCACCATGGTATCAGAGCCTGGTTTGTGCTAAGGGCTGAGCTGCAAGCAAGAGAACCACAGGAAGCGGTACGAGGGTAAGAGCTGCAACTACTCTTTCCTATTTGTGTTGGTGACTACACCCTTGTCGGGAGCTCTACGGGAGGCATCGGCAATGATCTCTGATTGAGGAACTTTCTTCACGGGAGTAAAGCTATAGGGCAACTATTTTGTCCTATCGAACTAACTTTTTTGGGCCGAAAACGCGTTTCGGGTGCGTCTGGACCTCCGTTTTTCAGAAAGTAGGCGATAAAGGGTATTGTTGAATCCCTTGCATCTATTGGTGTGTCAGCAAATGATGATGATAAGGTGGAGGTTTCTCTACATGGTCTCGGGCCACAATACAAGGCGTTCAAGACATCTATTCAGACTTGGGAAAACATTCCCAACTTTACAGATTTGGTGTCTATGCTGATTATCGAAGAGAAGAGCTTGGGTGAAGACCAACAGTCTTCACAAAGCAAAAACAGTTCAGAGCAACAGGCCTTCTACATGAGTTGAAGAAGAGGACGAGGTAGAGGAGGTCGTGGACGCGGTCAAGGAGGTGGCCGAACAGGTAATCAAAATTATGGACAGCAGCAGCAACAACAGTCCCAGAATACACAACAACAACAACAACAACACGTAGGTGGAAGAGGCAAATTCAGAGGCAGGGGGAGTCGGAGGCCGTGGAAATTGGCAAAGGCAATATAATGATGCACGTGAATGCTATTATTGTGGTAAGCGCCTGGACATGTGCAGGCAGAATGTTATAAGAAGCAGGCTGACATGCAAAATGGGAAAGTGCAGCAAAACAACTATGCATCCTCAAGAAGAAATAATGAGGATAATGAAAGGATGCAGCATGTCGTGAATGCCATGTCTGAAAATGTTGATGGAGCATAAAAAGATAATGTATGGTATGTGGATTCAGGCGCTTTGAACCACATGACCAGTCATGGGGAGTGGTTCAAGGAGATGAAAAACCCGAAAAGACCAAGTTTTGTGGAAACAGGGAATGACACTTCTCATCCAATTGCCCATGTTGGAGATGTGCCATTGTCTATGCAAGATGGCAAAGTGAAGTACCTTGCAGATGTACTTCATGTACCGAACATAACAAAGAATCTGGTTTCAGTTGGCCAAATGATTGAGCAGGGTTTGCAGGTTCGGTTTAACCCTGATGGTTGTTATGTTGAAGACTTTAAAGACAAGTGCAGGTTGGTTGCAAAAGGCAATAGAGTGGGCAGAATGTTTACATTGAATGTAGACATGCCTGAAATGAGTGCTGCGATGTTTGCAAATAGTTCAAGAATTGTTGCAGACACAGACATTTGGCATAAAAGGATTGGACATGTAAATGTGTAGAGATTGAAGTCTATGCATACAAAAGGAATTGTGATAGGGCTGCCAAAATTTAAAGTGGAAGGTATGTAGAAAATATGTGAAGCATGCCAATTTGGGAAGCAAACAAAGCATGTGTTTCCACGTAACAGATATGTGAGCAGAAATGCACTAGATGTTGTGCATTCAGATGTATGGGGTCCTACGAAGACCATATCTATGGGGGCTGCAGGTATTATGTGACTTTCATTGATGACCACACAAGGAAAGTGTGGGTATATTTCATGAAGGTGAAGAGTGAGGTGTTCACTCACTTTCAGAATTTCAGAGCTTTGGTTGAAAAGCAAACAGGGAAATATGTAAAGTGCCTAAGGTCAGATGGAGGGGGAGAGTACTTCTCCAATGAGTTCTCTGAATTTTTGAAGAAGAATGGTATCGGAGACAATTTACATGCAGATACACTCTGCAGCAAAATGGAGTTGCTGAGCGAAAAAACAGGCACATTGCTGAGATTGCGCGAGCATTGATGGAAGAGAAGAATGTGCCGCATAGCTATTGGGCTGAGGCTGTTTCTACAGCAGTATACATCATGAACAGGACTCCAACTGCAGCCATACATGATGTAACTCTAGAGGAGAGGTTTACTGGGGCAGAAAACCAGATTTGTCTCATCTGAAAGTCTTTGGATGCATTGCATATGTGCATGTGCATGATGAGCTGAGAACTGAGCTGGATCCAAAAGCTGAAAAATGTGTGTTTATTGGATACTCCCTTGAGCAAAAGGGATAGAGGTGATATAACCCTGCTACACATTAGTTGAGTGTAAGCAGGGATGTTGTCTTTGATGAGATGAGCAACTGGTATGTTGCTGAAAAAGAAGCTGTTGGGGGGGCTGATGCGAGTGTAAGTGTGGTTGCACAAAATGCAGGTCAGCAATCACAGTCTTTGAGTGGACCAGGAGAGTCCTCATCTAGTGGGTCTCTTGATAGACCATGGAGTGGCAGGCTATGTCATAATACCAGTCCTGCAAATGTGATTAGTACATCACGTAAAGGAAAAGAGAAAGTGGTTGAGCCCCTTGGTATGCCTGACATTTCTGCAAGGTATTCTCATGTTGATGGAGAGTCTAGTGGCTCAGATATGAGCCTTGATGAGGAGCTTGGGATCCCAGTTTTTATGAGAACACGTGGTGTAAAGAAGGCTATGGAAGCCATGAATGAAAAGCTGCGAAGATCAGGGAGAGTGAAGAACCCTGTGCAAAGATTTACATATGATGGTTATGTGGCACATCACTATGCATATATGGCAAAGGTTGTGCAGGTTGTAGAGCCCACATGCATTGATGAGGCTGTTGGAAATGTGTGTTGGGAGGAGAAAGCTATGGATGAGGAGATGGATGTACTATATGGAAATGAAACTTGGGATTTAGTGCAATTGCGTGAAGGCAAGAAAGCCATTGGATGCAAGTGGGTGTACAAAGTAAAACTTAACAGTGATGGAAGCATAAACAGGTACAAGGCTAGATTGGTAGCCAAAGGATATACGTAGACATATGGCATTGATTATAAGGAAACTTTCAGCCCAGTTGCCAAAATGGCAACAGTGAGAGTTGTGATAGCAGTGGCTGCGTCAAAGCAATGGTCTTTACATTAGATAGATGTAAAGAATGCATTCTTGCCTGAGGATTTGCAAGAAGAGGTGTATATGTTGCAGCCACCTGGTTATGAGGATGTGGGTCACCCCGAGCATGTTTGCAGGTTGAAGAAAGCCTTGTAAGGCTTAAAACAAGCACCAAGAGCATGGTCTGACAAGATTTCTGAATATCTTGTCACTATTGGCTTTCATGTAGCCAATGCAGATTTCTCGCTGTATGTGAGACATGGTGATAGAGGAGTTGTGCTTGTTGTCATCTATGTAGATGACTTGATCATTACGGGGGACCATGATGCAGAGATCTTTGTTGTAAAGATCTTGCTTAGACAAAAGTTTGAGATGAAGGATCTGGGGGAGCTCAGATATTTCTTGGGCATTGAGGTGATTAGGTCAAATGGTATTGGATTACTGCAGAGACAGTATGGTTTGGACATGTTGTCCAAGTATTGTATGACAGGCTGTAAGCCTATTTCCGTGCCATTGGATCAGAATGGCAAGTTGAGTCAGATTCAGGAGAGATCTTGGAGGATCCTACTATGTACAGGTGCATAGTAGGAAGTTTGATCTACATGATGATCACCAGACTAGATTTGAGCTATGCTGTTGGGTTGGTGAGTCAGTTTATGCAGGTTCCATGAAAACCACATTTGGATGCAGTGAGACGCATACTGAGGTATGTGAGGTCTACTTTGCATTGTGGACTATTCTATGAGACTAGGACAGAGATATGTGTACATGGGTACACAGATGCTGATTGGGCTGGTAGTATCTCAGATAGAAGATCTACCAGTGGCTTCATGTTTTCTTTGGGGAGTGCTGCTGTGACTTGGAGCAGCAAGAAGCAGCCTACGGTTGCTCTATCGAGTACAGAGGCCGAGTACAGAGAAGCTGCTATGGGTGGCAGCATGTGAGGTAGCTTGGTTGAGGAAGCTACTTGCAGATTTGGGTCTATCAGTGGATAGACAAGTTGTCATTTTCTGTGACAACATTAGCAGTATACAGTTGGCCAGGAACCCAGTCTTTCATGCTCGCACGAAGCATATAGAAGTCCACTACCATTTCATCAGAGAGAAAATCTTGGCAGGAGACCTTGACCTTGTTTATGTTAGCACAGAGGATCAGGTAGCTGACATCTTCACCAAAGCATTGGGTACAGAGAAGCTCCGCAGATTCAGGGCTTTGCTTGGTGTACATGAGATGGAGTTGAGCTCGAGGGGGAGTGTTGAGATATCGAGCTCATCCAGTGAGGCGGACACTGATGACCCGCTTGGAGGATAGGCCCCACACTTACACCACTGGCATGGTTGGTGAGATCTTGGGTGATATGCGGCCAGTGGGATGACAGGGTGTGTGACAGCCATTCTAGAGACTGGCTATATATGTGTATATACATATACATATATATGTATGTATATATGTATATGTATATACATATATATACATATACAATATATATATATATATATAGTTATAGCGCCAGCTCATTTAGTCGGGTTCACACTAACCCGTGTATGTATTGGTTGAGTACCTTCATATTATGTGTACTCTTATCTTTGTATATGGTGTGTTGAGTGTTGAGTAGAGAAGAAGAAGATTTTCAGCCTCTCACCTTGTGTGTTCTCTATTAGGATTTTGTGAGTGTGTGTGTGCTTGCAAGAGCTCAAGCTCTCTTCCCCCTTGCACCTTTTCACAAAAGAAGAAAGATGGAACGTTAAGACTCTGTATTGACTACAGAGGAGTGAATCAATTAACAATTAAGAATAAGTATCCTATTCCTACAATTGATGAGCTTCTGGATCAGTTAAGTGGGACCCAAATGTTCACAACAATAGATCTCAAATCTGGGTACTACCAGATCAAAATCAAGGAGCAAGACATCCCAAAGACAACATTCAATACTCGCTATGGGCATTATGAGTTCATAGTCATGCTGTTTGGATTGACTAATTTCCCAGTGACATTTAATCATCTTATGCAGGATATTCTCAAAGAATACTTGGATGATTTTGTCCTTATCTTCTTTGATGATATCTTGGTATACTCCAAGAATGCTACAGATCATGAAGATCATGTGCGCAAGGTCCTGGAAATCCTAAGGAAACACCAACTCTTTGCAAAAAAGAGAAATTGTTCTTTCTCTGTTGACTAGGTGGAATACTTGGGATTCATAGTATCAAAGGATGAGATTTCTCCTGACCCCACAAAGATCCAAGCAGTCATAGAATGGCTAGAACCCAAGACAATAAAGGAAGTTAGAGGATTCCTAGGATTAACCGGATGGTGTAGGATCTTTATACCAAGGTATGCTCAGATAGCATCCCCTTTAACTAATGTTCTCAAGAAGAGTACCGTTTTTCAGTGGACCACAATGTGTTAGAGTGCCTTTGATAAACTGAAGATAGCCTTAGCAACCAACCCTGTCTTTAACTTACCAGATTTTACCAAACCCTTTGAGGTAGTTATTACTGATGCCGGTGGGTTTGTTGCCTTAGGTGGTGCTCTTATGCAAGAAGGTCATGGAGTGGCCTATGAATCCATAAAACTAAGAACACATGAGAGAAATTATGCCGTCCATGACTTGGAGTTACTCTTAGTAGTTTATGCTATGAAGTTGTGGAGACATTATCTTTTGGGACAAAGGATCACCTAGATGACAGATCATCAAAGTCTGAAGTGGATCTTCACCCAAAGGGATCTCAACATGCATGAAAGGATATGGATGCAGACCCTAAAGGAATTCAATTTTGAAATCAAGTATCGGCCAAGGAAAGAAAATGTTGGCAGATGCGCTCGGCAAAAAAGCCTCCTTGCTTGTTGCAATTACAGTGGTGTCAAATCCAAGCAAAGGAGAAAATCATGTAGGAAAAATTCTTTGCCCCTATTGATACCCTTCTCATGCACGAAAACAGGACTCCTGAGGAAATGAGTAAAGTTCTTGGGTACAAATTGGATGAAGGATGCATGTATTATAATAATCGGCTATGTATTCCCAATGATGAGGGAATAAAGGGAAGAATTCTGAGAGAAGCCCATGATAGCCTTATAGCTGGACATCCAACGTTTATAAAAACCTATATGTCTATGAAGAAAAGTTTCTTTTTGCTAGGACTCAAAAAGGATGTACTTGATCATGTGCGAAACACTTAATGTGTCAAAGAGTCAAGGTAGAGAGGGTCAAGATGCCATGGAAATTGCAGCCTCTGGACATTCCTCAGATGAAATGGGAATGTATCAGTATGGACTTTGTCACTGGATTAACTTCAGTGCAATTAGGTTAAAACTCCATTTTTGTGGTAATTGTTGACAGGCTAACTAAAGTTGCCCATCTGATTCCAGTGAAAGAAACATACACTACAGTGGATGTTGCCTGAGTTTTTCCTTAAAGAGATCTTCAGATTACATGGCTTACCCAGGAGGATAGTAATGATAGAGATCCCAAATTAACATCAAAATTTTGGACTACATCCTTTCGAAAGGAGTAGAAACTTTCTTGGATCTCAGCACAGCCTATCACCCCGCAACAAATGGCTGACTGAAAGAGTGAACCAGGTAATAGAAGATATCCTTCGATCATGCTGCGATGACACGGAACCCAAGAAGTGATAAAGCCATTTGCATCTGGTCGACATTGCTTACAACGCTTCTTATCATCGAAGTATTGGGATGAGTCCTTTCAAAGCTTTTGTATGGGCAAGATTTCCTTACACCATTGACTTGGTCTGACCCATTGATGATCAAAGTCAAAATATCTAGACAAATGCTTAGGCAAAAATAGTATGCATATAAAAAGAGATCAGAGAGAGAGTTTGAAGAATCAGATATGGTCTTCATTCGTCGAGTATGACCAAACAGAGGTTCCTTATCCTTAGGGAAGTACAAGAAGCTCTCTCCCAGATACTGTGGGCCGTATGCTGTTATAAAGAAAGTGGGCAATCTAGCCTACAAACTTCTTCTACCTCCCCATCTTAAGGTACATAATGTATTCCATGTCAGTTTGCTTAAGAAATATGTACCCAGCCCGAGTCACTTGCTTAAGATGAAAAATTGATCTCTCCAACTCAAGGCCTAATGGTACTCCAACCTAAGGAAATCCTTGACGTTTGGAAGAAGATTCTCAGGAGCAGAGTCCTTAGAGAATTTTTAGTCCGAGTGGAAGTTCTTCCCTCTAGAAGACGCCACTTGGGAGAAAGAAGAAGGGTTGGTGAAAGATTACCCCCACTTCCTCCTCAGCCTCAATAATGAATAAGATTTACTTCAATCCCCTGTAATCATTCCCTATTTTTGAATACAAGAAAATATTATTTTTTCTTGTTTTTGCCTAGTGAGATGAAAAATTCTAGAGAGTGGTAATTCAATATTGAGATATTTTTGGATAAATAAATTCTCCTAATATCAAAAATATATTTTCCTAAAACAAAAAATCAAAATAATTTTTCCAAGGTGCATTAGGAATCGATTAAAAATGATTTAAAAGGCCTTAGCCTAAGGGTAAATTTTTTTTGAAATTTTTGGATTATTGTGCAATTAAGGTGCCTATGGGCCAATAAGATTACTCCAAGTGTTGGGATGAGATAAATCCAATGAATAAAAGAAAATACCCAAAAATGAGTAAATGCCTACATAAGATCAAGAGTTGACTAAGTACAAGATTTATTAGTTAAAAATTACGAGATATTACTAAAAAAATGAGATATTTTGGAGTAATCATACAATTTTGACACCTTGGTAAAGGAAAGGGGGAGACTTCAAGGAGGTGCCTATTTCACACATGTGAATGAGTTTTAAATTCAAAAATATTAAGATATTTTTATCTCTCCTCTCTCCTAGATCGAAATTGGATCAAAATGGGAGCTAAACTGGTCCAAATCTTGTCTAAATTTTACCAAACTGAAGCTGAAAAATTCTAAAACTTAGTTAGATTCAGTAAGTGGCTTCTTCAACTATAAATAGACCCTTATTCTTTTGTATTGTCATCTGTGAACTAGACCATGCCAATATTACATTTAGAATAAGCATATTTTCTATTATCCCCTAAAACTCCTCTACTATTCGGAGAGATTGGAGCTTCTCTCTCTCTTCAACCTTCCTTGGAGGTTTCCTCTCAACATACTAACCAATTGATTGGTTGGAGGTCTCTCCTAAGAATAGAGAAGCAAGCAAAACAAGAGGTAAGATGTGACTTTATGGTTTCTCTTTAATATTCTAAATGTTTTTAACTTCTCAACCCCTCTCAAGCTTGAGAAGTATTTAAATGAATGGTTTTTCAATGCAAATGAAGTTCTCTAATGAATTCTAATGATTATTATAAAAAGTTTACATTTATGCTTAATTTAGGATATTTTTAAAGTATATATCTCTCTCTCCCAAAGAATGGTCATTCCTATGACCAATTCTCTATTCAAATGATGCTTCTTATGGAGCAATTCTTAATTCTAAAATCAAACTCTATGCTAGTCAAGCTACAAGCTAAAGAAATGGTGCCTTAATGCTTTTATGTGACATAAATTATGAGAAAATTATGATTTAAATCCATAAATTGGATTTAAAACTATTTGTTAGCTAATCTATCATAAGTGTATTACTAAGTCTTATGCTTTTCAAAATTATTGAAAATTATCAGTAATAGTAGCGGAGCTATGGCAAAAATTTTGAAAAATTAACACATAAATCATTTTTATGCATAATGTGAAAAGAGGACTTCCTACCATATTCTAGGATTAGTCATCATATGTTAAATGAATAATTCTCATCATATCCATGGAAATTTACATTTTAATATTTATGCATAAATAGTTTATTAGAGAAAAAGATAATTTTTTAGTAATTTCATTTTTATGAGATGAAAGAGGAATTCCCATGATAATGGAGATCCATGTATCCCAATGGAGAAAGAGAAAATTTGGAATACTAAAATAATGGATATTTTACTCAAAAGAAAAGAAGAATTTTAGATAATTTTTTTTATGCGTGAATGAATTTAAATGATGAAAGAGGAATTCACATCATATTTGGAATTCAATCATTTAAATGGAAAAAGAGCAATTCCTGGTATATTTGAAATATTTAATATTTTTATTTAATTTAAAGAGAAATTTTAGATAGATTTATTTTATTATAAAAGAGGAATTTCCATGACATTTGGATTGCACTCATTAAATGAAAAAAAGAGAAATTTTAAGCTTATTTAAAAAATAGATAATTGTATTGAACTAAAAGAAGATTTTTTATGATATTTAAGTAAAGAAAGAATTGAAATTAATTTTGGGTGTCAAAAGAGGAAAGTTCACCGTAATTCTATCTAGGGAACTAAGGTTGAGAAATTAAGTGATAGAAAGAATATCTTTAGATATTTTAATTTTTTAAATCACTAAATTGGTATTTAACCAAAAATAGATCCTTATCCGAAAAGTAAATCCTTGTTAGGACTAAACCGAATGATTTTGGTTAGACCACGAGAGGGATGGACAGTAAACCTACGTGTCCATCTCTCGATTTGAATCAAGTAAAAACTTCATATGACCAATTCTAGTTCCCAAATACAAAGAATAGGCTATGGTTGAACTAAACTAGTTTTTCTTTAAAACTAAAATCACTAGGAATCCAGTTAGACAATCAGTCAAATGATGGGTAGATTACCGTGATGAGAGAGAAAGGATTCTCATTATGAAACTAGGAATTATTGAAAAAGGGGTTTTGTGGAACCAATCTCAAACCGAGAATTTTACTTGCATAGAACCTCTGTTTTTCATTTAAAAGACTGTTTTACGACATAATGCTAGAGGAAGCATTTGGCATGTGTTTTACTTAGAGGAGGTTTGTTGCAACATATGGCGGGGAGTCGTCGAGGGTCGTCCCTGAGTGAAGTGCTAGGACACCTAAGAAGGATCCTAGAGGGTTCTCACCAGGTGATGCACGGGCTCGCAGTTGCTAGGACATCCATGCGTGCGTCAAGGAAGATTCGGATGGACTAAAAGGAAAGATTTTTGTGAATCAAATTTTAATATTGGATCTCGTTGGTTGGCCAGTTGGTCTTCAACACGGAAAGTCCATAGGACACATTTTGTAATACAAGAGACTTAGAATTTTGGAGGATGATGATCAGTAATATTATGATTTTCATTGAAAGAATTGTTTTAAAGACAACCTAATCTATTATAAATGGCAATTTCATATTGGGTGTGTATGTAAAATGCCTACCTTGATTTTTGCATGAAATGCCCACCCTGCTAGGTAGCTAGGGAACTCTTTTCCTTGGTACCCGGGCAAAACACAACCAAATCTTCGGTCAGAGGATTCCTGCAAAACAATTAAGATACGATTAGTTACGTTAGTTAGATTAAGTCCTGAGAAGACCCTTGTTCTGAGGGAGGTAATCAACGGTTGTGCCTCGTTAAAGGAAGAAAAAAGCAGTGAATCTATGGACCAAGTGCAAGTCTCTTCTTTGATCTGACCATGTGACTTCAGGTTTGGTCGGATAAGTTTAACTAGTTAAGACTTTGACTAGTTAGATCAATTCCCCTGTTCGAAGATTTTCCCATGGCGAAATGGCCCATGCCTTTCGGGCGAGGGAAGTTTTTTTCGGGCAGCTCGGTTTTGAAGGAACCACCGACTCTCTCATCCGGGTTGAAAGATCCCTGTCCCTCTACGCAATGGATGCGGGGGTGCTAGTAGAGCGGAAGTAGCACTTCTTGCATGGGGCAAGGTCCCTCACTCGGGGCCTCGCCCATGGATATCCGGACAAGAGAATAATCCCTCAGGTCTTCCAAAACCAAACCTAGAAAAACTTCCCTCGCCCGAAAAGCACGGGCGATTACTCCAGGATATTTTTACTCTAATGCAGTCAGGGTCATCACTAACCAAACTGATCCAATCGAACATGTAAACACACTCGATCAGATCAAGAAAAAAACTTGCACTTGGATCATAGAGACAAACGCTTTTTTCCTCATTGAGAGACATAGTCTTTAATTCTTTTCCATATAACAATTTTTATCCGGGATTTATTTCATCTATTGTACTATAACAAAATTGAGTCTCATTTTTATGGATCCATCAGTCCAGCCTAATCCCATCCAGTTCCATGGGTTAGCCAGCCTACCCCCATCCAGTTCCATGAGTTAGCCAACCGCCCAACCAACCACTGTAGTGATGGGATCCATTTAGGAATTTGGTAAGGTTTTGTCCCGGGTACCACGGAAAAGAGTTCCCAGGTCTCGTAAATGGATATTCATGCAAATTTAAAGCTAGTCACACCACTTTGTTGAAAGAACGGTAGAGGAGGAGGAGACACACACACAGGAGCAAACCCTAATGTATATTGCAAACCCTAACCATAGAGGGAAGCCATGTCCACTCTCACACAAAGCATAATGCACTACTCCATAATCCACACACTCACAATGAGTTGTGTCCACACTGAACTAACCCTAGCTAATGTCCATGAGTGAGGAGTACAGGTCTACCCGACTTCGATGAGTTGGTTTCCCTCTTGTTGGTTGAGGAAATCAAGCTCAGTGATTCATTTCTGGATGCATCTACTAGCCATGATGATGGCAGAAATCAGGCATTTTACTCGCAGAGAGGTTTTAGAGGGAGGGGGAGATTTGCATCACGTGGACGTGGTGGTAATGGTCGTGGATGGCAGGATAGACCTCCACAACAGAATTTTCAGCCTTCTTATGGTGCTCGAGGTGGTCGTGGTTATGCACCTCAGCGAGGTAGAGGTACCCCCCGTGGTCGAGGACGTTGGCAAGGCCAACAAAATTCTATGCAAGATGTGGAATGCCATTATTGTGGCAAATATGGTCATATGGCGAGAGATTGCTTTCGCAAACAGAATGATTTGAGAGGGGGAAGAGCACAGCGTGGTGGTCATTATGGTGGAAACTATGCACAACATGGTGGCAACTATGCATCAAGTAGCAATGATGGAGCTGCAAATCATTTGTTTGCCATGAAGCATGTCGTGGGTTCTATGACAACAAATGCTGAGAATGATGATACATGGTATATGGACTCAGGAGCATCAAATCATATGACATGCCATGGTGAATGGTTTGAGCACATGAAGCCAATGGATGTCAAAGGTTATGTGGAAACAGGTGATGATACCCAGCATGTCATTACACATGTTGGAAGTGTACCATTGGTCATGCATAATGGTCAGACAAAGTCTATGTCAGATGTGCTGTATGTGCCTTCAATCACTAAAAGCTTGGCCTCAGTTGGTCAAATGGTGGAACAGGGATTACAGGTTAGATTCAACGAGCATGGATGCTTTGTTGAAGACTTCAAACATGGATGTAGAGTGATTGCTAAAGGCAAGAAAGAAGGACTCAGACTGTTTAAGCTGGATGCTGGAATTCCTGAGCTAAAATCAGCCATGTTTTCAAAGAGCAGGAATGTGGTACAGGATATTGATATGTGGCACAAGAGGATTGGCCATGTAAATATACAGAGATTAAAGAACATGCAAACAAGAGGCATTGTGAATGGATTGCCTAGGTTCAAATATGATGGACATATGCATGTTTGTGAAGCCTGTCAGTTTGGGAAGCAGGCAAGATTGAGATTTCCTAGAGAAGGAAATATGAGTAACAGGCCACTTGAGATCGTGCACAGTGATGTATGGGGTCCTGCACAAAACCCGTCTATCAAAGGCAGCTTATACTATGTTACATTCATTGATGACTTTAGCAGGATGACATGGATATATTTTCTCAGGGAGAAGAGTGAAGTATTGGAAAAATTCATGGATTTCAAAGCTTTTGCAGAAAAGCAGTATGGCTGTTGGATTAAATGTCTAAGGACAGATGGAGGTGGTGAATACACCTCAAAGGCTTTTGAGCATTTTCTGAGGAAGCATGGTATAAGAAGACAGTTGACATGCAGGTATACACCTCAGCAGAATGGTGTGGCTGAGAGAAAGAATCGTGTCATATGTGAAGTGGCAAGGGCAATGCTGAATGAAAAGAGCATGCCAGATTACTATTGGGCAAGAGCTTGTGCTACTGCAGTATACATATTGAACAAAACACCTACAGCAGCCATTCATGGAAGCACGCCTGAGATGCGGCTCACAGGTTACAGGCCAGATATTGGACATTTGAAAGTTTTTGGATGTGTAGCATATGTTCATGTGCCTGATGAAAGAAGACGGAAATTGGATCCTAAGGCAGAGAAATGTGTATTTGTTGGATATGCACAGGATCGAAAGGCCTACAAGTGTTATAATCCACAAACTAGACAAGTGGTCATCTCACGTGATGTGGTGTTTGATGAGCTTGCTAGTTGGTATAAGGCAAAAGATGAGGGTGTTATTGAGACACTTGAGGCTGATGTACATGTGAACTTGCCATCACAAGCAAGTTCAAGTTCTACTACTATGTCTGGGCCAGCAGCAGAAGCTGAGAGTAGCAGTGTTCGTCCATGGTCAGGACGTCTCAGGCATGAGAGTGTAAGCACTGGGAGTAGTGCTTTGGACAAAGGCAAAAAGAAAGTTGAAGGGATTGGAATCACAGGATATGAGTCATCCAGTTCTGAAAGTTTGGATGAGGAGCTTGGCATACCTGTTTTACGCACACCTGGTGCGAGGCAGGACAGATATGTGCCACCACATGCTAGAGTCACAGGTGTACAGAGTGACCCGCATGCATTGCGGAGATCCCAGAGGGTCAGATATCCTGTTGACAGGTTGACATACAGAGATTTTGCTATGCACTATGCATACATGACATCTATGGTAAAGCATGTGGAACCTACATGCTACACAGAGGCTATTGGAGAGCATGTATGGGAGAAAGCAATGGACATAGAGATGGATGCATTGGTCCATAATGATACATGGGATTTGGTTGCCCTACCAAAGGACAAGAATGTTATTGGATGTAAATGGGTCTACAAAGTGAAGTGCAAATCTGATGGTTCTATTGAAAGACATAAGGCAAGATTGGTAGCAAAGGGATATGCACAGACTCATGGTCAACATATCCAAGGCATATTGGCGCTGTACTAACCAAGTACCTGCATGATCTTTCACCACTTCAATGCCAAGGAAGTATCTCAACTCACCAAGATCTTTCATGTCAAATTTCCCACTTAAAGCTTGCTTGACATGCATCACATCTGCACCATGATCACCTGTAATAATCAAGTCATCCACATAGATGACTAGTAACACAATCCCATGCTGTGTCTTCTTCACATACAGTGAAGAGTCTGCTGTAGAAATCTGGAAACCAAGTGAGATAAGATATCTGCTCATCTTATCACTCCAGGCACGTGGTGCTTGCTTTAGACCATATAATGCCTTTTTCAACCTGCATACGTGAGTAGGATATCTAGGGTGTACATACCCTTCTGGCTGTGCCATGTATACTTCCTCTTGTAGATCTCCATTAAGAAATGCATTCTTTACATCCATCTGATGCATTTCCCAGCCATTAGCTGCAGCCATAGCAATGACTGCTCTCACTGTGCCCATCTTAGCCACTGGGCTAAACGTCTCATCATAATCCAATCCATGAGTCTGTGCATATCCCTTTGCTACCAATCTTGCCTTATGTCTTTCAATAGAACCATCAGATTTGCACTTCACTTTGTAGACCCATTTACATCCAATAACATTCTTGTCCTTTGGTAGGGCAACCAAATCCCATGTATCATTATGGACCAATGCATCCATCTCTATGTCCATTGCTTTCTCCCATACATGCTCTCCAATAGCCTCTGTGTAGCATGTAGGTTCCACATGCTTTACCATAGATGTCATGTATGCATAGTGCATAGCAAAATCTCTGTATGTCAACCTGTCAACAGGATATCTGACCCTCTGGGATCTCCGCAATGCATGCGGGTCACTCTGTACACCTGTGACTCTAGCATGTGGTGGCACATATCTGTCCTGCCTCGCACCAGGTGTGCGTAAAACAGGTATGCCAAGCTCCTCATCCAAACTTTCAGAACTGGATGACTCATATCCTGTGATTCCAATCCCTTCAACTTTCTTTTTGCCTTTGTCCAAAGCACTACTCCCAGTGCTTACACTCTCATGCCTGAGACGTCCTGACCATGGACGAACACTGCTACTCTCAGCTTCTGCTGCTGGCCCAGACATAGTAGTAGAACTTGAACTTGCTTGTGATGGCAAGTTCACATGTACATCAGCCTCAAGTGTCTCAATAACACCCTCATCTTTTGCCTTATACCAACTAGCAAGCTCATCAAACACCACATCACGTGAGATGACCACTTGTCTAGTTTGTGGATTATAACACTTGTAGGCCTTTCGATCCTGTGCATATCCAACAAATACACATTTCTCTGCCTTAGGATCCAATTTCCGTCTTCTTTCATCAGGCACATGAACATATGCTACACATCCAAAAACTTTCAAATGTCCAATATCTGGCCTGTAACCTGTGAGCCGCATCTCAGGCGTGCTTCCATGAATGGCTGCTGTAGGTGTTTTGTTCAATATGTATACTGCAGTAGCACAAGCTTCTGCCCAATAGTAATCTGGCATGCTCTTTTCATTTAGCATTGCCCTTGCCACTTCACATATGACACGATTCTTTCTCTCAGCCACACCATTCTGCTGAGGTGTATACCTGCATGTCAACTGTCTTCTTATACCATGCTTCCTCAGAAAATGCTCAAAAGCCTTTGAGGTGTATTCACCACCTCCATCTGTCCTTAGACATTTAATCCAACAGCCATACTGCTTTTCTGCAAAAGCTTTGAAATCCATGAATTTTTTCAATACTTCACTCTTCTCCCTGAGAAAATATATCCATGTCATCCTGCTAAAGTCATCAATGAATGTAACATAGTATAAGCTGCCTTTGATAGACGGGTTTTGTGCAGGACCCCATACATCACTGTGCACGATCTCAAGTGGCCTGTTACTCATATTTCCTTCTCTAGGAAATCTCAATCTTGCCTGCTTCCCAAACTGACAGGCTTCACAAACATGCATATGTCCATCATATTTGAACCTAGGCAATCCATTCACAATGCCTCTTGTTTGCATGTTCTTTAATCTCTGTATATTTACATGGCCAATCCTCTTGTGCCACATATCAATATCCTGTACCACATTCCTGCTCTTTGAAAACATGGCTGATTTTAGCTCAGGAATTCCAGCATCCAGCTTAAACAGTCTTCCTTCTTTCTTGCCTTTAGCAATCACTCTACATCCATGTTTGAAGTCTTCAACAAAGCATCCATGCTCGTTGAATCTAACC
This sequence comes from Cibotium barometz, assembly GCF_041138505.1. NCBI lineage: Eukaryota > Viridiplantae > Streptophyta > Polypodiopsida > Cyatheales > Cibotiaceae > Cibotium > Cibotium barometz. The sequence goes on from NC_141076.1 coordinate 38,751,217, forward strand.
TGTAATCCCTGTTCCACCATTTGACCAACTGAGGCCAAGCTTTTAGTGATTGAAGGCACATACAGCACATCTGACATAGACTTTGTCTGACCATTATGCATGACCAATGGTACACTTCCAACATGTGTAATGACATGCTGGGTATCATCACCTGTTTCCACATAACCTTTGACATCCATTGGCTTCATGTGCTCAAACCATTCACCATGGCATGTCATATGATTTGATGCTCCTGAGTCCATATACCATGTATCATCATTCTCAGCATTTGTTGTCATAGAACCCACGACATGCTTCATGGCAAACAAATGATTTGCAGCTCCATCATTGCTACTTGATGCATAGTTGCCACCATGTTGTGCATAGTTTCCACCATAATGACCACCACGCTGTGCTCTTCCCCCTCTCAAATCATTCTGTTTGCGAAAGCAATCTCTCGCCATATGACCATATTTGCCACAATAATGGCATTCCACATCTTGCATAGAATTTTGTTGGCCTTGCCAACGTCCTCGACCACGGGGGGTACCTCTACCTCGCTGAGGTGCATAACCACGACCACCTCGAGCACCATAAGAAGGCTGAAAATTCTGTTGTGGAGGTCTATCCTGCCATCCACGACCATTACCACCACGTCCACGTGATGCAAATCTCCCCCTGCCTCTAAAACCTCTCTGCGAGTAAAATGCCTGATTTCTGCCATCATCATGGCTAGTAGATGCATCCAGAAATGAATCACTGAGCTTGATTTCCTCAACCAACAAGAGGGAAACCAACTCATCGAAGTCGGGTAGACCTGTACTCCTCACTGAGATAGATGTATCAAAGGATTTGTATTCCTTGCCAAGACCACGCAAGGTAATATCCACCAAATCATCATCAGGCATGGGGACATTTATTGTGGCCAATGCATCTGCAAACTTCTTGATTTCTTGCACATAATCATGTATACTCCTTTTATTCCTTTTCACATTGTGTATCTGCTGTCGCAATTGAGATTTGCGAGCACTCGTATCTGTATCAAACATTTTGACCAAAGTATCCCATGCATCTTTGGGATTCTCAGCATCCTGAATGTGTATGAGCATAGCATCAGATATACATATAGACAAATAATGCAGCACTTTGAATGCTCTCTCTGACCACTGCTTATGAGCAATAAGCTGCTGCTGTGTAGGTTGCCGAGGTAGCTCAGGCTCTGGCTCAGCACCTGTAATGAGATTCCAGAATCCTTTCCCTTTCAAGAAACTCTTTATCCTGTACTTCCATGCCTGGAAGTTCTTCCTATCCAGCTTCTCACCAACAATCTGAACTGGATTGTCAGACATGTTCGCTCAATGCATACACCTTCCGTACACTTCAAATCTGTAAGTGAGCCTTCCTCAGCTCAACCACACTCCAATGAATGTTTCAGATACTCCAAGATAGCCAACAAACTCCAAATTTGAGGTAGGAAATCAACCTGTAATCATCCGAGATGAACTGCCTCACGCAGTGCGGAATACCCTGAACTGACACGCCTTCCAAGGCTCCAAATCGCAATGTAATGGTGCAATCAAGTCTAGGCAACTTGCATTGACACCTAATGAACCTCAATGTTGAGTATCAACTCCATCTGACATGTGTAATCATCAATTTTTGAAAACCCCTTTTTCTGTTTTTGAAAAAAAACCAGAAAAACCAGAAAAACCAGTAATGATTTGGCTCTAATTCCTTCAATATTCCACCAAATTGAGCAACCAGGCATTCATTGGCTTAGCAATAGTGTCCTTCAACTCCATGTAAGAGGAATTTGTCCAATTGTAAAACACCAAAGATTAATTGCTCGATTAAAATGCTCTGTTTCTCTGCAACCAGTGGACAGCCTGTTTTAATCAGCTCATTCCCAGCTCAATTAAGCATCATTGGCCAAACAAATCACATAGCCCTCTTCTCCAAGATGTAAAGCATCCAATTGCTAAAGAAATTGTGGAATATATCAAGCACCGAGTGAGTAATTAACCTCCTCGGGATGAAAAAACCAGAAAAATACCCTGTTTTCTCTGTTCTGGCTGCGCCGCCTGCAATAGGGCTCTTTGGGAGTGTTTATAATGTCAATTGAAGATGGATATAGGTGCCCAACACACCTAGGTACCTGTGCAACCCACCAATGGTTGGATTTTTGCAAAAACCTCACTCCAAATGCTTCAAATTTGAGCTTCTTTTTCACTGTTTTGTGAGAGCTCAAAAAACAGAGTTTTCCACTCAATTAAATGCATGTAAATTGCTCCATAATCACAGTAGGGCTTGCATAAGGGTTGCCAATACATCCCTCATTGTCAGATACATGTTTGCTTTGCCAGAATCACACATATTTCCACCATACATCAATGTTCCTCAAGCTTTAATGGAAAGCTTCAAAAACCAGAATTTTGCTTTGCTTTGATTTGCTCTAAAATGCTTTGCTTTTGCCTGTTTCACCTGCAATCCGCTCAAGGATGTTTAGAAGACCTTACCCGGTAGGCCAAGCTCTCAGATCTGATAGTATTTGGTGTGCTCCAAGCTTCACAGCTCCAATGGCAGCTTCACAGCTTCTTTTCACAGCTTCTTCTTCTCCCTCTTCACTCACTCACTCATAAACCCTAATAAACAGCACAAGGCTCTGATACCATGTTGAAAGAACGGTAGAGGAGGAGGAGACACACACACAGGAGCAAACCCTAATGTATATTGCAAACCCTAACCATAGAGGGAAGCCATGTCCACTCTCACACAAAGCATAATGCACTACTCCATAATCCACACACTCACAATGAGTTGTGTCCACACTGAACTAACCCTAGCTAATGTCCACACACTATGACCAGCTGGACACGCGGTCATTTATGTCTCACACATGTTCCTACCTAATCTGCCAGCACATAGCATAGCTGGCTCACACTAACATCGAGCTTGAATATCTCAACACACTTACACACCCAATATGAAATTGCCTTTTTCACAAATTCAACTGTCTTTAAAACAATCATTTAATGCAATCATAGTGTCACTGATCATAATTCTCCAAAATATCCGGTTGAATCCTAGTTTTCGCTCATTCCTTCATCGGTGTACCTATGGCATCATTGGTAACCAGAACGCTCACCACCTGTCCACTCTGGGGCCTTTTCGATAGTTCGTAGCTCATAGTACCGGCAATATATTCACTTATAAAAATCAAGATGGAATCTTTGTTGAAGATCAGCAAGATCAACAAATAGATCCATATAAAAGAGCCATGGACTCATCCGTTGACGACCAGCAAGGTCTATTAAAAAACCAGATCCATGCTCGGTTTCAGAAAATAACTCTTACTCCTTGTTCTAATATCTTCCCCGATGCACGTGTGGGTATCTTCGGTGACCCAGAGCCCCAACACCATATGGTCAGCACCCTCTAGGATCCTTCGCAGGTCACCTAGTGCTTCACTCATAGGCTGCTTCCTTGGTATCTCATCCACCGTACGAGAAGCTCACCATTTAAATCGAACCGAGGCTGGTCAAGACCTCAGTCAAGACCTTGCGACATCCTCCATTGACTCTCCATCAACAACTGTTACAACTTTATAAGTTAGTCTCCAGGACCTCATTCACAAGACGATCAAAATGCTTCCCCAACATTTTTGGCATAAAACAGTCATTTAAAAACAAGCCATAAATACAGTTTCTATAACAAACTCTCGTCTTTCCATATTGTTCCACATCAATCCACATCCATTTCATATGTATTCCCATTCTCATCCAAATCATGTCATTTTCCATCTCATCACATCTTTCCTCATTTATTCTCCTGATATCTCATCCACTTGCATCTACCCATATCGACATCTCATCACCTCACATTCATTCACATCTTTCCTCATTTATTCTCCTGATATCTCATCCACTTGCATCTACCCATATCAACATCTCATCACCTCACATTCATTCACATCTCATCCATTCATATCTACCCTGATCCACATCACGTCACATCACATCCATTTCACCTCACATCTTATTCATTCACATCTATCTCAATTCACATCCCATCACATCTCATCCATTCACATCTATCCCAATTCACATCCCATCACATCTCATCCATTCGTGCATCACATCTCATTCATCCACATCTATCCCGTCTCACATTACATCACATCAAATTCATTCACATCACATATCATCCATTCACATTCATCACATATCATCCATTCACATTCATCACATCACATTCATTCATATCGATCACATTCATTCACATCTCATCCATTCACATCACATCTCATTCATTCTCATTCACATCTCATCCATTCACATCACATCTCATTCATCCATATCTATCCCGTATCACATCACATATCATCCATTCACATCTATCCCAATTTAAATCACATCACATCACATCTCATTCATGCACATCCATCTAATCGTTCACATGTACGACTACCCACATCTATCCATACATTCACATTTATAACTTCACATCGACATATATTCATGTCATATCACATCTCTTTACATCACATCACATTCTTTCACATACACATCCAAATCCATTCTTTCACATACATCTACATCCATTCTTTCACATACACATCCACATCCATTCTTCACATAAACATCCACATCCATTCTTCACATACACATTCACATCCATTTTCATCACATACACATCCACAAATCCACTCTTCACATACACATTCACATCCATTTTTACAAACACATTCACATCCATTTTCACATACAAATTCACATTCATTTTCATCACATACACATACACATTCATTTACTTCCCATCTCACCCTTTCACATATCCTCTCTTCTCATTCTCATCTCATCATTCACATCCACATTCATTTACTTCACATCTCATCCACATTCATTTTCATTACACCACATCCTATCACATCCCATTTACATCTTATCACCTCTCATTTACATCTTATCATATCCATTCACATCCTATCACATCCTGTTTACATCTTATCACATCCTTTCCACATCCTATTCCCATTAAGTAGCTTTTTCTACTTTGATATCGATAATGGGACTTTTTCTAAATTTTTGCCAATAGCTTGGCTTAGATAAAGATTCTTTTTCTCGACGACTATTTTCATATTCCTTATTCAATATTCCTCTTTTGACTAAAAGAATCCATGGGATTTACAGAAATCAATTCTACCCATATTTCTACTTTTGATAAATAATCATAAATTGAATTATACTAAAATTCTCTTCTTCCCATTTAATTTCTTGGATCTCAAATACCATGGGAATTCCTCTTTTTGCATTTTATTATTTGCATTCCAATGTCACGGGAATTCCTCTTTTATCATCAAATATTTCTCATAAAATAATTTCATCTAGACTAAAATACCCATTAATTCAATATGATAGGAATTTCTATTTTCCCATCTAAATGATGGAATTCCAAATGTCATAGGAATTCCTCTTAAATATTTCTCATTGATAAAATAAATTTACCTAAAATTTATCTTTGAATTTAAATAAAATATCCAATAATTCCAATATGCTAGGAATTTCTCTTTTTTCATCTAAATGATGGAATTCCAAATGTCATAGGAAATCCTCTTTTACCATTAATTATTTCTCATAGATACAATAAATTAACCTAAAATTCATGTTTGAATTTAAATAAAATATTCAATAATTCCAATATGCTAGAAATTTCTCTTTTCCCATCTAGATGATGGAATTCCAAATGTCATAGGAATTCCTCTTTTACCATTTAATTATTTCTCATAGATAAAATAAATTTATCTAAAACTCACCTTTGAATTTAAATAAAATATTCAATAATTTCAATATGCTAGGAATTTCTCTTTTCCCATCTAGATGATGGAATTCCAAATGTCATAGGAATTCCTCTTTCATCATAAAAATGAATTACTAGAAATTTCTCTTTTTGCTAAATTAACTATTTATGCATAAACATTAAAATCAATTTTGGCATGGTTATGATGAGAATTTTTCAATTAACCTAGGATGATTAATCCTTTAGTATGGTAGGAAGTCCTCTTTTCATATTATGAATGAAAATGATTTGTGTGTTAATTTTTGAGAAATTTTACCGTAGCTCTACTGCTATTACTAATAATTTTTAATAATTTTTAAAGCATAAAGTTTAGTAATACCATATGATAGAATGACTATCATCAGGATCAATATCCAATTATGGACTTGATTTCTAAGCTCTTCATAAATTAAATAACATAAAAACTTCTTTGTCCTCAAATTTGACAAGTATAGAAATCACTTTTAGATTTGAGAATTGCTTCATGAGAAGCATCATTTGAATATAGAATAGGTCATAGAAATGACCATTCTTTGAGGGAGAGAGAGATATGCTTAAAAAACATTCTAATTTAAGCATAAATGTAAAATTTATAAGATTTATCACTAGAATTCATTAGAGAGTTCCGATTGCATTAAAGAGCCATTCAATTGAATGCTTCTTAAGCTTGAGAGGGGTTGAGAAGTGAGAAACATTTTGAGATTTAAGGAAAAAGACCATAAAGCACACTTTACCTCTTAATTTTCTTGATTCTTTAGTCATTGGTTTGGTATGTTGATGAAGACTCCAAGGAAGGTTGAAGAGAGAGAGAGAAGCTCCAATCTCTTCAATTTGTAGAGGATAATAGAAAATATCATTATTTCAGTATAATACTGGCACAATATAGTTCTCATATTTTTCTACAAAGGGCTAAGGATCTATTTATAGGAGAGGGAGGCCTCTAACCAAGTCCAACTAGTTTCTACAATTTTCAAAGTTTAGTTTGACTGAATTTTGACCAGTTTGGCTCCCTTTTTTATTTGGTTTGATCTAGGAGAGAGGAGAGATAAAAATATCTTATTATTTTGGAGTTTAAAACTCCTCGACACATATTTTGATTTTTTATTTTTAACGACAGACTCCCTTTTAGGTCATGAACTAGCAAGGTTCAGTTCAAAGACGTGAAGCACACTTCACAGATTTTATCAAATTTGGATATTTTTTTTTGTATGAGGTCTTAAGGCATGAGACCCTTAGGGCATAAGATGCTCAGGTCGTGAGATGCTTAGGCCGTAGGACGCTTAAGTTGTGCACCATGAGACACATGTCTCAGCAGGCGGATTTTATTTTATTTTTTACCGACAAACCCCTCTTCACGTCCTGAATTGGTAGGGTCCAGTTCACGACCTAAAGAGGACTTCACGAACATTATCAAATTTGTTTTTTTTTGTGTGACATCTTAAGGCGTGAGATGCGTCACCTGTGAAATCCTTGGGCCGTGAGACCCTTAAGTCGTGAATCGTGAGACATGTATCTCACACGGATTTTATTTTTATTTTTTGTCTGATGGACCCACTTTAACGTCGTCAAGAACTAGCAAGGTCAAGTGGCGAGAAGCAAACCTCACAAATTTGCTCAAATTTGAATTTTTTTTTACATGAGGTCCTAAGCCGTGAGACCCTTAGGCCGTGAGATGCTTAAGCCGTAAACTGTGAGACATATGTCTCACGCGGAATTAATGTCATGAACTAGGAGGGTCCAGTTCACGACATGAATCACACATCACAGATTTTATCAAATTTGATATTTTTTTCACCTGAGGTCTTAAAGCGTGAGACCCTAAAGCTGTGAGATGCTTAAGCCATGAACCATGAGACACATATCTCATGCAATTTTTTTTTATTTTTTATTTTTATCAACGGACCTCATTTCACGTCGTAAACTAGAAGGGTCCAGTTCATGGCATGAAGCAGACTTCACATATTTTTTTAAATTTGTTTTTTTTTGGCGTCTAGGCGTGCAACCCTTACACCGTGAGATGCTTAGGTCGTGAGATGCTTAAGCCATAAATCGTGAGACACGTGTCTCATGTAAATTTTTTATTTTTTTTTGTTGCCGACAAACCCCCTTTCACGTTGTGAACTAGTAGGGTCCAGTTCACGGTGTGAAGCGGACTTCATGGATTTTATCAAATTTGAATTTGTTTTGCATGACATCTTAAGTCGTCCTAAGACCCTTAGGCCATGAGACAATTAGGTCATGAGACACACTTAAGTCATGAGATGCTCATGCCGTGAGATGCTTAAACCGTGAACTGTGAGATAGGTGTCTCATGTGGATGATTTTTTTCTTTGCGGATGGACCCCCTTTCATGTCACGAACTAGAAGGGCACAGCTCATGGCATGAAGAAAACTTCATGGATTTTATCAAATTTGATTATTTGTTTTTTCATGAAGTCTTAAGACATAAGACCCTTAGGCCATGAGACGCTTAGGCCGTGATACGCTTCAACTCACAAGATGCTTAGCTTGTAAGATGTTTAAGCCGTGAACCATGAGACACATGTCACACGGATTTATATTTTTAATTTTTTTTTCATGAACTAGTAGGGTTGAGTTCATGGCGTGAAATAAGTTCTATGGATTTTATCAACTTTGATTTTTTTTTTGGCATTGAGATCTTAAATCGTGAGACCCTTAGGCCACGAGACACTTAAGACATGAATCGGGAGATGTGTCTCACACGTTATTTTTTTTTCGATTAATGTCGTGAACCAGTAGGGTCTAATTTACGAAGTGAAGCACACATCGTGGATTTTATCAAATTTGGTTTTATTTTTTTTCCATGAGGTCTTAAGGTGTGAGACTCTGTTTCATGCAAATGAAGATCAATACCAGGATGCAACAAAAACGATACTTAGGTCTCTTGTAAAGAGTTCCACTTTGTAGAGGAATGTGGGAGAGGGTTTGACAATAATCCCACATGGGAACTTTTTGGAGTTCTAGAATTTTTGTATAAAAGGTGGCTCATTTGAGAGCTTAGACACACTTTTTGGGCTTAGTTCATGCAAGAGCTCCTTTGAGAGACCTACTCTCCCTCTTCTCCATAGAGGTGAAGACTCTTCTCTCACCCTGCTACATCATTGTATGAGGTAAATCTCTTTATTGAATCATTAGCAATGTCATGAGTCTTTCTCATCCTCTTCTCTAATCATTTTACTCTTGTGCATGCTTTTAGTATTTCATTTTTGAGTACATGGATTGATTTGAAGCTTTCATGGAAGCTTGATGCTTGAATGTGTGCATGCTTGTAGGAAGATAGGAGTGGAGTGAGGTCTTTCTCTTTGCTTGAGTGCATAGTGATTGTATTCCTCTTGCTTGTATTTGTGAATGAAGGGGTGTGTAGGAAAGAGGACAAGTTGAGCTTGTGTGTATGCTTAGTCTAGTGTCAAGTGATGGTAGCCATGAGCATTCTCTCCATTTGTGGATAAGCTCTTGTGCACCGGTACGGGTTGAATCCCTAGCTCCGAAAGGGATGCAAATCCCATTGGATTGAGCTACACGTGGATCATGCTACTCTTACTACAAGTGAGAGAGTTTTCCGTCTCTCCATTGGCGCCGTTGCCGGGGAGAAGACTCAAAACCGGTTGAGAAGCTTGCATTACTACCACTATTTCTTTTTATTTTGAGGTTTAGGGCATTGAGTGTGTGATCTCAAGGGCGCCTTGTGTGTTTTCATTTTTTTTATGAGAAGCAAGAAAAAATTTTTAACCCCATTGCGGTAGAGAAATCCCGCCATTATTCAGATTTAAGTACTTTCAGTTTTTTCATCTTTGACGAGGTTTGCAAGAAGTTGGTAGGAAGTAGTGAAACGGCTGTTTTTCCTTTATCGTTTTGTTGTTTTGTAGTTTTGTGGAGAGTCGTTTCCATCGTGCGCAGCAAAGAATATATATATATATATATATATATATATATATATATATATATATTTATATGCTGAAGCGTGGAAGAAGGCGGAGGGGCGTCTTCATTGGGTGCAGCAACAGCAGTGGAAGGCGGCCGCCAGTGTGGGCATAAGCGAGCAAAGAAAACTATATATATATATATATATATCTATATATATAGTTATATATATACTAAGGCTTTGGGTGACGTGGAGTGAAGGTGGCGGCAAAGGCCAACAGCCGAAGGTGGACGGTGAGGAGGAGGCCGTCGGCAAGAGCGCAGGCGAAAGGCGGCGTGGAGAAGCGTCTGCGTGGAGGTGGCGGTTGTAGGGCCTTTGCAGAAGGCCGAGAGTCGGTTGGCATGAGAAGCTGAGCGAGAAGCTGTAGGCAAGGCGGCTAGCAGAGGTCTGAGGCGAGCAGTGGAGGTGGCCGAAGCTGTAGGCAAGGCGGCCAGCAGAGGTCGAAGCGGGCAGTGGAGGTGGACTGACGAGCGAAGAAGGCGCTGTGGGGGGGCGTTTTCATCGGGCGCAGCAGCAGTGTGAAGGCGGGTAGTGGAAGGCCGACGGGAAGTCTGCAAGAAGGCCGGGCAGCAAAGGCTGGTCAGTGGAGGGCGCCTGGGTGAAGTGGCCGAAGGAGAAAGAAGAAGGTAGTGAAGAGGCCTCAGCTGGCAGACGGTGGCTGGAAGGTGACTGTGTGGAAGCCGGCCGAGTGGAAAAGAGCAGCTGGCGCTAGGCTGGAGCAAGCAGGCAAAAACAAAACGGTGTGTGCCGGCGGGAAATCCGGCGAGCGGTGCGGCGAGCGGCGAGCAGACGATAAGGTTAGTGGATTTTTTCATTTTTTTTATTTTTTTATTTTTTTATTTTTAATTAATTTTTATGTTTTTTTATTTTTAAATTAAAAAAAACAAACAAAAAAAATAATATTTTTTATTTTAAAGAAAAAAAAAGAGATTAAAAAAAGAAAAAAAGAAAAACAAGAATAGTGGAAAATTTTTTAAAAAAAATATAGAGAGAAGAAAGAAAGAAAAAATTTAAAAAAAATTAAAATAAAAAAAATTCTTTTTATTTTTTTTAGGAGTCCATATTGTGTGCATATTTTTTATTTTTTCATTTCTGTATTTTTTAGCATAATTGGGTAATTTGCATTGTTTTAAATTTTTGTAATATAACAAAACAAAACAAAACAAAACAAAAGAAAAGAAAAAAGGCAAAAAGAAAAAAAGAAGAAAACACAAATTTTATTTTGTAACCATTGTTCATCATTTAAAATTTTGCATAATTTAAGTAGCTTGCATTTTTTATTTTTTATAAAATTTTTGTAAATGAAGCATAATTAGTAAATTCATATTTTTTATATTTGGTACGAAATTTATTAGTTTTATTTAAAAAAAAACAAAAACAAAAACAAAAAAAAACAAACCAACAAAAAAAAATACAAAAGAAAATTATTGATTTTTTAGGAGTCTATTATTTTTTGCATATTCTGTAATTCTTCATTCTTTAATTTTTTTGCATAATTAGTTTAACTTGCATTTTTTAAATTTTTGTAACTTTGTGCATAATTAGTATTTTTTAGTGTGATTCATAATTTTTGTGTTAAAAAAAAGTAAAAATCATAAAATCATAAAATCAAACAAAAAAACATTAAAAAAAACAAACAAATAACAAAAAAATAGGGTAGATAGTTACGCCACACAGACCCATTTTTAGTTGCCTTTAGTGGTTAGGTAGGGTAAAAAATATATATATATATATACAAATATATATATATTTTTATCAAAAAAACAAAACACAAAAACCAAAACCAAAACAAAACAAAAACACATAACAAAACCAAAAAAATTTGACCTTATGCACTTGCGGTCGGGACGTTGTGTAGATTCTGCCATAGGACCTAGGGCACCTTCTAGAGTGCCTACGCAAGAAAGTAGGACCCAATCGGTAGGAAATTTGGCAGATATTGCTGAAACCCTTTCGGAATCCCAATCCGATACCCTTTCCTCTAGAACAACTAGTTCATTGTCCATGGATAATCTAGTGCCGACAAATAGTCATCCCGTAGCCCCAAATAGAACACCCTCAAGATCCTTTAATCCATTTGAAGCTGACACCATGGGGTTAACACTCAATGTGAGACTCCAATATGTCTACACAAATGCTCAAGGAGCTGAGATCTTTAGGGACCCACAACAACGGTATCTTGTTAAGATCGCTGACATATTCTCAGAACTTGATAGAGCACCTCTAGTCAATGACCAGGGTAACATGTACATGGGTGGAGATGGTGTTCGCTACGAAGTCACCTACCATCCAGAAAAGGTAGACAAATTAGGGGAGCTCTCTAAAACCGAGTTCTTAGACTTATCAGAACTTTACAGAGCAAGGGAGTCTAGAGATGATTGGCTCATCGAGCCGGACATGCCTGGACCATCCAATGCCCAGTCCTCAAAGCCATCCATAGATGATTTACTTCTTGTAGATCTAAATTTGGAAAGGGATAGGAAAGGCAAGAGCAAACTGGATCAGGGGGCTGAATGCCAATGGGAGTTTGTACGACAAATTCCTGTGACAAAGGTCTTACAGGATGACCCACTTCAAGAGGTCTATAAGGACTCGTTAGAGGGATATTATGCCACAACTAGATTGCCACGGCTGGATCTTCCTCTAGCTCATGTGGTGGTAGTTGAGAAGCGTGCAGGACACATGAACAGAATAATCGATAAATGGGCCAATGAATACCGAACCTTAGATTGGAAAGAGATTAGGGAACTCACGTGGAAAGGACAACCATTATTTATGGAAGTGTTCTCAACAAATACAGCCAAACCAGGAGAGACAGCCTTTCTTGGGGAAACTGTTGCTCCTCCCCTACGAGAGTTCACTAGAGAGGGACCTTCAACATCCAAGTGGACCACTGCCTAGTAGCCCAACTCTAGCACCAAGATATTGTCCTACAACAAATGTGCGACCACTGGTCACACCACAACAACATCTTTCTCATTATAACAATCGGAGGATAGGGGAGCCAACTCGGCCTCCTATAAATGCACCTCCTGAAATGAGGGTGACAAGATCTTTGGAAGGGTTTGGTGAGGCCGGTAATAGGGTACCCACACCAATTTTGGAAACATGTGGACCATCTTTCCAAAGAGAGGAACAATTTCCACTGAGAGTGAGAGGCCGTAGGCCCTATGATGAGTATTCACGACAAGTAAGACCATCAACTCTTCAGAAATTGGTTAAGAAGTATGAAGGGTCGGGAGATCCATACGACCATGTAGCAGCTTTTAGGCAAGCAGTTCGAGCTGAGCAAGTTGGTGATAAGCATGCTCAAATAGAAGGGTTTGGACTCACTCTTGAAGGAAAAGCCCTTGCTTGGTTTCAGGCATTAGAGGCTTCAGACAAAACTTCTTTACGAGTTTTGGAAGAGAGATTCATTGCAGCTTTTTCCTTGATGGGAATTCAACATGACACGGTAGCACACATCTACTCTTTCAAGCAAGGTGAGAATGAGAGTGTTAGAGACTTTGTAAATAGAATGAAGCAGTACATTAATCGTTGCCCAGAAGATGAGAAACCCGCCCAAAGTCGACTAATTTCTCTCTTCTTAAAAGGCCTCAAAAATTCGACACTGCATACACATCTCTATGCGAAGAAGCATACAAGTTTCAATGAGTGTTGCCATGATGCTATGGATTTCACCGATAACTTCAAATTCCAAGATGGTTCTGGCCCGGAGGTGAAACCTAGAAATCAATGGGGTGATGACCAAAGTTCAGGGTCTAGCGCGCTAGTAAATCCAGACCAGATAGCTAACCTAGTACTACGGAGATTGGGACAGACCTATCGTCCACCCATGCAGCCACAACAACAGCAGCAGAGAATGAGGAGTGTGCTTCCTACAGGTCCTCATCTTTGTGGAGCATGTGGCGGTGACCATAAAACAGAGGACTGTAATACCTTTTCTCCTCTAGTCACAAACCAACCCACAAAAAAGTGGTGCCAAGCCTGTGCTTGGAACTTTACTCATACCACACAGGAATGTACTCGCATTGCGAGAATGAGACAGGAACGTGAGCAGCCGAGAGGTGGAGTGGCTCCACAAATGTATCAACAGTATACTAGTTTTGAACGTAAGCCACCGATGACACAAGAACAAGCACGACCTGTTCTTGGTGCTCAACCTCCTGCTCCAGGGACTGCTCCTGTGAGGGTTGTCGACTACGACAATTCAAATATGTGTAGAGAATTGGTAAACCCAGGCTATGTGGAAGAAGAATATGTATCATATTCATCCAAAGAAAATATCTTTGAAAGTCCCGCATACCCAGGCCAAGCACTGGAGACTCAACCAGGGGAACAAAACTCTTTAATGTTGCTAGGCGGCTACCAACCTAGGACTCCAGGCCCCTCAGGTCAATGGCAGCCAAGGAAAGTAGAGGCCAAACCAATGGGCCCCTGTTATGAGTGTGGAGAACCCCATTGGGCTCGTGATTGTCCACATCGCTCAAGGCAAGCATCTAGGTCCAATACAACAGTGCAACAGTTTCCACCAATAGAAAGATATTGTCTGGGGTGTTGTGTCGAACACTTCCCAAAGGATTGTCTGTTGAAACCACATGAGGAAGGCACCTCTCAACCAAAGGTTTCACTCAACCTTGTAGGCACAGTTCCATCGCCCCCTTCATCTGAGAATGAGGATGTCGTGCCACTTAGAGTCATGACTCGATCACAGACAAGAAACGCTAAAATACAAACTGATGAGACACCTCGAACTCGGGACGCAAAGACAAATCTAGTGGACAAAACCCTACAGTCCAGTAGAAAAAAGACCACTAGGAGAAAGAAGAACCGAAACAAACAAACTAAAAGTACATCCACTAGTTCTCAGGAGACCTCTAAACAAAACATAAAGGATAAAACTTTTACATCCCAGGATGTGCGTGAGGAACATCAACCTCAACCTGAGCCTAGTGTTAAACAAGATAAGGCTAGTACGACTGAGGATAGTTCTGGGGGTTCTGTTTTTGTGGATAAAGTGAATGAGACTCTAGAGGCCATCATTGATGCTCATAGAAGTCGCATTGCAGCTTTATCTGAGCTACCCAAAAAGCTTCAAGAATACCCAAACCCTCGTGAGGAGAAGATCAATTTAGCTGTACATCAGCAACTCATTAGGAAAGCTCAGTCAATACTTGAGGGGCCACCACCACCTATTCCTCGGGGCCCAACCTCTCTTAAGCCAACATTAGAAACTATACCGGAAGTGTCATCAAGTAGAGAAATGAAAAGTGAGCTCATTTCACAAGCTCAGAGCGAAAGGTCTGCACCAATTGACACTCCATTGAAAGAAGAAATTCTGCCATCACCCAGCCTTGTCTTCCCATGCAATGATGAAATTATTGATGCTAATGAGGACATGGCAAATGACATGTGGGCCGCTGTAAATGAGAAAATAAATGAAAACATGTCTTCTGTTAGTTCGCCTCCATTCTCTGAGGTGGATTTTACCAGAGACAAGGAAAACAACTTTGGACGCCCAAGCATCCAGGAGGAAGGTCAAACAATGGTTTCTCCTAGAAGTAAGCATACAATGAAAACCTTACCGTCCTATCTGGGAGAATATGAGAACTGTTCTCAAACCTTGAGGATACCCTCCATGCATAAAAGGTTGACTAAGGAGAAAGATATGAGTATGGTGCAAGCTATTTTGTCTGCACCAGTGGCTTGTAACTTACCTTTGCTTGAATTGATAAAGCTTAAACCTGAGTTGTGGAATGATATTGCCACATGTTTGTCAGAGCAGGTATTGCTACAAAAGGGTCACCATGAGTGTACTATACACCCTGAGACAAAGCATGTAATGCCAGTTCCTATCAACAAAGTAGGAAAATTTTGTGAAGACGATCAGGGAAATGCTACCCTCCCATTAGAAGTGCGAAAAGTATCTTCAACTGCAATACTTGATAGTGGAGCAGGAGTGGGCATTGTAACACGGTCCATTTGGGAAAAATGGGGCAAACCAGCTATTAGGAGTACCAGGATGCGCTTGCAGCTAGCAGATGGAAGCTTAGAACATCCCCTTGGGCTGCTTGAGAACATATTGGTCACCACATGTGGGATTGAATATGAGCACACCTTTGCAGTAGTGGATTTTGGAAAACATCCAAACTATGAAGTGATATTGGGTAGACCATTCATGCGACAATTTCAAATGATTCAAGATTGGGGATACAACTACTTGTACCTCAGACATGATTCTGTCATCACAAGGGTCAACCTAAGGAATCACTCATATCGTGATGTAACAAGGTCTCCAATAGATGAGTTTGATTCTGCTTCATATGAGGGCTCAAGAGTTACATTATCAGAAGGGCGAGAAGATCTATGGATGTGCGGAGCCTCATGTAGGGATTTCAACACTGAGAGACTTAAGGGTAATCGAAGTGTATCAGACGAGGCATACATTCCACAACCCTTCCCTGAGCATTTAATTGATCCATTAGAATGGAGTCATGTCCTTGCAACATTATCGACATGTGCTTTACCGAAGCCAATTCAATTTTGTGACTCAGATGGATATGATATTATTCCTCTACGAATG
Source organism: Cibotium barometz (assembly GCF_041138505.1). NCBI lineage: Eukaryota > Viridiplantae > Streptophyta > Polypodiopsida > Cyatheales > Cibotiaceae > Cibotium > Cibotium barometz. Next base: position 38,767,557 of record NC_141076.1, read on the forward strand.
GTACAAACACGTGCCCTTCTAGATGATTTATACTATAGGGATACATCCACAACAGCTATGCATGTCGAGGAAGTCTCAGTAGAGGACTTGACACTCGAATCTGCTAATGATGCTGATAAGGAAGATGGCTGGGACTCTGATTTTGATAATGAAGATACAACCCCTGAGGAAGAGTTAGGAAAGGCACGCCTACTCTTGAGAGGAAGGGAGGTTCAAGTAGAGATCCCTAGAAGCCGACCTAAACGTAAATGCTGTAAGAGCCATAAAAGAACCTGTAGACAAGATGAGCGTGAACAACGTGAGAGACTGCAGAAAGAAAAGGAGGAATCTAAGAGTGAAAACTCTCGACCACCACCTCACTTCTCAGGAAAGAACGGATATCTATACTATGTCCAAGCACAAGACAGTATCAAAGACCAAGTCAAACGATCAGATGGATTCCAAGCAGGGGAAAAGCTAACAACTGTTAGCAAAAATTGTAAAAAGACGAGGAAACAAAAACCAAAACTCAAGTCTAAAACCGATTCAAAAAAGAGTGTGGGAAGTGCTAAGACAACGGTTGAACAAAAAAATCCGATGCAAGATAGCAAAGGAAAGCTCAAAACCGCATGGTCTTCAATAAGTGAAGACTCAAGTGGACAAGAGCAAGGTCTAAATGTTCCTCCCAATTTCACACAGTACACTCTTCAAGATCGGAAGATTGTTCTTCAACAGCCCATGCGTCAAAAACCAAGCGTGCCAAGGGTTTCATACGATGGTCCAGAGGATGCAAAAAAGATTGATATTGCTAAGCCAGGAGAAGAGCCTCGCTATGTGTGGATTGCCACAGACTTGTCCTTAGATGAGGAGAAGTTATTAATACAAACCATAAAGGAGTATCACGATGTTTTTGCTTGGAGTTATAAAGACCTCAAAGGAGTTGATCCAAGCATATGTCAACATACAATACCATTGCGAGCTCGGATGCAAAACCCTCCAAGCAACGTCCTTATACTTACAATGAAAACTTTGCACGGAAGATAAAGGAAGAAACAGACAAGCTCTTAGAGGCAGAATTTATCTATGAGATTGAACACACTGAATGGGTCTCCCCTATTGTAGTGGTGCCCAAGAAAAATGAAAAACTTCGAGTATGTGTCAACCTCAAGAAGGTAAATGCAGCTACTGTGCGTGATCATTACCCACTTCCAATCACGGATCATGTTCTGGAACGAGTTGCAGGGAAAAAGGCATATAGTTTTTTGGATGGATTCTCCGGGTACAATCAAGTGTCAATTGATCCAAAGGATCAACACAAGACAGCCTTTGCTACTGAAGATGGCATCTTTGCCTATTGTGTTATGCCATTTGGTCTAACAAATGCGCCAGCAACCTTTCAGCGGTTAATGAGT